>NC_132786.1:11015909-11318939 GCF_048418805.1 Vulpes vulpes | reverse complement strand
CTTCCTCTGACAGCCTTTAAGAGGTCAAATCCAAAAGAGACCGAACTGTTCAAACTCAGGTCATATGCCCTAACATAGTGTCAGTTCAGTAAGACGAAGCCAGCGGTGACAGCTTCCAGAGACCTCAGTGGCCTCCATGGCTCAGAGCCGGGTACCTTGATGTACAACCCCAAGAGACTGCACACAATAGGGTAGAGGTGATTCCCAAGAAGAGAACAGGGTAGATCTATACATCTATACCGGGATATAGCACTGGCCAAGGAGGTCTCCTGACGCTGAAATCCTGGCTTCATTGCTTGCTAGCTGTGAGGTCCTGAGACGGTACTTCATTCCCCTGTGCCTCAGTTTCCTCTTCTGTCCAACTTTTTTTTTTTAAGATTTTATTTATTTATTCATAGACACACAGAGAGAGAGGCAGAGACACAGGCAGATGGAGAAGCGGGCTCCACACAGGGAACCCAACATGGGACTCGATCCCAGATCTCCAAGATCACACCCCAGGCTGCAGGCGGCGCCAAACCACTGCGCCACCCTTCTGTCCAACTTTAAATAGTAACAGCATCTACCTGATAGAGTCGTTGTAAGAATTAACTGGAATAAAGTATGCAAATCACTTAGCACGGTTCCTGGCACTTATAATAAGACCTCAGTAAATAAGATTATTGTGACTGGTAATATTACTATTAATAATGCTGAGGGTACACCACTGAGCACCTCTCGGAAGTGCTTTTTCTAGACATGGAAGCTTTTACTCCTCTGTGGCTTCATGCCAGGAGAGAAGTCAATGATTCCAGTCCTCTCCTTTCCAGCCCTCTAGACTTGATTTCTCCATGTAGATAATGGTTTCCTACAACACCAGACCTGCTTCACAAAAGCTGTTTTAAGCAATTGTAAAAAGTGCACAATGAAATATCTGAGAAGCACTAATTGCTGGGGAGATGCTAAAACCAACTATACTAATGAACCCACACCACAGTGGGAATAACCGATCACCATTTGTGGATTCATCCATGTATTATTTCTTCTGAACATTACTTTTAGTTCCTGGAAGAGACACTTTGCCATAAATGGGAGGGCAATTTACTGGAAGTTAAAGACCAGCTTCCAAGCATCCCATCTGCTCCCGGAAAGAGGTGTTTTCTCTCAAATGGCCTGGTGAGGGGGTCGGGGGAGCAGTGGTGTGCAGCACACTCTCAGGAAACAACAAAGTTTGCTCCCTTAACAGTTCCCATAAAGCAGTTCACTAAAGAAAATATATTTGTCTAGGCACACATAAATTTCACAACAGTCTGGATAACCTATAGCAGAGATGACAGAAATGCCTCGAAAAGCAGGGCCTTGGGCTTCCACACACAGATCATGCAGCCTTTAAGATTAATGATAGTGCAATCAAAAAAATATATCACCTGACAGCCCTGTAATTTGACAATCTCCTCTTTTACACACATAACTATAGAAGAATGACACACATTCATGTCTCAGATACATGCCTTCCCCTATACTCCTACCCTCTTCACTGATAAAACCGAACTCCAAGACTTATGCTAGCCGTGTGGTACTCTCTTTTATCTTCATTTTTAAAGCCTTCAGTTGCTAGCAAAATCTCAATACAATGAAATCTTGTCCACAATCCAACTCTCCACTGCAACCAAATTCTATTCTGTGCCATGTTACTTCAAAAACTTCGAATTCTAAATTATCCAGAACATTCCATTGAGATGTTCTCAGTTAATATCAAATATGGCCTCAAAAGCATACCTGCTTGGCTGTCATATTTTCTGGAGACACTTCCAAATCCTTAAAAGTGCAAGGAGCTTATGAATGCTGCACAACCTTAGTCACAGGTCACGAGAGTTTGGCTATTAGGTGATCAGCTATACAGAACGTTCTTCACACATTCAGCAAATGTGTTGAGGTGCCTACTTCTCCTCCTAAAATCATTGAGCCACAAGAGCATACGCTATATGGAGACGTGAAATGCACTTGCTGTAAAAATGAAATGCTATTCTTGGAATACCTATGTCATTACTTGAACTGAATCTCCTTTACAATGAAATGGCTGCTGCTTAGCAACTAATGCAAAGGAAGAGCCTGAATATTTCTTTTTTTTTCTCCCAGTAGAGGAGTGATAAACATATACCATCCCATCAGTGGTTTCACGTTTTTGAACCTACCAAAAAGAGTAATGAGATCAACAATGAGGTCATCCTCCTTGTCAATGTGATATGGATTTGATATGCCAGCCAGTGACTGATTTCAACTTTGCCCATTGTGATTAACAACTGAGATAAATTCAAGTAAATAAAATTAACAAAAGGGAGATGTTGCTATCAACCTACGCAGAGAATGGTGCATGGAAGCAGTGCCCTGAAATGAAAAGAATGTGGGACTTCAAATCCAAAAACTAGCCTAAGCCTGGAAGTGCCCCTTACTAGCCCATCACTTAGTGGTCATGCCTGTTTCCCGAAATATGCAATGGCCATAAAACCAGTACCTACCCCACCTGTTGCCTAAGATCGTTCTGAGGGTAAAATTAGATCAAGTACACGAAAGCAGTTTATAAATGGTAAAGCCCTAAAAGTGCCACACACATCTTTATTATAAGTACTTAAATTTAGTCAGTATTAACAGTGTAAGAAATCTCCAGAAATCTGTCTTTTAAAAAAAAAATCCCTTAGATTTTGTTATAATTCCACACTGGCTCATAGAAAGCTTCTGTTTTAATCTTTAAATAGCTTTGTCGTTTATTTTTGAACTAGAGATTTATTTCGCTAAGAAATTCTGAAGGTTTTCTTCAAATGGGAAAGAATGACTCAGGTTTTTAAAATCATCCTTTGGAACTTTCTAGGTGACTATAACGGTGCACATGCATACACTTATGAATTCTGAAGGGTGTTGTTATGAATTAACTTATACTGCAAGTACTTATAGCCTGAATAGGCCCTCCCGTTAAAGGTGAAGACTCAGCTCTCCTGGGAATACTTATTAATATTTATTATTACTTATTGATACTTATTAATACTTATTAAAAAATAAAAAATCAAATTGGTGCTTAATGGACCATTTCAATCACAAAAGGTACACATAAATCAGTGCTAACTTCTTCACTGGACCCCAAGCCACCGTACCATTAACCACTCCTCTCAAGTTCCACTCTGCTTCCAATAGATCACAAAGTCTCGTAGCGGAAGCAGCATTTGAAGGAGCGGGCTGTAATCCCTGCAAATCATTTCTCTGCCCCAGGAACCTGGATCTATTTCCCCATCTCATGCAATGGAAAATTCATACAGTTTTAGAAAGAGCCACCCAGGAAAGCTCAATGTTGGCCTGCCTACAGTTCCGGGTAGCACGGGGCTATTCCCAAAGCAGAGTCCATGCTGGGACAGGAAAGGAACTCTTGCTCTGCCAGCCAATCAACCTGTCTCTATGTCCTGCGTCAGGACTGGCTGGACCCACCTAAATGATGGGTCCGTGGATCTCTCCTCTCAGGGGATGTTAGTCCAATAAACCACCAGATGGTGGAACTGGGGCTATTTGCACACATTGAGAGTGGGAAAGGGTGAAAGAAGAACCAAGGTGCAAAGCTGCCTTAAGAGAGCAGTGGGCAGCCACGGGCATGGATTTTACATCTGCCATTTCACTGGCTTTGTGACCTCAGGCAAGTTGCTTAAACTCGGAGCCTCAGTACCCTTGTCTGTCAAATGGAAGTAGTAACAGTCCCGACTTGATTGAGGCTGAAAGGAAACGCTACCTATAAAGTGTTCAGAAGCTCTTGGCACAGAGTAAACATTTAGCAAAATCAGGACCTTATACTGATTAATATTCACAAGTAGGTAGTTAAGTAAATTAACACTTACAGTCCACATCTCAACCCTAAGAAGAGATTGTTTCTTCTCTTAGCTGCGCTGCACAAAGACTTTGGAAATATGTGGGCTGTCTCTGCTGCCTTGGGGAATGGTCTGTCAGCGGCCACTGGGAAGGGCAAGAACAACTGGTTTCCATTGGACTTTGGCCACTGTGAGAAAAGGTGGTGTAGACCAGGAAGGTTCAGAGGCCCCATGGGTTTTCACTCTGCCAGGGAAGATCATGCTCTGAGGCTTCTAGGGTTCAAGGTTTTTGCACTTCCTGTCTTACTTTAGACGCTGAGGACAGTGCTTCAATTGGAGAGAGACAAAAATATGCTATAGCTTAGTCTTTGCATTGAGAGGGGGCCAATTTAAAAGGAAGAAACCGTTTTAAACCGGGCTCTTTTCTCCAAAACCCCTACAGGGAATGCTCTCTGTCTCAGAGAGAGATTGCCTCACACCCGGTTACCTACCTAAGGACAGTGATGAGAACACAGTCCTTTCGGCTTGAAGAATGCTCCAGAAGTTTGTCTCAAAAGTCATATGTGGAACCCTTCCCAACCGCTTCTGCATAAGCTTATATATAGCCCCTTTCATCTTTAAACAAATTACTTTCAAGTGTTTTTAAAACAAAAATGTATTTTTTCCATAGAATTTTTGACATATTTCTGGTATACAAAGGAATGACACATTTTAAAAATGTACTTTGAACTTTTCAAGGAGTCTCTTTTCTGGCTATTTCCTGAAAATCTGCATGATAACACAAAAGCAACCAAACTACCTTTCCTTTGCCTTTTGTAGAAAAAAAAAAAATGAATTAACTTCCTCAGTACTATTCCACGGTCTTGAGCCAGTTTTATTTGTTCAACAAATATTTAATAATCACCTACAATTTTAAAAAGTAAATTCTGTTGTTTGGCCTGGTTGGGAAAACTGATAGAACATCCCAGAAGGCTGAGCCTTCCATTTCTGAAATAATCCAGGCCAGGTAGCGTCTGGGAAGCTTTTTCTCTGATTGCCGGGACAGGGCGGCAGGCCATTGTCTGGACACACAAAGCAGACATCATCGAGCCAGGCCAGAAGAGAAATGACCTCTGTCCTGGAGTCCTTGGTGACAACTCTATTTCTAGTACCTCTGTCTTTATCTGTGTATCTATTCCTGACACTTGAAGCTCTGAGACCCCTGTTATCCAATACTTCCATGCGTGACTTCCTGCTCCCAAATGACTGGTCTGGGGGTGTGGGCCACTGCTGCTTGGCACATTGACCATGCGCATCATCTCTGACCTTGGCTTCCTGCCTACGCCAGTTTCCACAGCACTTAGGGGCAACTTGATCCTCTTCACACGCTCTAGTAAGAGTCAACTAATTTTTAGTATGTTGTGAAAGCAAAAGTGCATATCCTATACCTCGGTGAATGCCAAAACCTTTAAGTTTCCTAAGTATAGAGCTATCTTATTTTCATATTCTCTGAATAATTTGATTGCTAGCTACTGACATGTGACTCATGTTCAACATTTTGAAGAATAATCACCAAGTTTCCTTAGCTGGACATAAGTATGAAAGACACCACTCCAACACTCGTAGCACTTACTTTGTGGAGGAAGCATTACAGGTATCAACCTTCAACCAATTCCACGGGCTGGGGTACTACCATCAGGCGTACTATTTCATCAGTGAGGCAATAAAGGCACAGAGAGATTAAGTAACTTGCCTGAGGTCACCCAGCAGACAGAGATGGATGGAGAACCAAACGCGGTGGTAGGGCTCTAGAGTCAGGGCTGTTAACCACAATCCCACCCGTGTCTCATGACATTAGAGAGTAATTATAATGAGACTGGGTTGCAGTTGAGTTCTTACTGCTTTAAGCTTTGATTTTTCCCCACTCCATCCAGCAAGCCAGACCATTAATGTGATAGCTCAAATGACAATTGGTTCTTATCAGAGCATTATTTATGAATCTGCAAATTTAACAGCAAATCTCCACTTGAGTAGAATGCATGGAGGTTAAGGACTACAGAAGTCCCTGTCAGAAAGCTGTTGTCTGTAAAAACAAAACAAAACAAAACTGAAAACAGTATTTACTCCATTTCAAAGGCTCACAAAACCTCAGGGCTGGAAGGGAAGGAGTTGAACATTCATCTGCGAAGACCCTTCTTCCCACCCCTACCCAACCTCAGCCAGTGCACACACATCTGACTATCCGATTTCCTCTAAGGGAACAGAGCAATGCTCATGCCACGTCCCCTTGAGCCCCATGGGTGTCCGAACACTCACCACCATCCTTCAAAGGTGGTAAATGTACGTGGCTAAAAGGTAGCTAACACTTTTTTGAAGGATGTCTTATGAAGCTAGTGAAAAACAAAAAAAAGCTCAGCGTCACTACGTTGACAAAGAAACTCTTCCTCTTAAAAAAAAAAAAAGATTTTATTTATTTATTCATGAGGGATACACAGAGAGAGGCAGAGACACAGGCGGAGGAAGAAGCAGGCTCCATGCAGGGAGCCCAGTGCGGGACTCGATCCCAGGACCCTGGGATCACGACCTGAGCCAAAGGCAGATGCTCAACCACTGAGTCACCCAGGTGCCCCAAGAAATTCTTCCTAAAATAACCTTCCCACCCAACTCAAGCGGGTGACCTGCGAAGGGAGAGTGAGGTGATGGGGAGCAGAGGCCCTGGAAGGCAGGACCTGGGCTGGTGGACAGCAGGACAGGTTCCAGGAACGGGAGGGGCGGGGGGAGAGGTAGAGAGCCATCTTCCTGCAGCTCTAAATTCTAATCATGGAGTGGGAGTGGGGGGGAGTCAATGGGAATATTCCCCGAGGAGGAAATCAATGATGCCCCCTTAGAAAGGAATGTGACAGACAGAAAGGAGAGCCTGAGAGCTAATTAGTGCTACTCAGAAGGCAAATTAAGGCCTTTTCTTTGACAAGCCGCAAATAGCTGGTTGATTCGGAGCCTGCCACCCCTCTCCAGCCTCCAACAGCTGGCTAAACGGCCGATGCAGGTACTTACTCACGCAGGAAGAGGGCCACAGAAACACAGCTCCGGGCTGTCGGACAAAGTGTAAATGAGAAGAAGACCAACCTTTCTTTTGGTCGAAAGGCAAATTGCAGCGGAGATGGACAGGGAATGGGAAGAGTAGTCATTTATTTAAAGAAGGCAATTAAATTCATTCATCCAATAAATATTTATCCAACACCTACTGAGTAATAAGAACAGGATTCAGAAATTCAACTGATAAGGTGCAATTTGCATCTTCAAAGGAGCTAACAACTTAGCGGGGAATAATAACTGGAAAAGTTAACTCTGCAAGGCGCTGTGCTGAGTCCTTTGCATAAAGCAACCCATGCAATTCTCATCACAAACCTCTAAGGTAGGCATCACTATTACCCCCATTTTAGAGATGAATATGTGGGGTCACATGACATGCCCAAGACCAGCTAGAAGATGCCAGGTTCAAACCCCAGTCGAATTCTCACACCCGAAGATCACAGGGTAGTCCTAACACAGCTTTTTGGAAGTGCCACGTTGAGGACACAGGAAGACCCACCACCTGTCACAGAAAGTGGACACTTTGGAACTTAACCCTCAGGAGCAGTTTGCCTGGTGAACAAGCCAGAGAGGAATTATGGGGGCATTCTGTGCAAGCAGACGTTTTTTGGCATTTTAACTTCTTTAATCTTCTTCTACATTGCTTTGGTTTGTTATGCCTTGCAATAAGCATAACATTCCAACCAGTTCAAACAATTACAACAGTTCAAATAGTTCCAGCCAGTTCAAACAATTTGAAATTAGTCCATTTTTATAGTTATTTCATGCAAATTAAATTTCCAAGGATAAAAAAGAACCTGCAGTTTAGACGTTTTTTGCTCCTTACCTTGGTCCCTCAGTTATCCACCATTGATGTGGAGCAACTGTTGTCCTAAAACTAAAATTAGAGGGTCTTAGCGAAAGTAATTAGGATTGGTGTTATCAACATATACCCAAGTCAGAAAGTAAATGTCATGTCAGCCACTAGGCAATGGTCCTTCTAGATACTTCCAGCTTCACACAGTTCTGAGCCCCCTTCAAGAACAACTCAGGGTTGCCTAAAAGATGTGTATCCCATAACCCAGCCCCATCGGACAGGGAAGGTGTAGCCAGCCTCACTGGGAGTCCTCATTTTCTCTATTAGAGAGGCTGAAATGTTCCAAAGAGCTACCTCTACTCTAATTAAAGTTGACCCTATGACGCAATGACGTTGTTGCCACAGCAGAAACAAACACCAGCAAAACCCCCTCCAACTTCTCCTCCCCCTGACGCCACAGGATCCAATGCTGTCACCCTACCATGTAAAAAGCAAGCCTCTGAAAAATCAACTAGAGCAGATTGAGTACTCTGAACAATGGTTACAGTGCAATCCTGCCCAGTTGGTGTCCTGAATGAGGACGTCTACACTTAGCCAAGTCTTTTTTTTTTTTTTAATTTTTATTTATTTACGATAGTCACACAGAGAGAAAGAGAGAGAGGGAGGCAGAGACATAGGCAGAGGGAGAAGCAGGCTCCATGCACCGGGAGCCCGACGTGGGATTCGATCCTGGGTCTACCGCTGCACCACCCAGGGATCCCCACTTAGCCAAGTCTTAAGGAATTATTCAGGAAGGAAACATTAAATTAGAATTGAAGTTTTCATCTGATCCTGAAGGCTCTAGATAGTGAGCAAATGTATGAAACATAAAATAAGCAAAATTGATTTACAAAGGAGGATGCTGCATACTGATATTCAGGAGAAAACTTTGCCCGCACACGATTGATTCTTGTGCAAGGAAAAACAGAGTCCATGCTGTCCTATTTGGCTTTCTACATTCCACTGGCCTTTCCTATAATCATACAATCTTTCCTTTGCAGGAAAAAAAACAAGAATGGAAATACTATGTTCTTGTCAACCTGTAAAGAATAACAAATCATTTTTTGCCAAGTTGTCTAACCTAAGGACTTTAATAGTTCCTGCTAGTTACTTCTGTATCATACCAAAATCCCCCTCTAAGGAGGGTTTGGCAGGACTGTCCCGGAGCATAAGTCAGGAAGCTGAAGCATACCATCAACATCTTAAACATAATGGTAGCTGCCCAGGCCTTCTTACAAGTGAAATCATACCTCATTATTTATTTTGGGCTGCCCAAGGACGCACACACAGGCCAGTTGTTCACTGGACCTAGGTTCACCTACACAACATCTGTGTAATTTTTATTCAAAGGCATGTAAAACTCTAACAGGGGCATCTTCATGATTATGGCAGGTGTCACGTAGGTGGTTTTGTTCTAAGAAGCAAAACTAATACATGTTTCGGTGACCATGGGTTTATATTCATTTTTATTCTGACATAGTAAGGGAATTATTTATATTCTTTTTTTAAGATTTTATTTATTTATTCATGAGAGACACAAAGAGAGAGAGAGAGGCAGAGACACAGCAGACGGAGGGAGAAGCAGGCTCCATACAGCGAGCCTGACGTGGGACTCAACCCTGGGTCTCCAGGATCACGCCGTGGGCTGAAGGCAGCGCTAAACCACTGAGCCACCCGGCTGCCCTATATTCATTTTTATTTTTGACATAGTAGAGGAACTCCTTAAATTTATATGGCTAAAGGGAGATGACCCAGAGTGAGTAAGAGATAATATATAATGACCTGTGACCTATTACAAAGGAGGTGAACAACAGCTCACATCGCACACATACACACACACACACATATATATGCTTGCACACTCGTGGAGAGGCTTCCAACCCGAAGTGAATGTTGAGGGAAGCAGAACATGGTTTAAAGGGAGCGCCCGAGTGAAATAAGTCAATCGGAAAAGGACAAACATTATATGGTCTCATTCATTTGGGGAATATAAAAATTAGTGGAAGGGAATAAAGGGAAAGGAGAGGAAAATGAGTGAAAATATCAGTGAGGGTGACAAAGCATGAGAGACACCTAACTCTGGGAAATGAACAAGGGGTAGTGGAAGGGTAGGTGGGCGGGGGGTTGGGGTGACTGGGTGATAGGCACTGAGGTGGGCACTTGGCGGGATGAGCACTGGGTGTTATGCTATATGTTGGCAAACTGAACTCCAATAAAAAAATTTTAAAAAGAATAAATAAAGGGAGCACCCTTTAGAGTCAGATCTTGGTTTGCAATCTGCCTCCTACTCAAGTCCTATCCCTCAAGTTCATTGTCTGTAGAATGAATAGAATAGAAATATATAGAAATAACCATAACCACACATAAGACCATCATGACAAGTAAACAGGATGGCATATGCAGTGCCTGGTACGAGGAACATCAGCTACCCTCTCCTTCCCCTCCCCTGTGGATTTCTGAAATAATTTTTTTTTTTACTAACTTAAATGGGAATTCTTACAGCAGTTTTAAAAAAAACCCAGTTCCTACACATTATATAGTCGTTGGCACATATGTATCATGTTGCAGCACCATAATTTGCAAAGAAAAAGGAAGTAGTAATTTTAAGAGAAAAGTACCAGCTCACTTGCACTGCCTTCTAAAACCTTTAGCTTTACAGTCTACAGAGACTATTTGCTCTAGGGGAGCAGAATCTGAAATAAAGGAAAACTCTTCATGGGAAAAATGGCTCCCCCCCCCCAAAAAAAAAGCCAAGAAAGAAAAGATAATGAGGGGAAATCTAGAGGTATATAAAGAGTTTATTTTACTTAACAAAGTAAAAGTCAGGCAAAATGAATAATCTGCCTCCAGAAATGGTTATTTAAAGGCTTTTTGTAAAGGGCTCCAGTTCCTAAAAAGACAGGAGTCACTGCATATGCCCACCCACTCCTCATTTATTTTTAAAATCTAGCTTATATGTTCCTTAGCAACAGAAGGAGCAGATGAGACCCCCCTACACACACGCACACGCACACCCTCTCCCAAAGTCCCCTTCTTCTTTCCTGTCAAGTGTCATTCTGCAAATTCCCATGTTCTCCAAAAGATATTTTTTACCTACCTGCAAGGCTCCTCTTCCCCCCCACCTCACACGACCCCCCTTACACAAATGGCCAGGCTTCCCCCACCAACCGACCCCTTCACTCAGGCTCCATCCCCTGATGTACTCCCAACCTGTCTCCACAAACACCCACCCCACCAGTCGCTGTCCTCGGGTGCCCCCGGGAGTGAGGCGGCGTGGGCCTCACAGAGGGGCCAGGGCCCAACTCCAGCCAGAGCTGTACTTTCTTTACAGACTACCTGTTAACCCACCAGCAAAATGGTCAGGCCCAGCTACACCTGAATCCAGCAGGAACAGCTGCCATGCGAGTGGGGAGGTCACTCACCCTGACTCTAAAAAAGATAATAATAGTAATCAAACGGGTGACCCAGGACAAACATGAGCCAGATGGAATCACCTATGTCTTCGCTGTCTTTCCTCTGACTTTGGGACTCCCTGGCCTTGTTTGGCTGGGCACCCGTTTATGAGCTCAAAGATCAATTGTTTAGCCTTTGGGCAAAAAATAGGGCAGCAATCCTCAGATATTAATGTGCTTAAGCATTGCCTCAGGAGGCTGTTAAAGATTCCCACCCACGGACTGTTTGATTTTGTAAGTCCGGGGTGGCAGGCCTTTTTAACCAGCCCCCTGAGGTGATGCTGAAGCAGGTGGTTCCATGAATTGGAGATTGTAAAGCTTTATTTGAAAGGAAATGTTCACAAAGTGGGATCCACCTCGATGGATTGGAAGGCAGATGCCGTATTCTTAGTACTTTACAGAAAAATTCTGTGTCCATGTCTATGTTTGTGTGTGCACACGCTCACACATGCATGCGTGGGCGTGCAATCCAGAAAGCCATGCCCCACTCACACAGTGCCCAGGTCCAGGAGAGAGCCTCAGGGAATGACCCAAGAGGCACGCTGAAATGATTTCCCTTGCAAACTCTGGCCTCAGAGCCCTACCCACTGTCGCCAGGAGTCCAATGAGTACCAGTAACGCAGGAGAGTTTCTCAGCTCAGGAGCCCAGACCCACAATGTGCGTAATGTAATCAACCCCCCCCCCCAAACCCACAGCTCCCAAATTAGACTGGATGTGGTCCCTGTTCCCCTAAGGGCTGGGCAGGCCATCATCACTAGGAAGTAGAACTGCCTGTGTCCTAGCATACCTCCCTAGAGCTACCCCACTCTCCAGCACCTATTTTTAGAAACCAAAAAATATAAAGAGAAAGATTCATTTGATCCTGATCTATGTGAGTAACTAAAAGAGCAAGTTAAGTGGGAAACTCCCTCAGTGCACAGTGAACAAAATGCACGCAGGGGATGCGGGAGCCACAGCCTCACCAGCAAGACCGATTCCGAGTCATCAGAAGCCAACCAACACTTAGAGACACGGGGCCCATGCCCTAGTGACTGGGGCCTCGAGTCCAGGCAATGCCTACGGGGATCCCAAAGATTCACACACATGCCCCCATAAACACAACACACGCCCTCACAAACCCACACACCTCTGTCATCTGCTTTTGCTTACATAACAGCACATGGTGTGGCAGGCTTAATACTTTATATGGGTTTCTGGAAAGGACTGCCGGCTCAAAGGAGTCAGGTCACACTAATGTTTTTTACTGACCCCTTTTCAGGAAATGCTCAGAGCCCAGCAAGTGCAAATGTTTGTAATTCTATGCTTAGTTATTGCCTTGACTTTAAAACTAACCCAGCAGTAAGGGGAGAGTCTCTGAAACTCTCGGAACCTCTCAAAAGCTTTCTTCTTGCCTGAGGATGCCGGTGGGGAGGTGGAGCAGAGAACGTACTGAATCCTCATTTCTCACGTTTCCATACTGAAACACTTTGGGGTCATCTCTTATGATAACTTGGTGGCCCTTTATCCTACACTGTCCTTGTCTCTCAGTTGCATCCGTCCTCAGGGGCAAGCATGGTCCCATTGTGGCACTCACCCCGGACCGGCCTGCGGGTTCCCCGCCTCCTGGTGCTGGGCACCCCCCACCCTCCACTGGGGGGAGAGGGAGAGAGCACGGGTATGGGTAACCCCCTCCCCAGGTGGCCACCCACAGACTTCCCTGTACATCGACCCTTCCCTGATGGGAGATTTCAGGGCAGGGCCAACTTCCCCAAGGATTTCTCGCCAGTGCCAGTGCGGTGCTGTTCCTTCCTGTCTGTAGGGCGACTACCGAGTTGGTGCCAAAGGTTCATCCAAGGAAATCCAGGAGGTAGGGGGAGTGGCCACAGATGACACCGGCTTAGGGACAACTTTGAGGACTTCTCTCGGGGAAACTGAGCCCCGCTCGGGTGCACACGCATGACGGTGGCTGCCGTGACCTCAGGGACCCAGTCCTCTGTCCTGTTCCAGAGGGAGACCGGGCGCTGGGAGGAGACGAGGCTGCATGTCCCCGCCAGGGGGAGAGAGGAGAGGTACCCAGGAGCCGGGCGCCCCCAGGTGGGCGGGAGCGCGGGGTGGGGGGGGGGGGGCAGAGCTCTCCGCCCGGCGCCGCACCTGGGCAGCCGCGCCTACCTGTACGACACCTGCTTCCGGAAAGTTAAGTTCCGCAGCTTCTCCTCCAGCGCCTCGTCCTTCTCCTTCGGGCCGCCGGCCGCGGGCTCCTCCAGGGCGGCGGCCCCCAGCGCCGCCGCTGCCCCCGCGCCCCGCGGCTCCGCGCCGCCCTCGGCGCCCAGGCAGCAGCTCCCCCCGCCGCCGCCGCCGCCGCCCGGCGCGCCCTTGTCCTCTCCCGCCGCGGAGCCGGGGTTCATGGCGACCGCTGCGGCGGCCGCGGACCGGGCCGAGGCGGCGGCGTCGCGGGGGCCGGGCCGCCTCTGCGGGGGAGCGAGCGGCTCCGCGCGCCGCTGGCAGGGGCGGCAAATGGCAGCCCCTTCCCGCAGCATCCATCCGCGGCTGCACCGCACCGGGGCATTGTGGGAAACTCCGTGCTCCACGCCCCCTCCCCGACCAATCAGAGGCCGCCTCCCCGCCCCCCGCGGCCAACCCGCGCCCGCCGCGCCCGCCGCGCCCGCCCCGCCGCCCTCTCCCTGAATCGGGGGCGCGAGCCGGAGCTGCCCGCGGGCTCTGCCCCGGGGCGCGGGGCTGGGAGGGGAGGCCGGGCCGGGCCGGGGCGGGGCGGGGGCGGGGGCGGGGGCGGGGGCGCCCCGGTCGGTGTCGGTGTCGGTGTCGGTGTCGGTGTCGGTGCACGGGAGGCTGCGGCCGCCCGCAGCTCGGGGGTGGGGGGTGGGGGGGAGCGGTGCCGTGCGGACCCGGAGAGAAAGGGCGCCCAGCGAGCGGCGGGGGCAGGCAGGTCAAGCTTAAGCTGCCCCGGGCCGAGGGCTGGGGCCCCTTCCTCCGCGCATCCCCCAGCCGGCCCAGCGTCTGCGGCACCGCGCACCGCAGGCTGCTCCTAAGCAGCTGCTCCTTCCGTGGAAGAGGGTCGCGGGATGGGCAGCCCGGGGGGCTCCGCGGTTTAGCGCCGCTTCGGCCCAGGGCGTGATCCTGGGGTCTCGGGATCGAGTCCCGCGTCGGGCTCCCTGCAGGGAGCCTGCTTCTCCCTCTGCCTGTGTCTCTGCCTCTCTCTCTCTCTCTCTCTCTGTGTGTCTCTCATGAATAAAATTTAAAAAAAAAAAAAAAAAAGCCCAGATAGCGGTTATTAAGCTTCCATTTTTATAAGACGAGTGCCACACGGAGCACCTGACACGCATCTCCGCAGCAATCCTCAGACGTTAGTGGCTTCCTCCTTCGCTCCGGCTCGTGCAACTAGAAACTGGCAGAGGCAGGACCCGTACCCAGGCTGTCTGGCGGTAGGAGGTTGCCCCTCACCCCTGTGCCATGTGCCTCATCTTCAGAGGGGCCTGGGGGAGTGAGGTGCTTCAACAATAATGTTCCACGAGATCTACGAATATCTAGTGTATCCCTAAGACCACAGAAACATCATCTTACCTGAATTATTGGAC
The DNA here is from genome assembly GCF_048418805.1 of Vulpes vulpes. NCBI lineage: Eukaryota > Metazoa > Chordata > Mammalia > Carnivora > Canidae > Vulpes > Vulpes vulpes. Next base: position 11,304,180 of record NC_132786.1, on the reverse strand, counting down.
AGCGTCCTAACTGCTCGCCATATCTTCTTCAATCAACTCTCTAGCTCGACCCCTCAGATACTTCTGATATGATATCCTCCATTTGAAACTCCTCCAATTATGTCATAGTCTCATTAGGGCAAAGTTCACGTAACCCCTGGACTGATTTTCAAGGCCACATTAGTGGGTGGTGTGCAGGCCCTGCCACCTCCCCTTCCTATTTTTCTGACAGCGCCACTCTGAATGGGACTATGTACAAGTGCCAGATGCTTTCTGCTCCCATCTTTGCACACCCGGGTCTGCTCCCTCCTAGTGATCTTCTTCCCATCCCTCGTATTCGCCTAGCTAACTACCATACTTCTATTGGATTTGAGTTGGCACACCACTTCCCGCTAGAGGCTCCATTGATCTTCTGCACCATGATGGGTGTGTCTCCAACAGGTTCCCAATGTACCATTATACCACATTTTGACCAGTGTAACTGTTGGCCACTTGTCTGTCTCTACCATATGTCTGTGGAGGCTACATATTGTTTATTACCATGTCTCCAGTAATGAGGATAACAATTATGCATATTTGTAGGCCATCATTAAATGTTTATTGGCTTAGAAAAGAAAAACAAACGATTTTGAAGATACAGAGAGATGCTCAAATTCACTCCTTATAAAAGAAACTCAATTTTAAACTATAATAAGATGTCATTTTTAAAAAATAAACAGTTTGATCATAGACGGTATTGATGATGGATTAGGAAAACCAACACTTCCTCAAATTATTGGGGTAGTTTGATACAGTCTCCCTGATGGGAAATTTGCCAGTATCTATCAATACTTGGAATGCACAACCTAATTAACCCAGCAATTCCACTTCTAGGAATTTGTCCTCTGATGTTCTTGTAAGTGTACACCAAAAATTTAAGACTGAAACAACCTAAATGCATGTTAAAATGGAGAAATTACCTAAATTATTATTTGCCCAAACAATGGAATTCTCTGCAGCCTTGAGAGAAATAAGGCAAAGTCATGCATAATAATATAAACAATCTCAAATATGTTAACGAAAAAAGAAAAACAGAGTGGAATTCAAGAAACAAAACAGAGGACCATAGGGGAAATGAAGGAAAAATGAAATAAGATGAAATCAGAGAGAAGCAAATCAGAGGAGACTTCTAACTCTAGGAACAAGCTGAAGGCTGCTGGAGGGGAGATGGGCAGGGGGATGGGATAACTAGGCAATGGGCATTCAGGAGGGTACGTGATGTAATGTGCACGAGGCAATATAGGCAACTGATGAATTATTGAACTCTACAACTGAAACCAGTGATACACTATATGTTAACTAATTGAATTTAAATAAGTTAAAAAAAAAAAAAGAAAAGAGAAACAAAGTTCAGAATATATGGTATACTATCCTTTACAGGAAAAAAGAGAATAGCTATATAGGATTTCGGGGAAAATACATGAGAAGGCAGTGACACTCAGAGTGGAATGGTCCTAGTAGAAGGTTGAGTTTTTTGTCTGATTAAATCAGTACATACTGACAGGAAACAGAATGCCTCCCAGGCTAACGGAAAAGCCCGCTAGACCAATCAGCTGTGTATTTGCATGTTAAAAGAGTGTACCCACAAAGATGGGCTGCTGAACAAAGGAAAATAGGGTTAAGAAAATGGTCATTGAACACACACCATTGAACTTAATGGAGAGAAAGAGAGAAGCCGTACACCCAAGAGGTACAAATCATTCCAGCATAAAACAAATGAAAATTCTTGTTGTAGATGGCCTTCTAAGAAGTTACTTAAAATAGCAATTATTCTTTTAGGCAAGGTATTTTCCTTTTTGTTTTTCAGTGGTCACTAGGCAACCTTGTAATTATTCATTCAACTTCTTGGTTACCTTGACTCTAAAGTAGAATCCTTGGAAATGGGTCAAAAGCATTCCAATCACAGGAAAGGAAATTGTCATACAGGTTTAAAAATGCATCTTGTATGATTCTGAGTAAATACATAACCAAGAAAATAAGCTTCTCTGAGTTTGTTGAAACATCCTGCTTCTAATCCCAGGCGTCACCTAGAAAATATCTCCATCCCTGGACCCAAAGCCATGCCCCATGAGGTGGGCTTCTTACTTCATATTTCTATAATTAAAACAGGTATCTTCGGGCAGCCCAGGTGGCTCAGCGGTTTAGCGCCTGCCTTTGGCCCAGGGCGTGATCCTGGAGACTTGGGATCAAGTCCCACGTCAGGCTTCTGCATGGAGCCTGCTTCTCCCTCTGCGTGTGTGTGTGTGTGTGTGTGTGTGTGTGTGTGTGTCATGGATAAATAAATAAAATCTTAAAAAAAAACAAAAACAAAAAAACTTGGTATCATCCCTGTCCTAAATACCAAACTGGAGTCTCCAAATTCTAGCCTGTCCAAAAACGTCTTTAAGCATGGAGTTTTAAAGAAAGAACAATTTCTTTCTTTCTTTCTTTCTTTCTTTCTTTCTTTCTTTCTTTCTTTCTTTCTTTCTTTCTTTCTTTTTGAGTTTAAAGAGATTGCAAGACCAGTAATAAAGAGAATAGTATAACCAACATTTTTAAAAATGTTTGTAGCGATTGATAATTTTCAGGAAATAACACAGAATTATGGTGGTTGTTTTTTTTTTTTTTTAAAAGCAAGTAACACACATAAACCACACACACACACACACACACATTTAGGATCTTAGTTATGTATAGACCAAACTCAAGGTAATAAAGGTTTTGAACATACTGTCACCAAAGGGAAAAAACTGAGTTGAACTGATGTGTGTAGGCTTTTTTCCTTCCAATGTCTAGACTTGCTACTTGTGCTACCTGGAATACTCTACTTCAGAGGTTCTTAAACTTTCTCAGTTCACAGAACCCTTAATGCCTCAGTAATTCATTTTCCTGGGAACTCCAAGCCAAAAGAAGAACCTAACATTTCTGTTGATTAGGTAGTTGGGTCCTAACAATTTAAGAAGCATTTATGTCTTCAAAACTTTAACAGGTGTTTGTTTTTATTTTTAAGGCGGAGTTGAGGGTCTAATTCTAAGTCCATGCCTTGCTTTTTTTGTTTAAGATTTTATTTATTCATCAGAGACACACAGGCGGCGGGGCGGGGGGCAGGCAGAGACACAGGCAGAGGGAGAAGAAGGCTCCATGCAGGGAGTCCGACGTGGGATTCGATCCCGGGTCTCCAGGATCAGGCCCTGGGCTGAAGGCAGTGTTAAACCGCTGAGCCACCCAGGCTGCCCCTAACAGATGTTTTTTGTTTTTTGTTTTTTAAATAGTGAATATGGTTTGAAAGGAAATCGTGATATTTGTATCTCATTCTTAAATAGCCAAAATTTTAAAAAAATTTTTTAAAAATAGCCAAAATTACTTGTCAATGGGACAGTAATGGGCATGGCACAACTTCTCAAACCTTGGAATCTTACTAGATTTCACCACTTTCATTTCCTGTACCTGGTTTTGCTTGTTATCAGAGCAAACACTGAAAACCCAGCTTTGCCAAGATAACAATGTCATTGAAAGAAAGTAGTGTGGATCCTATTGAAGCTCTCAACTACCTTGAGCTAGTAGTTTGCATGGCATCTAACAGAAGCTATCACTGTGTTTCTCTTGGAAATTTAAAGCATCCTGCAATGCCCCTGTAAATTCATGGCAGAAACGGAGCACCTTCATGCACAGTTGGGAACTGTGGCTCTACCCCCAAATTTCTCCACAGTGTTTGTTTTCATGTGGGTTCCCTAAGAAAAACAGACCTTGATGTAAATCTCACAAGCCAAGGCTTTATGGCGAAATATAATCCCAGCAGTTGATGAAGGGAAAAGAGAGGAAGGTAGAAAAAGGGGGAAATTAAATTCAAGATGGTGAGTTATGGCATGACTGCATCCTCACAAATAAACATACCTGGTTGCTTGATCACCAGAACTTCTTCCAGACAGGATTTACATCGTCTTTGCAGCTGGGAACATTCTGTCTGCAGGAGCAAGACGAATTTCACTGCCACTTTATTCTTGTGCCTTATCTCTCACTGGCTGAAGTTTGTCCCTTCTGGAATTAACTCGCCCTCACTCCCTGGCTGTGTTACTGGATCATTATGACACCTGCTGGGGACCCCAGACCCCTGCCCCACAGCAAGACTCCTCAGCCCTTTCTGCAAGTGATGGGAGAAACTTCTAAGGACAGATACTGGTTGGGCCTGAACACCAAGCTGTTGAATCTCCTGCCAATATTACCTCGGTAGAGGCTGTGCCATAGTTCAGCCCTCCTCAGGGGGAGACTGAGAAAGCTGGCAGAGCAGGAGAGAAGGCAATGTCCATGTCAGTGGAGGGGGCTCTCTGTTGAGCAAAAGAATAAGCAAAGGGGTAGAAGGACAGCTGGGGCCAAGCCATTCTGGAGAGGTCCTCTAAACCGAGTCCAATGCATATACTCTGCTTCTTCTCACCATTCAGATCTTACTTTACATATCACCTTTTCAGAGAAGCTTCCCTAACACTCCCTAAAATGTCTTTCTCAGCCCTAGCTGACATATAACTTTATTTTCCTCGTGGCACTTCCCATTGTCTAAATTGTGTTGTCTATTTACTTTTGCCTTTCTTCTCTTATTAGAACATGAGCTCTATCTCAGCTCATGTGTTCAACAAAAGTGTGTGAAGCACATAGTAGCATGTAACAAATGTTTGCTGAATGAATGAATAAATATTATCCAACATTCATCTGCCTAGAAGGAAAATCAGAGAGCCAACCAGGAAGGTTCTGGGGTCGTAAATTTACCAGCAAATAAGGGAAGAAGGGATGTCCATGATGAATGTGTGTTAAATGCCAGATTCTCAGGCTTTCACCATTGCCATACAAATTATGAAGCTTCCTAGTATTCGACAAGAAATCATATTAAAGAAAATGAGTCAAATCTAAAAGGACTTTTTAAATTAACCTATCCTAAATTCCAGGGATCATATCTTTCTTTTTCAACATATTACAAACATTTCTTGAGCCTCTTCTATATGAACACTATGCTAATGCTGAGGATTAGGACATGGATTCAATAAACTCCCTGAACAAGGGCACCTGGCTGGCTCAGTTGGTACAGCATGCAACTCTGGATCTGTGGGTTATGAGTTTGAGCCCCATGTTGAATGGGGAGATTACTTAAAAATAAAATATTTGAAAAGACTTCCTTGAACAGGTTTATCATTTAATTATAATAAATGGAACACATTTATTTTTCACTGAAAATAATAAAAGTAATGGGGCAACATCATGATCTTTTTACTCAAAAACCATTCATATCCCCTTTCACTCTAACCTTCCTAGACTACAAAGATATAAAAGATAAAATACTCTCTTTCCCAAACTGCCCCGCAGTGAAGTGTGACTCTCTGACCTGGTTCTGAACAATGAGATCAAAGCCAAAATAACCAGATGGGGCTTCTGGGAAAGTGTTTTATTAGTACAGAAAGATAATATGCCCCTTTAGTCCTTTACCCCTCTTCCTTCTTCAATTCAATGCCTAGAGGTATAATAGCCATCTTGCAACCATGAAGACAAAAAACCATTTACTAAGGATGGAAGAGTCAAATGTGATGGTCCTTGGTCCTCAATGACTTCCTTGAGCAGTTGCCAGGCTAGGACAGCTTGCCTACCGCTAGATTTTCGTTACAAGAAAAAAAAATTAAACTCCAATCTGTTTAAGCCACTCTTGACTGGATTAATTTTTTTCATTTGCTTGCAGCCAAATGCATTTGTAACTTTTAGTTGGCACAAATAAATACAGGAAAAAAATGGTGTATTGTTTGAAATATTATAACACCATAAATCAAATTGGGTAGTTGGGCTGTACCCCCCAAATTATACTTTTGCACATAATTTCCAAAGGCAACTATGAAGTTAACAATCTTACTCATTAACCAGATAATTTCACTTCTGAAAATGGATCCTAAGCAAAAATCTCTAGATTCTGAGTAAAGGAAGACATTTGTTGTAGAATTGTTTGTATTGATGAGGAAGTGATCTAACAAATTAACAGTAGGGAAATAAGTAAATTTTCCAATGTCCATTGAAGAAACATTATGCAGGACTCTAAAATAATAATTATAAGTCAATGTAGAAATGACACATACTGCTGATGATATGCTATGTGAAAAGAGTAGTATATAAAGTTGAATAATCAATTAGGTAAAATATGCATATATGAGAGAAAAGAAATGCACAAGTAGGAAAATGAGGTTGGTTTTGAGATGACTTTTTTAATTTTTTCAAAATTATTTTCTGGTCATTATAATTGTAAGACATTTTAAAGATAAATATTGTTTTATTAAATACCATGTTCCTTCAAAAGTATCTTTTTGTATCTCTATGAAAGATAGAGGTACCACAAACTTTTGAATTGGAGTTGCTGGAAATATAAACAGTCATATATTTGATTTAAATAATAACATAAAAGATTTTAATTCAATAAAGTTGTGAATATTTGTAACATCAGGAAAGCTCATTAAGATTAGAATGATCCTCTTCTCAAGAATGAACATGAAGTGCAGAGTCAAATGAGTTAAAGAATTTGGTTTGGGTTTTGTCTTCATTGCAAGTCATGGACAATAAAATTATGTTAATGATTAGATTGTCTTTTGCACAAATAAAACCTGCAATAATAAGATGTCTGGGCTGGGAAGGATTTAGGAGATTATCTGTTCCCACCTTTCATTTCACAAATGAAGAAACTGACACCTAGAAAAGTTAAATGACTCACTGAAGGTCACATACGTAGTTAGTGAAGAACAAGGAGTATAGTTCAGGTTTTCTTTAATATTATTCATCTGTAAGAAGAAACAATTATTCATTATGTAAGCATTTATGAAGTAGCTACTCTATCTACTATGTACTAGACAATGTTAGGCACTGTATTCAAAGACAAATTGGGGACACATACTACTCTTCCAGGATCAGAGTCTTGTGGGAGGGAACAACACTATAATACGTACAAAACATATTGACATAAGTGCTTATTTTCTACTAGATTCCAAGCATCTTAGAACACAACCTTGGAAGACAAAACAATGTGTGCCTGAAGAATTCCAAGGAAGAAGTCACTTTTCCCTTGTTTCTGAAGATTTGAGTAGAATTTCACAATCCAAAAATAATATATTGCAAAAGCACAGAAAAATGCAAGAGCCAGGTATGCTGTAAAATACCAAATATTTTGCTACAGACACAGACTTAGAATGGAGGAGCAAGGGAGAAGTAGAGGTACAGGAGATGAGGATGGCAAGTTACAGACTTTAAGAACTTCTATTCTATTCTGAGGATTTTGAACTTCATGAAATAAGCAAATAAAAAGCACAGATTATTCCTAGGCAAGGGAAATGGTATGATTTTTTTTTTAATTTTTTTTTTTTTTTTTTATGATAGTCACAGAGAGATAGAGAGAGAGACAGAGACACAGGCAGAGGGAGAAGCAGGCTCCATGCACCGGGAGCCTGACGTGGGATTCGATCCCGAGTCTCCAGGATCGCGCCCCGGGCCAAAGGCAGGCGCCAAACCGCTGCGCCACCCAGGGATCCCGGAAATGGTATGATTAAAAATAAATTTTAGAAAGCTATCAAGGCATGGAAGACAATGCTGGACAGGAAGAAGCAGGAAAACAGATGATGAGGTTATTGAAACAATCCATGCAAGAAATACCAAGGGCTTGAACCAAGGCAGTGGCAGCAGGCTAGGAAGGTGAATACATACTGCTGAAGTATTTGAGAGTTATTACTATGATACAACCAAAGGTCTTTAACAGATTAATTATGGAGAGTGAGGGAAATGGTGGAATCAAGACTGAATCTAATAAGTAGTTCTTGAAACTTTAGGAAGACTCTAATAACACAAAGAACCTAGTAAAATTTAATATATATCATAAATACATGCTCAAAACCTCCATAATCTAACCTACCAAATACCTGCAAGTCAAAATGAGTATTGCAAGGGAGAATTCAAATCAAAAATAATTCTTGGGATGCCTGGGTGGCTCAGCGGCTGAGCCTCTTTGGCTCAGGGCATGATCCCAGGGTCCTGGGATCAAGTTCCGCATCAGGCTCCCCACAGGGAGTCTTCTCCCTCTGCCCGTCTCAGCCTCTCTCTCTATGTCTCTCTCATGAATAAATAAATTAAAGCCCTTCTTTAAAAAAAGAAAAGAATTCTTATATTCACCAAGACACAATCATAAAGAAATAGAAAATCTAAGCATACAAATTTAATAGTGAGATTACATCGATAATCAGAATACCCTCAAGGAAGAAAAATGCAGGACCCAATGGCTTCACTGGTGAATTCTACTAAATATTTATAAAAGAATTGATACTAATCCTCCTCAAACTCTTCCAAAAAGTCGAAGAGGAGGAAATACTTGCAAACTTATTCTACTAGGCCACCATTATCCTGAGCCTAAAGCCAGACAAAGACACTATAAGAAAACTACAAGACCAATACCCCTGATGAATATTGATGCAGGATTCTCAACAAAATACTAGCAAACATAATTCAACAACACATTAAAAGAATTAGACTCCATGACCAAGTGGGATTTATTCCCAGAATGCAAGAATGATTCAACATATGAAAATCAATGAATGTGATACATCATAATAACAAAATAAAGAGATTTTTAAAAATTACCAAATGGTTATTGATTTGATACAGAGAAGTCGCTTGACAAAATTCAACACTGGGACACATGGGTGGCTCAGCGATTGAGCATCTGCCTTTGGCTCAGGGCATGATCCCAGGGTCCTGGGATTGGGTCCCCCATTGGGCTTCCTGGAGGGAGCCTGCTTCTCCCTCTGCCTGTGTCTCTGCCTCTCTCTCTGTCTGTGTCTTGCATGAATAAATAAATAAAATCCTTCTTAAAAATTGGGTTTAAGAAAAAAATCAACACCTTACCATGAGAAAAAAAAAATACTCAACAAACTCGAAGTAGGAAGAAACTATCCCAATGTGGTAAAATTCACATGTAAAAACCCCATAGCCAACATCATACTTTCTGGTGAAAGACTGAAAGTTTTTCCTTTAAGATCAAAACAAGACAAATATGACCAGTTTCACCATTTGTATTCCACCTAGTGTTGGAAGTCCTACCCAGAGCAATAGAGAAAGAAAAAGAAATGAAAAATATCGAAATTAAAAAGGAAGAAGCAAAATCACCTCTGTTCACAGAAAACATCTTATGTGTAGAATGTCCTGGATATTACACACACACACACACACACACACACACACACACACACACAAACTCTCAGAACTACTAAAGGAATCCAGCCAAATTCTACAATAAAAAATCAACATGCATTGGGACTCCTGGGTGGCTCAGCGGTTAAGTGTCTGCCTTTGGCTCAGGGCATGATCCCAGGATCTGGGATCGAGTCCCACATCAGGATCCCTGCATGGAGCCTACTTCTCCCTCTGCCTGTGTCTCTACCTCTCTCTCTCTCTCTCATGAATAAATAAATAAAATCTTTAAAGGGATCCCTGGGTGGCGCAGCGGTTTGGCGCCTGCCTTTGGCTCAGGGCGCGATCCTGGAGACCCGGGATCGAATCCCATATCAGGCTCCCGGTGCATGGAGCCTGCTTCTCCCTCCGCCTGTGTCTCTGCCTCTCTCTCTCTGTGACTATCATAAATAAATAAAAATTTTTAAAAAAATCAACATGCAAAAATCAGTTGTTTCTATAACACTAACAATGAACAATCAGGAAAAATGTAAGAAAACAATTCCATTTACAGTTGCATCAGAAAGCATAAAATATTACTTAGCAATAAATTCAACCAAGGAGGGGAAAGACCTATATACTGAAAACTACAAAATGTTGCTGAAAAAAGTGAAAGAAGATACAAATAAATGGAAAGATATCTTGTGTTCATGAATTGAAAGACTTAATATTACTAAGATGTCGATACTATTCAAAGCAATCTATTTAATGAAAAAGATTTAATGAAAGATTTAACGAAATCCCTGTCAAAATTCCAATGGCATTTTTTGCCGAAATAGAAAAGTCCATCTTAAAATGTTTTGGATTCTCCAAGGACCCTGAAGAGCCAAAATTATCCTGAAAAAGAAGAACAAAGTTGGAGATTTCACACTTCCTGATTTCAAAACCTATTATAAAGCTACAGTTATCAAAACTGTGAAATATTGGTGTCAAGGCAGGCATAGACAATAGCATAGGAAAAAGAGCGCAGAAATAAACTTTCATATATATGATCAAATGCCTTTCAGCAAGGGCACTAATATCATTTGATAGAAAGGATAGTGGTTTTTTTAAATAATAAATTTATTTTTTATTGGTGTTCAATTTACCAACATACAGAATAACACCCAGTGCTCATCCCGTCAAGTGCCCCCTTCAGTGCCCGTCACCCATTCACCCCCACCCCCCGCCCTCCTCCCCTTCCACTACCCCTAGTTCATTTCCCAGAGTTAGGAGTCTTTATGTTCTGTCTCCCTTTCTGATATTTCCCACACATTTCTTCTCCCTTCCCTTCTATTCCCTTTCACTATTATTTATATTCCCCAAATGAATGAGACCATATAATGTTTGTCCTTCTCCGATTGACTTACTTCAAGGATAGTGTTTTAAAATGGCATTGGGATCATTGGATGTCTACAGGCAAAAGAATGAACTTTGACCTTTACTCTTACAGTCAACACAAGTTGCTAGAACAAAATTTCACAGACTGAATGACTTAATAGACATTTATTTCTCACAATAGTGGAGGCTGAGAAATCCAAGATCAAGGTACTGGCAATTTAGTTCTTGGTGAGGGCCCTCCTCTTAGTTTGCAGGCAGCCTTCTTCTATCTGTGTTCTCACATGGTGGAGAGAAGAATCCCTTGCGTCTGGAGCGCACTAATCCAACCTCGGGGGTTCTATCCTCATGACCTCAGCCAAACCTAATCACCTTCCAAAGGCCTGACCTCCTAATATCACGTTAGTGGTTAGGGTTTCAATATATGAACTTGGGAAGATACAAACATTGCATCTAACACTCACCTTACACTATCTACAAAAATTAACTCAGGTAGATCAAAGACCAAAACATAGGACATAAAACTATAAAATACTTAGAAAAAAAATAGAGAAGGAGCTTCATGACGCTGGATTTGGCAAAGACTTTCTAGATATGCCACCAAAGTACAAGCAACAAGGGTAAAATATTTATAAATAGCCAATAAGCATATGAAAATATATTCAACATCACTCATCATCAGGAAAATACAAATCAAAACCACAATGAGATATCACCTCAACCCATTAGAATGGTGACTATCAAAAAAGTAAAACAGGGCAGCCCCGGTGGCTCAGTGGTTTAGTGTCGCCTCAGCCCAGGGCGTGAGCCGGAAGACCCGGGATCGAGTCCCGTATCAGGCTTCCTGCATGGAGCCTGTTTCTCCCTCTGCCTGTGCCTCTCTCTCTCTCTCTCTCTCTCTCTTTCTCTGTGTCTCTCGTGAATAAATAAATAAAATCTTAAAAAAAAAAAAAAGTAAAACAAAGCAAAACAAAATGCCAGGAAATAAGAAGAGTTGGTGAGGATGTGAATAAATTGGAACACACGTCCACTGTTACTGGAAAAGTAATATGGTGCAGACACGATCAAAAATAGTGTGACAGTTCCTTAAAAAAATAAAATTAAGATTATCAAAGGACCCAGCAATTCCACTTCTGTGTATATATCCAAAAGAATTGAAAGCAGGACCTCAGAGGGATATTTGTACACCCACATTCATAACAGCACTGTTCACAATAGCTAAGAAGTAGAAGTAACCTAAGTGTCCATCGATGGATGAGTAAATAAATCAAGTGTGGTACATCCATACAATGGGATTATTCAGCCTTAAAAAGAAAGGAAATTCTGACATATGCTACAACACACATGAACCTTCAGGACATTCTGCTAAGCAAAATAAGCCAGGCACAAAAAAGACAAATACTATACATCATCATAGAAACAGAGAGCAGGATGGTGGTTGCCACAGGCTGGGAGTAAGAAGAAATGAAGAGCTCTTGTTTCATGGGTACAAAGTTTCCGTTTTGCAAGATGAAAGAGTTCTGGGGGTTATTTGCACAACAACATGAATATATTTACCACTCCTGAACTGGATACTTAGAAAGATGAAGCCAATAAATATCACTTTTTACATTTTTACCACAATAAAAACATTTTTTAAATGCCAAAACTGGTTGAAATCCTCTGAAACAAAGGTAAACAAATAAACAAACAAAACAATGTTCTAGGAGAATAAAAATGAAAACGAATTTATGCTGAGACCACAAATTATTGAAGTCAGTCTGACTTTAAGTCTTAGAACACAAACGGGAAAAATAAATTCTCCTAAGACCATGAGTCCTACTGAACAGAAGCCAGGTGGGGGCAATGGCAAGGCAAGGGAGCAAACAATTTCTTGATGGAACTTGTCTAAACTGTGATGCCAAGCCCTGCATCAGAGTTCAGGATGGTGCAGCCTGTTTTTTTCCCTCTTCATTAATCAAAGATGATGCAGGATTACAGGGTGGAATTACTAGCCAAGTTTTCCAGTTGCTGCCACTCTGAGATGCTGCTGACTGGAGTGGGAAAAGTTCCCTGAGGACAAATGCTCGTGCTCTTAGGATCAGGGTTTGCTTGCAGCAAAAATGGAGGGCTCGGAGGACTGCTTCTGCTACTGTTATTTGCAGTCCCTCTGGTGAGCAGAGAACAATTAGCAAAACTCATGTAGTCCAATCCACCATTATGGAGCTGCACACGAGAACATTTGCATTTCCCTCTTTGTTCCAAGTGAGTCAGGTCTTTAATTGAATTGCAGTAATTTAACCTTTTTCGTCCAACATTGCTTCTGCTGTCCAAGAGACTTGAAAGCCGTTCCTATTACTTTTACTTGAACTCCTACTGGACTGATAGTTTATATGACTGTTTCTCACTATACGACTGTTTCTCAATCTTCACTCACATGTTGAACTCTCTCAAAGGAAAAAAAAAGATTTGATTCTTACGTCCCACAGGTTCATTTACATTTTTTTCAGTTATCATTTTAATGGTTCTACAAAAACAATGCCTAAAGTCCTTATGCTGGTTGCATGATAACACCCAAATAATTTTCAAATGCAATACAAAGGTACACAACCCAAATATTAAAAAATCACACTATTAAAATATGAGGGATAATGTTGTTTTCCTCAAATTGAATCATCGCCTTCAACAAAAATATGGCCCTGTTTGCTCCAGAGCAAGTTCTTTTGAAATGGGTGCCTTGAGCATAAGCAGCTCTCTGGTCAGATTTCTATACCGCAATTATTGCAACACATTTGCTCATACTGCCTGTCTTGAGGTCATTTGGCCTCACTTACTACAAAGGCATAATTTACAGAGTAATTCCATCTCCATTCTTTGCACATTAGCCCACAGTCACAAAATAATGCTACTTGGTGATCAGGGTAAACAGGGCTCCTAAAACCATAGGTCATTTAGTATTGAGAGGATAATCTAGGTTATGCAGAGTTGATATAAACCATATTAATTTTTTAGCTAACCCCACAATTAAAAGCAAAAATTTTAATTTTGAAGAGAAATAACAGAAACTCTAGGTTCTTGGAATCAATTGAGGAACATTACATCACACCTTCCTCAGCATCTACTTATTAAAGTATTTCATTGTTTCCTATTTATCTCTGCCTAGAGTCTAGGAACTTCAGGCAATAAGTCCTATGGTTCTATGACTTTTCCTGTCACATCCAATAAAATTACACCTATTGTCATCAATTATAATTAACCAATTGTTTCCTTGCTTTTGAGGTTGCTGAACTGATTAAGGTTTCCTGAGTATTTACTACTTTCGAGCCAGCACCAGTTAGTTCCCTGGGCTAAAGAAGATATTCTTATTATAATTACTGTGCCAAGAAAATGGGTTCAGTTCTGTTTAAGTCACAACAGGTACTGCTCCATTTACCACCTGCATTCAGACCACAACACCTGAGTACCTACATATCCTTTCATTCAACTAGAATGCTCAACTAGAAAATGGGAACTGGATTTAAAATAGGTTAAATCTGGGGGCACCCAGGTGGCTCACTCAGTTGAGCATCTGACTATTGGTTTTGGCTCAGGTCATGATCTCAAGGGTGTGAGATGGAGCCCCACATTGAACTCTGCACTCAGTAGGGGAGTCTTCTTGAGGTTCCCTCCCTCTCCCTCTGTCCCTGCCCCACTTCTAACTCTAAAATAAATAAATAAATCTTTTTAAAAAAATAGGGCAAGCCTGGGACAACCTATGCCACACTTTGGATAGTCAAAGCCTCATCTCAGAAGGACTTTATAGTGGAAAGAACGCTGGATGAGAAAGCCACACCTTGCATGATCTACTTTTATCAAATAGTTGTGTGGCCTTAAGCAACTTCTAGAATAATCCTAACTTCTACAATAATTAGTTCTCTTATTTATAAAATGAAAGAATTGAAACAGAAATTCTCCAAGATTCTTTCTCACCACAAGAATCCAAAAACTGTGAATGAGGTAGAAGCAAGAGATATGAGGTACACTGCCATCTTATCAGATATTTTGTGGTCCTACAGCAGCCTGAATGGCACCCTTACTAATCAAGTGTTTAGTTTTTCTCTCACATTTCTCTCTCACTCTCTATTTCTCCTTCCCTATCTTATTCCTCCCTTGGTGATCATCATCAGGGAAGAACAGTAGAACAGCATCAAGAACACTTTTCAAAGGGCATAACTGCAGAACTTCCTAAAGATACCAGTGTGTTCCCTTTCTCTAAGGAATAGATATGGATCCTTCTGATGTTTTTCTGTCTCAGAAAGTAATTTCATGAGCATGTTTGCCAAACTGGACATTGAACTATTTCCAAAAGATCACTTCATCAAAGCTAATGGATAACTGAAGTCTGGTAGGCAAGAGTTCACTGATGTGTTTCCTGCTCCATTACTCAATAAACATTAACAGAAATGATACTATTAAAACCACTCTGGATAAATTGTTTGAAATGGAAGGAAATAGAAGGGAAGAGGGAGGAACACATTATGAAGAAAATTGTAACTCATAAAAAAAAAAGGATGTGTTTATTCCCTACAGCCCTGGAATTGCCAAACGGACATTTGCTTTGAATCTCTGAATGCTGAAGGTTTTTAGATTGTTTCTCCAACAGCTGATGAGGTGGAAGCTTCTGCCTTCCTGTAGGGATATGTAATCACATTGAACACAGTAGCTCCACGGGGCTGGTCAAATTGTCATCACCCTTTAAAAGAAGGTATGGAGAGATTAAAAGAGTCCAGTGCAAGTGATAAAGACTACCAAAAACATAAAAATTGGGACAAAACTTGGAAATGTTTTTTGGGGTTTGAAAAGGATAAAGTGTGTCTCAATGGAAGCATGTAAAAAAAGTACAGATTGCTGAACCTCACCCCAGACCAAATTATCAGACTTTATTGAAATGGATTATAGGATGTTGGGGCTGGAAAGGCCTCATATATCATTCAGTGTTGCTCTTACATTTTAGAGATGGCAAAACTGAGGACTAAAATATTTGAGAGGTTTCAAGGCACACAGCTAACCGCCTTCATTTCTGGCAATATGGTGGACTAGCTATCCAAAGACATTTCTCTTGGTATAGACCACCTACAATCCTGGATAAAATATAGGAAAAATTTTAAAATAAATATCTGATTCACTCAATAAGCTGATCCCTTGTTAACTAGGAGTGGTTGTTTAATGGACTGTGGAGTTGGAGGGTACAAGTTAAAGCCTAAATAGGGTGATAAGTTGGACTGAAGACCCACACATACCTAAGAACCCAAAGCACTGCATCCACCGTGGAAGATCTAGGAAAAAAAAAACCCACACCATGGGAGACTGGTAGGATTGATTGCAATGTGGATGCTTGGTGAACAACAAAATACAATAAAGTAGGTGGAAGACAAGGAAGAGGAGGAAAGAGGAAAGAAGCAAAGGAGAAACAGCTCTGTGGCAGTGGCAGAGAGAAAAGAAGAGGAGGAGGAGGAGGAGGAGGAGGAGGAGGAAGAAGAAGAAGAAGAAGAAGAAGAAGAAGAAGAAGAAGAAGAAGAAGAAGAAGAAGAAGAAGAAGAAGAAAGGAGGAGGAGGAGGAGGGGGGGTGGGAGGAGAAGGAGGAGAAAAAATAATGGTAGGAGAGGAAAAGGTGAAATAAGAAAGAAATTGTCCTCAGGAAATTTCTCATTCTATTTGTGTAGATTTAGGGTGATAATTCACACTATATGAACATAAACACTCAGTTTAAAGTAGTGCCAGGTAGGTAGATGTTGGCACCTGCTAAATAAAAGCAGATTCTCTTTAGAGGGACATAGTTTAAATCTAGCCCTCAACAAATTTCCACCAATGAAGTTTCAAAATAGATAAATTCACAATCAAATATCACAAAAGCCATAAAAATGCAAGGTACTGTGAGTCAGAGATTGCAGAAAAACACAGAGCAAAATCATCCTGCCAAAAAAAATCAGATCTGAGAAATACAAAAACAGAGTATAAAATGTGTTTAATATGTTTAAAAATATAAGAAGATATTGAAAGTGTGATGTAAGAACAAATGATAATCAAAACAACTAGACATTTTCCAAAAAAACAAAAACAAATGGAGGTCCAGAAAAAATAATAATCAGAATTAGAAATGCAATGGACAGATTAAAAAGCATGTAGTAGACATGAAGGCATATCTTCAAGATTCCTTATCAAAGAAGGACTTAACCAAATGCAAGAAGTGTGGTCATCAGACAGTTTCCGGGGGTCAGCTCCTTCAGAGTTGCTTTTCCCAAGGTCATGGAGAAGCTGTATGCAATGACTGAGTGATGAAACATACAACGGCCCTGACTATTCCATCTCAATGAAAGAACATACTTTCAATGAGAGGACAACTCTGATGGAACATACTTACTTCAGAGCTCCTCAATGGAGTAGCCAAGGTTTGGTTAGGAAGCCATTGCTATTTGCCTTATTCCTCCATACAGTCCTGCTTCATTCTCTTCTTTCATGGGTTTTGATCCCTTATCAATAGGCTATACCCCAAACTCAGTTCCAACCTCTGCTTTCAAGAGAACCCAACCTGGGACACAACAGATTAGACGCAATTATAAGGAGATCTGTTAACTTGTAAAATAGATCTGAAATGAGAGCTCACAGAAAGACAAATATGATAGTTACAAGATATTGTAGATAGAAAAAGGTCTGGAATAATAATAGTCAGAATTCCATAAAGAGTTAAGAGAGGCAAAGGAAAGAGGTATACTTGAAAAGCCAATGGCAGAGAATTTCCTTTGGTGAAACACACCAATCCTGAACACAATGGATCCAAAGTAGGATCAATAAATACATCAAATTTATTATTAGATAAAGAAAAGATCACAAAGCAGTCAGAAGAAAAATCCAGATTACTTACAGATAATCAAGAACTAGAAAAGCTGATTTCTCAATAGCAAAATTAGAACCCTAGAGATAGTGGAATCAAAATACTGAGAGGGGATAACTGACCATCTACAATTGTCAAAAGAAATGATAATGATGTGACATGACAGAGGTGTTAGCTATTGTGATAATCACACTGCAATATATATATATATATCCAAAACAACACATTATATACTTTCAACTTATACAATGTTATATGCAAATTATATCTCAAAAAATAAAATAAAATTGTATACCCAGCAAAACTATCTTTTAAGAATAAAGAAGAGAAAAAACCAATTATAGACAAATTCAAAACAAGACCCTCACATAACTATTTTCCTGTGCAACACTTAGCAGATGTTTTTTAAAAATCTTCTGTAGCCTCCAGATCTATAGCACCTGCCTCTCTTGCAGGTTTAACGTTTTCACACCATTCTGCTTTTTGAAATGTGTGAGCCAACAGCACTAGCTGAAAGGGGTTTAACATTATCCTGACACTAGCCAACCATAAAATTCTTTGGCTTTCAACTTCATAACATTACTGTCCACTAGGCTTTCTTTTAATCAACCGTCATCTCATAAATCCAGATATTTAGCTGCTTTTCCATCTTTTCAATAGCATCATTATTCATTACAGATATTACGTACTTTCCAGAGCAGCCTCACACATCAGAATTTCCCCTTCCTTTTTCAGGATATAGTGTACTGTTGATTTATTAGCATCGAACTTATGGCCAACAGTACTACAACTCATGCCTGAATGAAGCTTATCTAGTGTATACTTTCTCTATAAGACACGTCACTGCTTTTTTACACTTAGGAACACTAGATAGAACTTCAGCACTATGTGCGGGGGCCATTTAAACAGCAAAATCATCAACAAAAATACAAAAATGGAGGAAAAAATGATGCCAAATCACCAAAAGGGTAGTTGTTGACAGTATAAGAGTTGAAACAAAAAGGCAGCATATCACCTTGTTTGATCTTCAGTGGGAACATGTGAGTCAGGCAACTCAGATGTTTTGCTGTCCTGTGCAAGTCCATGAATTATCATGAAAGTGCTGTGAGTATCGATTTCCAGGTTAAAGATAAATTTTAATGGGTAAGCAAATTCACAAACAAGGTAATAACGAGGACTGACTTTACAACTAAAACATTGCACCGAAAGTGCATGAAAATAGAAGAGCTGCTCAGAATTAAGGCATGCAAAGGTCTGCAGGCTGTTCAAGAGAAGAGTAAACATACAACTTCAAATGTTTAAGTTAAACATGCAGGAAGGGGCGCCTGGGTGGTTCAGTGGTTAGGTGTCTGCCTTCTGCTCAGGGCATGATCCTGGGTCCTGGGATCGAGTCCCACATCAGGCTCCCTGCATGGAGCCTGCTTCTCCCTCTGCCTATGTCTCTGCCTCTGTGTGTGTGTGTGTGTGTCTCATGAATAAAGAAATAAAATCTTAAAAAAATAAATGCTCAGGAAGAAAATTAAAATAGCATCTTTGGAAAAACAGAAACAGTGCATTCTACTTCAAACAATAACAACCACAAGGTGTCATTTTATGCCCGTCAGACTGGCAAACATTAAAATTAAACAAAAGTCAAGCATTGGTGTATTGGGAAGCAGGAACGCATATATTGCTGGTAGAAGAATAAACTGATACAAACAGTTTGATAAGAGTTTGTCAGTACCTAAGAAGATTGATGATACACGTTTTTAAAATGTGGTGGCCAGAACAGAATGGAACATGACACATGTAAATTAACTCAGGGTACAGTGCACACTTGCTTTCTGGGACTTGAGGCAGGTTCTAACTGCACTCACTTCAGGATGGTCCCATCCTCAGGTACAAACAGCAACTTTCAGATACATTGCAAAGCCAGGGCTCCCTGAATCTATTATTGGAAATTTAAAGTTTTGGACCTAAAAATAGATATTTCATACACCAAGTAATCTGCCTCTATCTGCTGCCACCCACTTTATCTCTCGGTTCTGGCTGCATAGCTGCTGCAATCATGTATCCAAGAAAGGCAAAGGGAGTAAATCTTACAAGGATGTGTGAAATGCCGTGTAGTCTGGGCGGTAGGTCTCCTCTTTGCCCTATTACCTTCTCCCCATTTTCACCCAGGATATGTTGAGCTTCTAATATATTTTTGATCCCAGCTTGAAAATTGTTTTAAAGTTTGTGCCAAAAGTACCAGCTCGTAATTATGAATAACATTTACTTTTCAACATGCAGAGTTATTTTACCTTTGTTTGTACCAAAATTCAGACACCTCTAGAGCAATGAACACAGCAGGAGAGACCACTAACGGCTTAACGATGACAAGGGGAGATGGAGTTGGGGCAGCGGAGAGAAAGACTCCCTCACTGCTAGTCCTTGGCGCTGGTCTTTTGCTACATCAATTAGGAAATGGTAGGGTGAAAGCAAGTGCTGAGTCATCTAGAAAATTCTTGGAGGTTCTTTGAGATGATCCAAATAAAACACAGCCTAAGCCACCAGAGACAGAAGGAAGCAGGAGTGAGGCATGGGCTCAAAACAGGAGGATTAAGTAAACTCTGTACCAAATGACTTCGACTCTCCCTGGTGCTGTTCCCCACACTGATCCGTGAACACCTGTGTGCAGTTACAGTCCCCAGGCGGGACGGAAACTTACTGCTCTTGGGAGGCTTAAATGGTGCCAGATATTCATATGCTATTCTTTGGGAATTGTTAACAAAAAAAAAAGCTAACTTATCATCTTACCTCTTTATGGAGAGAGAATTATTAATGGGTTTTGTTTTTGAGAATTTAAAACTTTTTTATTGTGACCCTCAGAGTGATATAACTGTTATGAGCCAAGAGAATATTCACACACACACACACACACACACACACCTGAAATTGTTACATGAAATAGTGTTAACCTCTACTAGATACATTCTGACATTTTCTATTTTACTCTGTGCAATTCCACTCCATTCCATGCTGTTTCTCTTTTTTAAATTGTTGGTCAAAACACACTAAATTGATTTCCCAATTCCTCAACCCTCAGTTTAAAGAACACTGGGCTAAAGGAAAATGAATAACACCTTAGCCTGACTCTTAAATTTGGAATAGCTCATCATTATGATACATCATAATGCACATGAAAGGACAAAAGCCATTCAGACCTTTGAGGAAGGCTGATGGCATGAAAGAAAAACCAAATGGGAAGAAAATGGGGAGAGAAGTATGCATTGTACGTGTGCTGGAGGTGGTAAAATTCTTTTTTTTTAAAAAAAGATTTTATTTATTTATTCATGAGAGACACAGAGAGAGGCAGAAACACAGGCAGAGGGAGAAGCAGGCTCCCTGCAGGGAGCCCGATGTGGGACTTGATCCCAGAACCCTGGGATCATGCCCTGAGCCAAAGGCAGACGCTCAGCTACTGAGCCACCCAGGTTCCCCTTGAAGTGGTAAAATTCTTATAACCATAAGAATTGTCTAAAACTGATATATTGAGTAAGAGCAGCATAAACCTATTATTTAGAAATAGAGAGGGGTGCCTGGGGGGTTCAATAAGTTAAAGTCCAACTCTTGATTTTGGCTCAGGTCATGTTCGCAGGGTCCTATGATCTCCCCCTGTGGGGCTCCACACTTAGCACAGAGTCTGCTTGGGATTCTCTCTCCCTCTCTCTCTGCCCCTCCCCCAGCTTGTGCTCTCTCTCTCTCTCAAATAAATAACATCTTTTAAAAAAGAGATATAGAAATAAATGTGAGAAAAAAAAGGAAACTGGTTACTTCCAAGAAGTAGGACTGGTGGATAGAAAAGATAGGGAAAAATAGCCTGCTATTTTTCAATAAAAGCTTTCTAGTACCCTAATTTTTTTTTAGCTATGTGTAATAGAACTGCAATATTTTAAAATTTAATTATACCATAGGAAAATTTTGCCATTGGCTCCAATAGCATTCTCTCTACCTCTTATCCCTGTAATGCCATGCATGTTGTCCCTAACTCTGACTTTCCTTATAGCACCCCTCCTAATTCAACTTATATCCCCTGTCAAGTTCTGCCTCTGGAGTGGGATTGCATGGAATGATGTGTGCAATATTGCATATACCAGCTCAACTGTATTTCCTTTTTGCATTTTATTTATAACTTATACTATCTCAAACCACGATAAAATGCTGTATCAATGATTGAAAGCATTTAATTGATAACTAAGTTGAGAAAGGAAACATTTTGGGGATTAAGGATACCTTTCCAGTCCTGGTGGTCTCTAAATATGTAGGTGGTTGTATATTTACATTTTTGTCTTGGGGAGGGCTTTCCTTTGAACCAGCCCAAGCACCTGGAATGTCTCATACACTCATCAGGAAACTCAACTTGCCATCTGTTTTGCAGTAATACTGGGGAGGACATTACTGATGAACACTCTGGCAGCCCCGATTCCCAAATACTTTTCACTTAAGAAACATTAAACATTTTGAAACAGATTCTTGGAGAAGAGCACAACAGCCTCTCTGGCAGCTTTCATGGTATTCCTCAATGGTTATTTTTGTTCCTCCATCTAAAAACAACAGCACAGAGGGAGGAGGAGAACACATGGCCTCCTCATGGGGCCAGAACTCTACTTTAAAATTGCCAAAAAGATCTAGCAACAGCTGTGTCCATTGGAAGACAAAATCAACTGGTGCCACCTGCCCAGACTCACCAAATAATGAGGGGTCAAGTGACACCAGCCTCTCAAATGGTGACTTGGATTATTTTTAAGGAAATGACTGAGATGATCTTTCTTCCCTATTTCCCCCTCTCTATAGAGACAGGGACATTTGGATATATATATATATATATATATATATATATATATATATATATATACCAAGTTAAAACTCAGTCCTGAGAATTCTAGGAAAAAGAATATGGCAGTGGCATCTTGAAAAGCAATCCCATTGGAAGGATCATGGATGACTGAGACAGCTAGCATGTCAACCTGCCCAGATGAGGCACAGCTAATGGAATTGGTACTAGGATGGAAATCGGGACAGTTGGTTCATGATTCTGCTTTGCACTCATCTTGTAACTTAATGTGGTGCCATCCCCATCTCCACAGCCTCCCCATTTCCTCAACTGAGTGACAGGGACAACACTGACTGCTCCATCTCCCTCCTAGATGATCTGCAAGTTACATGGCATGTGAAAGAGCTTTATTTAGAGCATAAGGTCTTATATGAGTGGGATCATCAAAAAAGAGTTTTTAATATCATTTTTGAGATTGGTGAAGGTTTATCTCTTGGACTAAGAACAGACCCCAGATTTCAAATTCTCTCATGTAATGCAAAGAAGGGCAATTAGCCAGCAGCCTCCATGACTCATAGCCTGGTTGCCTCCAAACTCGGGCCTCACAATTTCTGTCCCTCAGGGAGAAACTGAGCGCCCTCCCACCTCCCAGTCCCATCAATACAGCATCTTATCCTTTATTCCCTTTCCTGTCAATTCAGATGATGGAAGGGCCAGGGAAGCAGCATAAATGAATGAACCAGCCTAGGCATGGAGACATGTGGCCACCCACAGACAACCCATGCTACTGAAGGGGTCACCATTACTCAGCTCCTGAAGTTTCGAGTCCTCCAGTCTTTTAGGAGAAGATGGAAATCTGATGTTACAAGTAGTCTTGGACTGTCGAAAGGTTAACCAATAATTTTTAAATGTTTGAAACATCATGGGGCCAAACCGGAAATATTTACACACGCACTGAAGGTCTGCAATCTCTGATAGAGGCTAACCCCTGCATCTTGACAAGCAAAAATGCTCAAGCCCTAAGAAACAGCACAGTATAGTTTGAAGACTGTCCTCTCTCATCTGCAGCTAATTTACTGTATGAATTCGAGGAAGCCTCTTACCCTTTTAAAATCCCAGCGTCCTAAACTATGAAAGGGAATAATTATATATTCTTCATAAAATTTTTAGAGGAAATAAATAAGATCATATATAATACATAAAAATCACCAGGTGCATAATAGGTGCTTGATAAGCATCTCCTTTTCCCTTGTGGCCAGCAAGTTGATAAAACTGCAGAAATCCATAAATGTTTATCTCCTGAAGCCAGCTGGGTTCTTTCCCCCACTGTATTCCCCACTGCTTCCTTGCCTCTATAGTTCCCATTTGCAGAGCCTGGGGTGTGATTTACCTTGGAACCAGCCTGAGCACAGGACTGGGACATGAGACACCTGCTCTCTGATTTACCTCATTTCCTGGGAAAAAGAACCACCACCATCCTCTACAGGTCTCATTTTTCTTCTCTGGAACACAATTGCCAACCAATTGTTGTGAAATGAAACAACAAATCTTTTACATTGCCCCAAGTCATAGTAGATCCATCCGTGAAACCCAGAATGCCCAGGAGTCTGGGATCAGCCTCTAACTTGACATTCCAAGGCCTAAGGAATGTGTTTTTTAAAGTAGGCCGTTATTATTATTCAGATATGGTGAGGCTGGCAGATTGCCAAGAGACAATTGCTGATGAAAAGAGTTTGTTACACACAGGTCCCAAGAGGAGGACTCACACCCTGCCATAGTGGCCACATAAGGAAGCACTGTAGTCAGTCAGGAGGCAGTGGAAGGAAGGAAAAGTCAGCAAGAAGCTTTATTGTAGTTTCCACAGGAAGGAAAGAGCAAGACAAGGTAAGCAAGTTTAGGATTGGCTAGTTTGAATAATCTCAAGGGGGATCTCTAGGTGTAGGGACTGTCTCTGGTTGTCTGGTACTGGGCCCTGGGGTGGCTGAAGCAAGGGGTGGCTGGGGTATGGGCTCTGGATTGGTTGGTTTGCATATGAAAGTTGTGCTTGTAGGCAAGTCCTTTAAGGTCTCTAGGAACTGGCTAGCCCAGGGCAGTCCCTCCTGGGTCTGCAAAGCCCCAGATGCAAAGCATTAGGAATACAGAAAATATAAAGGCACGATTAATACAGAGAAATCTGAAAAAAAAAAAAAAAATACAGAGAAATCTGTATCTGCCCCTTCCACCGGACAGACGTCCAGAAGGAGCCTTCCATAATAGGCTCCCAATGTAAGAAAAAAAGAGGAAAAATGTGTTCCTAAAAGCTTTTACAGGGAGAGGCCCCTTGTGTATGAATAGAAGGTCAAGGTGCTCAGAGAGGAAAGGCAGCAGGAGACTAATGCACCCTTGAGCCCAAAGCAGGGATAGGCATGCTGCTTTAAAAAAAGAAAAAGAGAAAAAGAAAAGAAAAAGGTAGGTTTCTTTGCAGGTAAGTACTGTCCATGGCCTTCATCTCTTAACATCCTGGGTTCTCTTTTTGAGGCTAAATGAAGCCCCACTCTGTCTGAGTGGAGAAAATTAAATTTGAACGCTGAAATTGCAATGGAATGATGATGATTCTGCTTGAGTGCGTTGACCTTTATCAACCATTTCATTAGAATTTCTGGAGCACGACGCTGGGCTAGGCATCCCCTGCAACTGTCCATCTGAAGAAGGAGACTTCTCTCCTGGCTCAAGCCCAGATCATCATTCCCCAGCATCCGAGACAGGGGAAGCAGAATCAAATTCGAAGAATTCCGTAATCTAGTTAGTGAATAGTTGTAGTAGACAATGAACACAGCAGTCGGGCTGCAAAAATCTCTAGAGAATGCTGTTTCTCTTCCTGTGACTGAAAAAACAATTAGGTTTCTCAATATTCCTCCAGCGAAGGCTTGGATTTCAGGGCTAAGATATCAGACAAACTGCCGGTTGGAGGTTCGTCTGTCAGTTCAACTAGATAATCAGAAAAGAATGGTTAGGTGCACATGTACAAAAGCCGTGCTCATAAGAAAAGCAAAATGCTTTTAGAACCATATGACCAGGATTTTAAAGACGGGACCACATTTTACTATTTAAGAAAAAAATATTTTTATTTGCAAGAAATGGAAATACAAAAGCATAACAATTTCATTTTTTCCCCAAACTAAGTACAAGTATCCTACAAAGCCTTTTTTTTTTTTTTTGAAATTTTTGGTATTTCCTTAGCTATAATAAAAAATAAAAAGCCATTAAAAAAAAAAAAAACCCAAGCACAATACAACAGATAATAGACTCACAATCTTTTAAACACTGCTGGTCTATAGAACTATTACAAAAGAGAGAAAGCAGTCCAGCCTGTCAGCATAGACATTAAAGCTCATGGTTGATTATAGTCTAGGGTCTGCTCAGCGTTGTTTAAACAGGGTCCCTCATGCTTTGTCAAGGTGTGCTGGTGTTTTCCATAGACTTGTAAAGCATTTTATCTGGAAGGGAGAGGTTCTAAGCAGTGTAGGCCATGGGTTCATGGTGCAAAAAGTTCATGTTGTCACCTAGCTGGTGAGCAAAGGACAGGAGCAGAGGAATGGAGCTAAAACCCCTGGTTTTTCTTTTCCAGGATGCAAAGCCTGCTAGCTGGAATTCACAGAACACTGGATGCACAAGACCAGAGAGGAACATCTGGTGGATACTTCCAGCAGGAAGCACAGAACTGAAGGTTGCACGGCGGGGCCAGCATAGGGAGCAGACACCGTGTTTCCTGCCCAGAGAACCTTAGAAGTTCATAGAGAGGAATCTGCCCAGCTGAACCCATGAACTGTACTTCCCTGTATCCCTCAGGGGTTGATCTATCTCCTGGTAACTAGTTGCCGTTTTCTCTGTCCATAAAATTAAAAGCCAATTTATGAAGCACAATACCCAGCACTGAATAAGGGCTCAAGAAATATTATTTCCCACTCTTCTCAAAACGCAGACAAAAATAAAGCTTTCCTGAATTATGATGCCCAAAATGACAAAATGAACTCACACCTAGATTTTTTCCTGCACTAAGCATAGGCTCTGTGGCCACCATGAGATTGGGCATTAATCGTCAAATGTGCCAGGTTCCTTGGCCCTGAGAAAATATTCTGCTGTGACGATTTATGATGACTTTGATCCAAGCTTGCTGTTGTTTTGATGTGACTGCAGCTTGGCAGAGTGGGATTTTCCTGATGGACCGAACCCTATTTCTTTTCCCCTGATGGGCAAATCTGACCATGGCTCACTTTTAGGAAACCATTTTTGGGCCTCTGGAAAAAGTCCTGTCCCCACGCTCACTTCAGTCTAACACTGCAAGGCTAGCTGTAAAATCTCCCAGGGACGAAGGAGGCCTCGGTCATCCTGGAGGATACGCATAAGGCACATGTAAGACAGGGTTTGAGACACGAGGGGACTGTGCGTATGTGTCAGGAGGGGAAGAGAGAGACCCGGTATTTTGTCTTTGGAATAGCTAATGATTGATGAAATTTCCTCAGCCCCCTTAGCTGCCCAACAATCGCTAGGGCTCCAGACAGCACTCTTGCCTCAGTAAACTGAAAAGTCCTACGACTGACTAGCTGACTGCGTGGGAAACCTGAAATCCGCTCCGGCTCCTCCACTCAGTCTCTCCTGTAACTGGCCTCCCAGAGGGGCTCAGGCTATCACCCTTCCCCTAATTGCCTCAGCTGAAAAGCATGCAAGGGCAATAGCTCTGAAAGCCTTCTCCTCCATCTCCCCATGTCAGCAAGACCAGCACCGATGGTCCATTGTCTCAGCCAAGAGCGGGATGTCTCAATTTGTACGTCATGCTCAAGTACACACCCTACAGGACATGTGTGTTCCAGAGCCGGCCCCAAGAGGCCTCCGATTCTCTCTTTGTGGTTTTGCTTGGTCTGAGGACATGGAAGAAAGGAGCCATGAAGTGTTGACAAATTTTAATGAAACACATGTGACCAGAATTCTGGACACCGCCTCGCTGCCAGAATAAGGATGAATCACTTCAACACTCCTGCTCTATGGGCGCATGAGCTTCACCGCCCTCCTTTGGCATTCAGGCTCAACTGTGAGATTTAGGAAGGAAAAAAAACGTGGTAATTATAGTTGGTTTGTAAATAAGTTGAGCTACAAGCTTCTTTCACAACCTACAAATTAGTTCTCCGAATCAATATCATTTTTATTAGTGAAAAAGTTATCTAATTTTGCCTACGCTGGTGTCAAACCTCACCCCCCCACCCCCACCCCACCCCCACGCACACAAAAGGAGCAACCTAGTTCAGCTGTCAGATTTTTACATAACACTCTCTTTATGTGATCGAGGCTCTAGAGTCCTCACACTTCACAGAAATTCCTTCTTAAATTGGCACTGGGGCCTTTCATCTCCAGCATCCATTTTTAAGTATAGGGTCAAGAGCTGGGGAAAGGGCCAAGCTGGGGGGGCTTGGGTTATTGGGGCTCAGCCAGTGAAAAAGTGCTTGTTCTTTGAATGTTTGCAAGACACCTCCTTCACCGGGGTAATCAAAGAGAGGCAAGAGGAAACGTTGTTCACATGACAAAAAATATAATTAATGTATTAATGAGTAACCTATTTATTATTTAGGGTTCATAGTGATGCTAACAGTCTCATACCTTTCAAAACTCAAGTCTGAAAGTCTGCTTGAACTCTTCAGGGCTGACCAGGTATTGCTGACTGGTCTATAGCAGGGCTTCACCCCAGAAAAGCCAACGAGCACACAGCCCTTAATCACTTGGCATTATCTGATTCCTCTACATCATCCTGACCCCATGGCATCCTCCTAAAGGTAAATCTTTAGTTCCCTTGATTTGCCGAAGCAGGGAGTGCAGGGCAGAGGTTTTTCTCAAAACAGAGCAGGGTTGGCTCTTGGAACCCCCTGAACATGGCCATCTGAGCTCCCAAGTGGATGTCTCCTGTCTCTAGACACAGATTCAGTCCTGGAAGAACGGCTTCCCAGAGAGAACACCCTGCCGTGTGGAGGTCTGCAGAACGGGATGACAAGGAAAGGTAGGTGGGGCAGAAAATAAAATCCTCAGGACACTAAGGGCAGAGACTGGAGGTTGGCCAGCCTTTCCCTTCTCCGGCCTCATTCGGAAGAGCAGCTCTCCCACCCTGGCTGATCTAGGAGCCTTCAAAGCCTGATCTGGTTCCCCTGCAGCAGGTGGGTAGGCTGACCCAGATCTGGTTCCCTTGCAGCAGGTGGATAGGCTGACCCATTCTCACATGTCTGCCCTTACTTATAAAACCTTTCCTTTCTCGTTGACCAAATCCTACTTGAGTTCATTCTTTTTACCTTCTTAGGGCCCCACAGGCTGCCTTTGCCTGGTAATTATATGGTATTTTAAAGAGAGGGATGGGTCGGCAGCAGCCCATGGCTACCTGACAGCAGCCAGGCCCAGTAAGATCTAGAGCAGAAGAGAAGGAGGGAATGGAAAGGAGAGAGCCAGGGGTGGGGGGCACGCTGGTAACCCCCCCTTCCCGCACAGCTCAGACGGCCTCTGCTCTTCGTGGCCAAAGTAAGGGGTTGTGAGACTGCAGACAGCTGCCCCAACCCAGCTTTACACACAGCCAAGAAGACACAGTTGGCATCCCCCCTGGTCTGGAACCCTCTCTACCACAGCAGAAAAAGAAAGAGAGAGCACGCAGAACCACTCCCAGGGAGCCCCAGGTGTACCAAGGCAGACAAAGCAGGGATCTGCTTATGAGGTATGATGGCAAATGCTTAATGACACCAAATCCTGCATCTGATATGGAATGGAAGGCCCAGGTGAGGGCTTAATCCTGTGTAAGTGCAGGTTTCAATGACAGTGTAGACCAAACACAGAGTGAGAGAGAGCAAGCGAGGAGTTAAAGCTAAAGGACCTTCAGCTACTACTAAAAATAAAATACAAAATAATAAGCAAAGAAATAATAAGCAAAAAAAGATTACACAATATCTTTCACAAGCTAGGGGAAAACACTGAAAGGGAATCTTCTACACTATACAATAAAAAGGTAATTTCCATTTCTTATTTTTATGAAAGAGGAAAGAATTCTTTTTTTAGCTATAAAAGTTACTTTTAATCATTACAAAAAAAAAAAAAAGTAGGTTGGGGGGTTTAGGTTGTATCTCTTTGGGTAAGCTGCAAAGTAGCCAAACCTGACCACAAAAGGTAAGACTGTGACTAAACAAAGTCACCTGCTCCCACCCCAGGCCTCAGACCCACCCCCTGTGTTGAGGCAGAAGGAGGGTAAAGCAGAAGTGTAGGGGGGTGGGGAGGAGGGCACTAGGAGCAGGTGTGGAGAGGCAAGCCAGCCAGGTTGTCCAAATCGCCTGTTATCAGGGACAAGGATTCCCTTCTCTTATGGGAACAGGACAGAAAAAGCATCTGACCCTAGAGCCACAGACCTGATTAAGGCATCCCTCCATCTTTCCCTCTGACTCCATTCTGTAGGAGGACAAGAGCTTAAGGGGATTTCCCAATTAGAATTATAGGCCTCCAGCTGTAGAAGGGGGAGGAGGAGGAGGGAGGAACAGGAGGAAGAGGGGAAAAAAAGGCATCTGGAGGACTGGGGATCCCACGGCTTAGGGTACCCTCCAAGGTCCCAAGGCCAACAGAACACTGCCAGTTTGGAGGGAGGCGTCAGATCTTTTCAGCGTGGCTGCTAGCAGGAAGCCTCAGCGAGCTAATAAATACTATTTACAAATGGGGAGGAGAAGCTGGGGAGGCAGACCTATGGGTGTGTGGGGACGCAGGTTGTGGGGATGTCCTACAAGCAACAAGATGGGGCAGGTTCGCCTGGAGTAGAGAAGCCTGATTCCTTCAGGCATTGCACTTGCGGCCTGAGAATGGGGAGGGGAGCCCTCGCTCCAGTGCGGGGAGGACGATGTGCGAGGGCTCGGGAGGGGCCCAGTGGCAGGGGTACTCACTGAAGGGGCTGTGGGGGGCAGACACATGGGAGATCAAGGCCAAGGAAGGCAGGACGTCAGTCAGTGCTTTGCCAGATCCCAGCAGGCATCCTGGTGTTTTTGTGGCTGGAGTCTGGGGTCTCATAGAAACAAGAGTCATCTCGTCTTCAGAGAGGTGGTCACAACCCACAGTGAAAATCAGGCTGTATCTTTTTGGCACTATTGGTAGAAATGAGCCTGCTCGTCCCATCCCAGCCTCGATCCTAAAAGAATTTCCTATGTCAGTAAGCAAGAGGGAGGGAGGGATGCCACGGGCTCCCCTGTTCAGGGGGGCATGTGTTGGAGGGGAAGGAGCTGTCTTACTGCAGGTGGAAATCCCAGGCTATCCTCCCATCCAAAGCCATGACTGCTCGTCCATGTCTTCGTCCAGATAAAAGGCAAAAAGGGAAAGCTTATGACAAAGGTGATTTGGGGATGTGAAAGCAGAGTGAAGAGAAAGAGGGAGGTGGAGACAGCCTCCTCAGAAGGTGGCGTTCACTCTTCTGTCGAGTTCTATAACTTTTAGTGTCTCATTCCCCTCCAGTTTGGCGCTGACCCTGGAAAGATACCAAAAGAAGAAAAGAATCTCAGTCACCAACTAACAACTCTGATTCTCACGCTTGGGCATAGGACACAATCATTGCATGACTACAACTTTGCGGGCAAGCCCAAGTGGGTTCTCCTCTTTTTCCCACCAACTAGCAACCCTCTGTTCCCAGTCTCCAGCGACCAGCCCATGCGCTCAGTCGTGTTCCTCCCTTTATCCCAACCCAAGAGGAGACATCCCAACCCAGAAGATAAGCATTGTGGCTTGATGCTGATTTGCCACAAATTGCTTTAAGTGAATGTATCTACTGATGATGGCGAGCCCTATGCTAGGCTCTGGAAAGAAGAAAATAAAAGGATAGAGTCCGATTCCTGGTCTAGAATACTAATAATTCAGATAAATTAAAAAAAAAAAAAGCTAACCTGAAATAATACTAAACATGTAACAGAAAATAAATGTTATCAAATTGTACAACAGCCTAGAAAGTCTCTAGGTACTCGGAGGAGGGCTATGAGGGCTTTGGTATCCGGGAGACACCTCAGAACAAGTGAGATTTTCAGTGGGCCCCTGAATATTGAGCCAAGATGGGAGAAGACTTGTGGTATGAGCCATGTAATCAAGCAGCTAAGTCTTCTACAGCTCCCAGTGGCATCTCTACAAATTTCTCTGTGATGGAAATAAATAATAATGCCTAGACTCTTACAGCATTTAAAAGGATTTATATATCACATCGGTACAGTACTTAAGGGAGTAAGTGCTGGTAAATGTTAAATATGCAGGTATAATGTAAACATATAAAAGTACATGCAATTATAAACCTTCCCCACAGCTTTAGGGGAAAAAAGCTGAGGAATCCGAAGTAGAATCTTCAAGCTGGGGAGCACTTGCTTTGGAATAGCATCATTTCTGGGAAGCACAAGGGGGAATTAAGCTCGATCAGCAACCACAGCATGTGTAACCAGGAGTGTGCATGCAGACCCATGCTGTTTGGCATTTTCAGGAACCTCCCCCAGCACATTAACAATATCTGGCCATCCTATAAGCCTTTATGTTTACAAAAAGACTCCCCCTGACCCTGCAACTACCTAAAGAAACAACTCATGGAGAATTGGAGCCCAGTCTTATTTTCAACATGGAAACATGCCTATGCGCAATGCCTCTCAAAGGATGCCCCTCAACATAAATATATAATTAATACATGCTATTTATATATGTCATAAAACTATATATGAACATATAGCATAACATATATGTATCTCTAGTTCGAAGGAAGGTAGGGGAGGTGTCCTAAGGCTGTACCTGCATAGCAAGCACACTGCTAAGGTGGGCTCTGTGTTTACTTATGAGGCTTTATGGGGAGGAAGGTGGGAGTCAAGCCCTTTGCCATTCCTTGCAGGCACCACGGCCAGCTCCCCAGTGACAAAGCAGACATGGGGGCAGCTCACCCTAGGTTTTTCCCCTCACCCCCACCCCGTGTCTACTAAGAGCAGCTATTGGCAAGTAGTAAACTCTCCAGAGTACCAGGTCCTGAAAATAGGTCCTGAAAGAGCCCAGGGTTTGGACAGGAAAGTCTACACCCCACATTCCGGGTTGCTGACTCACAACCCATCATCATTAGAGGAGTTGCATCTGTGTGTGTACTTGACTCACAAGTGCTGCTGTAGCTCCAACAGCACCGATTTCTCCAGGCTGGTCTCATTTGAGATAATGAAATGGGGAAGATCCACATCAGGCCTGGTCTCCAACCCTGATGCCCTGAGCAGGGAGGACCCTCTGTCCCAATGCCCAAGTTCCCCAGCCGAGGCTGGGCTCAACGGCTCCTCCAGGGGAGAATGTTCCTCATAGATCAGCAGATTCCTGGATCTCACTGAGGACAGAGCAAAATAAGAGGTGTTAGGGAGAGACCACAGGGTTTATCACATCCCCTCACTCAATGCCTAGGGCTGGAAGCAGATGACAATTTGTGGGTCCTTTTGCCCAGAACTGAGGGTGCCAGCTAGAGTTGGCTTTCCATTAAGGCTTCAGGGTTTCAGAGTTTTGTGCATTGAAAAATTATACCAATTATACAGTGCTGGAAGAACAATAGAAAAGCAAACAAACATGAAGCAAACTGCCACCCCCACTGCTTTGAAAATAAAACTCCCCTCCTTGCCCACCCATAACCATCTGGGGGAAACAATTCATGAAGAATGGAGTCAAATACTTGGAGATGTCCAGACCAGCTAAAATAAGAAACATTTCTAATGAGTTGGTCTTGCATGGAGAGAAGGTACAAGGGCGGAAAACTGCATTTTCATTTAGAAACCGGAGAGAAGCCACAAAGCCAAAGCCATAAATCAAATGACAGAGACAGTTTCTTTGTTTTATAGGATAGTTGCATAGCTAGATGGCTCTGTAGCAAATTTTCTACAACACAGAAACTCTGCTCTCATTGGCTTCCATCTAAATTTACAGATACATTCCCTTAGGGAAAAAAGAATTTCCCAAGAGATCACTGAAATTATTTGGTTGAAATGCTAGCATTTCTGTCATAAACCTGGCAGGGCTACAACCACCTGGTGAAGACCAGAGACCTTTCAGAACTGCAAAAAGTGTGCCAGTATCCCCAATCCCACACTCATTATTATTAGTGGATATGTGTATTCGCGTATATATAACGGTCCCCAGAGGCCACTTCATTATTTCCTGCACGCTTGGATCATCCATCTAGGCGAGGCTATCACACACTTCTCTAACACCTGAGTCTGTAAATCTTGGCCATACTGTCGTGTAAGACGGACAGATTCATTTCACGAATTCTTACTATGGTAACATACAATTCCACTGAGTGGAAGCAGAAATACAGGAGGTCCTTTAAAATGTCATGGAAAGCTTAATGTCCCCCTCTATTTACTCATCCCCAAATCCACATCCCTCCCCCTTATCAGAGCTCAAAAAGGACACCTCAGAATTTGCTAGGGAACATAGAGCAAGAGCTTGTGAAGTGACTCTGCCAAGCTCTAGAGAATTCCCACTGGTGCCTTAGGGACCCCAAAGCCTGGGCACCAGACCCCACCCCTTCAATGGAGAAGCTACACTTTGACCACTTTTTAAAGATTAGACTTTCTCCTCAGACTTCCTTCAGAATGTTGAACTTTCAGAAAGCTCCAGGGAAATTCAGCATGGTACTTTACGAGTTGCTGAGTGCTGTCTTACCAACAGAGGCTGTATACGGCTCCTGCACAGAGTGCTGGCTGGGCAGAGCCATCTTGGTGGCAGAAGGATAGGGCCCGTAGCCCTGAAAGAAGCTGCCAAATGCAACAGCAAAGCATAGTACAACCACCTGCAGGGGGAGGAGAGAACACAGGGAGCTGTCAATTCCAGGATCCTCAATTCCAGCAAATCTCAAGCCCTGCAACACCCAGGAGGTCCAGGGAGACAGGCTCCCCTTCACCAGGCTGGGCTGAGCCAACAGGTAAACCTCGGGAACGTCACAGCAAAGAAACTTCCTCTCAGAGTGAGGTGCACGACTCCTCCAACCTTGCCTGGACTGGGCAAGCTGGGGAGAGACTGGAGACTAGGAGGTAGGCCAGGGCATGTGTGGTGCTGTCCCTTTGGGAAACTCACCATGAGGCACGTGCCAGTCTGTGTGCCGGCCAACTTGCAGGTGCGCGAAACCTTGCCCATCACCAAAGTCTGAAGCTTTTGCAGCTGCTGCAGGAGGGTTCTGCATACACGACAAATCAAAGGCACGAAGAGATTTGAGATGGAGGCGAATGCTTTTAGGTGACCTCTGCCCCCAATTTCCAGTGAAGCTGCCATAGCTTCGTGTCTGAATTTGAACACAGTAGCGAGGGGAAAGTCTCATTTGGAGGGAAATACGGACACCAGTGCCTTTGGGCCCCCATGTTGCAGAGCTTCCCAGAGCTTGGAATGAGCCCACTTTAACAGCCTGGCCAATTCTTGTGCTGTTCTGAGTAAGAGGTCAATGCCCCGAATTATCCCTGACATGCTGCAACTTGTCTGTCAGCCACTGAGAAAGAAAAACCAAAAAGAACATTTTGATGGACAGGTAATAGTGGTACAAGGAGAACTCATTTACCCACTAGACATAAGAAGATGTAAGAAAAGGAAAAAGCAAAGAGAAGAAAACGCCCCAGAGAACTGAAGGAGTGGCCACAGGTGGTGGCCATCATTGGAAATGGAAGCAGTATCAGTGAGCAACAGTCACTCAGATGGCAAATCTGAGGAGAAAGAGAGGGAAAACAAGAATGGCAGGGAGGCAAACAGCCAGAGGCACCTCAAGCCCCGGGTCCTTGAAGGCTCACAGCATTGCTACAGTTAGAAACGAAGCCCAATAAATGCAACAGAGCAAAGAAGCCTGCTCAACTGGATTTATGCTTGGAGCCAGGGAGCTCGGCAACCATCCTCCCATACAGACTCTGATCCTTCTCCAGAAAGAGATGAGGAGCAGGAGCAAAAACGAGTTATCCTCTCCCTAAAATTGGACAACTGTGCATACCCTTAAAAGGAAAGGGTTTGGGATGAGAGTACGATATTCTGGTCTGTATGACATCAGGTCAAAGAGAGAGCAGATGGTGACATTCTTTGCAAATTCTGAACACTCCAAGGCGTAGAATAGGATCTTACAGCCTCCTGAATCAGAGGCTCAGGGATAAATCGTTGTGAGCAGCCTAGAGCTGAAGCTTCTCCTTGCCTCACCCCTTTTCCCAAGCCCTATGCACATAGCAAAGTGGAAAGATTTTATAAGCAGATGCTTCTTCTTGAGTCTCAGAAATTTTCAAAAAATTCATGCTGTGATGTCACATCAGAAAGCCAGATAAGTTCATTGGGAAACATCAGCAAATCACTCATTTGCAGAGTTCTGGGCTCTTCCAGAGAACCTGCCTCTTGATACAATCTACCTCCTGAAGAGCCTTCAAGTGCTAGAAGGACAAGCTGGTCTTCCAGAGTTTGCAACTTGCAACCTGACAAGTGCCAATGAAAAGAATTGTCCCGGGGTGTAAGCGAAGCAGGGACGGCTTTGCCATAGGATGACACTGCTTTCAGCAGCTAGCTGGCTAAGACTGGGGGCAGAATTTGGGGCAGTCCACAGCACATGGGGCAGAGGCCTTCTGAACTCAAAAGCAAAATAAAGCAAAACCAAAAAACCCCCTTGTGGTCCTGGTGAATTTAATTTAAGCAAAACAAAACCTTTCATCCCATTAACCAATATTATTAATTTAAATTCTATTAAAATGAAGGTCTTTTTAGTACCTTGTACATTTTTTGTTGTTGTTCCTTTTTTTTTTTTGATTGATTTATGATAGTCACACACAGAGAGAGAGAGAGAGAGAGGCAGAGACACAGGCAGAGGGAGAAGCAGCCTCCATGCACCGGGAGCCCAACGTGGGACTCGATCCCGGGTCTCCAGGATCGCGCCCTGGGCCAAAGGCAGGCGCCAAACCGCTGCGCCACCCAGGGATCCCTGTTGTTGTTCATTATTATCTAGAAGTATAACCACATGTAGTTTGGACCTGGTTTATGTATATTCAGGGAACATGTTCTCTAAAGGTGTTCTGTATATTACTCAAGGCTGAGACATACGGAGAGTATGATTATTTTAAATTCCTCTTACATGCCTGTCATTTGTGAAAATATGGGTGATGAACCTGGAGGGCACTGTGCTAAGTGAAATAAGCCAAACGGGGGAAAAAAAACACCATATGGAATCACTTGTACATGGAACCTTAAAAAAATTATTATTATTATTATTATTATTTAAAGATTTATTTATTCATGAGAGACACACAGAGAGAAAGAGGCAGAGACACAGGCAGAGGGAGAAGCAGGCTCCATGCAGGGAGCCCGACGTGGGACTCAATCCGGGGTCTCCAGGGTCATGCCCTGGGCTAATGGTGGCGCTAAACTGCCGAGCCACCTGGGCTGCCCCCCAAAAATTATTTTTAAGTTGAACTCAGAAACAGAATAGAAAAGTAGGTACCAAGGGCTAGGGGTTGGGAGAACTAGGGAGAGGCTGGTAAAAGGATACAGACTTTCAGCTATGAGATGAATAAGGTCTGAGGATCTAATGTACAACATAATAACTATGCTCTGTAACACCGTAATGGATGACTGAAATTTGCTAAGAGAGTTGAACTAAAATGCACTCACTAGAAAATTAAAAGCAAAAAAGGTAAATATGTGAGATGACGGATGCATTAATTAACTCAATGCGAGGAATACTTTCACAATGGCTGCATATATCAAATCATCATGTATACTTTATAAATAACAGATTTGTCAATTATACTTCAATGAAGCTGAGAAAAAAAAAGGGAAAAAAAGAGCTCGTAACTAAATGATCACATAACACAGCAAGTTTTTTCCTCTTCTCCCACCACTTCTCCCCCATTCTTATTTGCTAGCATAAGACTTCCAAGACTGGGTGCTAAGTGACCTCATGCATGCACCCACTTCCTGGGTGAGCATTCATGCTTGCAGAGCTAAGAGGGGGCTGGCAGTAGCTTGTATTTTATTGACCACCATCTGTGGTGCTGGCCCCAAAGCCTTCACTGGGTTCTCCTTGCTGTCTTCTGGGATTCCCAGAGCAGATACACAGGTGAGCCCACAGAGAATACTTGTACTTGACCAATGGGCACAAACCCCTTTCTCTCACCATCTGGGCTCCTCCTGTGGCACTGATTAATGTTTTTACTGCCTGCCACACTATAGAAAGGGGCCTCCCAGTTTCCTAGCTTGCTGCTGAGAAGTCATGTCTTGAAGCAACAGCTGCCACTTTGGGTGGGAGGGTGGTGCACCTCAACTCCCACGGGATACTCCTGCAGCCTGAGCTAGTAGCCCAAGGTATTCAAGCCCAGCTGGGCTCTGTGCACCTCTCCATCCAGGCTTCGGTTAGACAGCAGCTTTCCAGATGTTAGCAAAGCTATCTCCCTTTGCTCCCAAGTCCTAAGGTGATTTTTAAAGTGAAACCATTTCCATATTTTATCAACCAACCTTATTCACCCATGACCATCCTACACTTCCTCCCTGCCTGTTCTGGCTGCTTGCCCTGCCTTTACAGTGCAAAACACCAAACCAAACCAAACCAAAACACCACCACCAACAACAACAACAAAACAATTAAACAAATTACTTGGAATCACTCCTTCCTTCAAATTTCTGGCTGAGAACACTAGGCCTGATACTCCCTTCCCTAGGCTGAAAAGTCTCCCAGAAGGCTCCTTTGCATCCCCTGAAAGCAGACCTCTAACATACCAGACACACTGAAACGCCAGTGATAAAGTGTCTGAGCCTCAAGTTGAGATCTCTTGCTACCGGGACAAAGTGCTATGGGTTCGGAAGAAGAGCTGCTTAAGTCTGGTTGGGGGAGAGGGAAGGCTTGATGTTTTCCAATTGTATGGCCGTTTACTTGGCATTCAGCAGCACATCTTCTCCAAACTCAAGATAATTATATTCTGAATCTACTGCAAATGAAAATAGTTGTTTAGGGCAGCTCTGGTGGCGCAGCGGTTTAGCACCGCCTGCAGCCCAGGGTGTGATCCTGGAGACCCTGGATCGAGTCCCGCATTGGGCTCCCTGTATGGAGCCTTCTCCCTCTGCCTCTCTCTCTCTCTCTCTTTCTCTCTCTCTCTGTGTGTCTCTCATGAATAAATAAATAAAATCTTTTAAAAAAATTTTTAAAAAAGAAAGAAAATAGTTGTTTAATGGTCCCTGATTTCTAACAGTTTATAATCCAACTCTTTGAGATGAACAAACATGTAGTTTAAAAATATAATTTTTAGGGACACCTGGGTACCTCAGCGGTTGAGTGTCTGCCTTTGGTTCAGGGTGTGATCCCCAAGTCCCGGGATTGAGTCCCACATCAGGCTTCCTGCATGGAGCCTGCTTCTCTCTCTGCCTATGTCTCTGTCTCTGTCTCTCTCTCTCTCTGTGTCTATCATGAATAAATAAATAAAACCTTTAAAAATAATAAGAAAAATAGAAATTTTAGCTTGAAATTTTGGTGGAAAGGAATAGTGACATAATGTGCTATTTGCTGCTGCTTCTCCTACTCAGATCAGTGAAGGTGAACTGAACTGATGGTGGAAATGATGACACTCTGAAGCCCATCAATCAGCAACTCTGAGTGACTTCACCCAAGGAAGGTGATTGAACTCATCCATCCCCAAATCTACACAGATTTCTATGATCCAATCAAGTCTGGGACATTCATATATATTCATTCATTCAAGAGAAACACTCATTTTTGTCATAAGGAAAGGAAATTAACAGTAACCGAACACCCACTGATTGAGTTCTAGGAACTCTATACACTGAGATACTAAAAAACTGTCTCAAAGACATGTAACTAATACAAGCATCCATTCAAAAAAATGGAAAGAACTCAAATACAGAAGCTAACCTTACACATAAAGGAGCTAGAGAAAAAAACAACAAATAGATCCTACACCCAGCAGAAGAAGAGAGTTAATAAAGATTTGAGCAGAACTCAACGAAATCGAGACCAGAAGAACTGTGGAACAGATCAACAGAACCAGGAGTTGGTTCTTTGAAAGAATTAAGATAGATAAACCATTAGCCAGCCTTATTAAAAAGAAGAGAGAGAAGACTCAAATTAATAAAATCATGAATGAGAAAGGAGAGATCACTACCAACACCAAGGAAATACAAACGATTCTAAAAACATATTATGAACAGCTATATGCCAATAAATTAGGCAATCTAGAAGAAATGGACGCATTTCTGGAAAGCCACAAACTACCAAAACTGGAACAGGAAGCAATAGAAAACTGAACAGGCCAATAACCGGGTAGGAAATTGAAGCAGTCATCACAAACCTCCCAAGACACAAGAGTCCAGGGCCATATGGCTTCCCAGGGGAATTCTATCAAACGTTCAAAGAAGAAATCATACCTATTCTACTAAAGCTGTTTGGAAAGATAGAAAGAGATGGAGTACTTCCAAATTCGTTCTATGAGGCCAGCATCACCTTAATTCCAAAACCAGACAAAGACCCCACCAAAAAGGAGAATTACAGACCAATATCCCTGATGAACATGGATGCAAAAATTCTCAACAAGATACTAGCCAATAGGATCCAACAACACATTAAGAAAATTATTCACCATGACCAAGTAGGATTTATCCCCGGGACACAAGGCTGGTTCAACACTTGTAAAACAATCAATGCGATTCATCATATCAGCAAGAGAAAAACCAAGAACCATATGATCCTCTCATTAGATGCAGAGAAAGCATTTGACAAAATACAGCATCCATTCCTGATCAAAACTCTTCAGAGTGTAGGGATAGAGGGAACATTCCTCGACATCTTAGAAGCCACCTACGAAAAGCCCACAGCATATATCATTCTCAATGGGGAAGCACTGGGAGCCTTTCCCCTAAGATCAGGAACAAGACAGGGATGTCCACTCTCACCACTGCTATTCAACATAGTACTGGAAGTCCTAGCCTCAGCAATCAGACAACAAAAAGACATTAAAGGCATTCAAATTGGCAAAGAAGAAGTCAAACTCTCCCTCTTCGCCGATGACATGATACTCTACATAGAAAACCCAAAAGTCTCCACCCCAAGATTGCTAGAAGTCATACAGCAGTTTGGCAGTGTGGCAGGATACAAAATCAATGCCCAGAAATCAATGGCATTTCTATACACTAACAATGAGACTGAAGAAAGAGAAATTAAGGAGTCAATCCCATTTACAATTGCACCCAAAAGCATAAGATACCTAGGAATAAACCTAACCAAAGAGGTAAAGGATCTATACCCTAAAAACTATAGAACACTTCTGAAAGACATTGAGGAAGACACAAAGAGATGGAAAAATATTCCATGCTCATGGATTGGCAGAATTAATATTGTGAAAATGTCAATGTTACCCAGGGCAATTTACACGTTTAATGCAATCCCTATCAAAATACCATGGACTTTCTTCAGAGAGTTAGAACAAATTACTTTAAAATTTGTGTGGAATCAGAAAAGACCTCGAATAGCCAGGGGAATTTTAAAAAAGAAAACCATAGCTGGGGGCATCACAATGCCAGATTTCAGGTCATCAAGACAGTGTGGTACTGGCACAAAAACAGACACATAGATCAATGGAACAGAATAGAGAACCCAGAAGTGGACCCTGAACTTTATGGTCAACTAATATTCGATAAAGGAGGAAAGACTATCCATTGGAAGAAAGACAGTCTCTTCAATAAATGGTGCTGGGAAAATTGGACATCCACATGCAGAAGAATGAAACTAGACCAGTCTCTTTCACCATACACAAAGATAAACTCAAAATGGATGAAAGATCTAAATGTGAGACAAGAGTCCATCAAAATCCTAGAGGAGAACGCAGGCAACACCCTTTTTGAACTCAGCCACAGTAACTTCTTGCAAGATACATCCACGAAGGCAAAAGAAACAAAAGCAAAAATGAACTATTGGGACTTCATCAAGATAAGAAGCTTTTGCACAGCAAAGGATACAGTCAACAAAACTAAAAGACAACCTACAGAATGGGAGAAGATATTTGCAAATGACGTATCAGATAAAGGGCTAGATTCCAAGATCTATAAAGAACTTATTAAACTTAACACCAAAGAAACAAACAATCCAATCATGAAATGGGCAAAAGACATGAACAGAAATCTCACAGAGGAAGGCATAGACATGGCCAACGTGCACATGAGAAAATGCTCTGCATCACTTGCCATCAGGGAAATACAAATCAAAACCACAATGAGATACCACCTCACACCAGTGAGAATGGGGAAAATTAACAAGGCAGGAAACCACAAATGTTGGAGAGGATGCGGAGAAAAGGGAACCCTCTTGCACTGTTGGTGGGAATGTGAACTGGTGCAGCCACTCTGGAAAACTGTGTGGAGGTTCCTCAAAGAGTTAAAAATAGACCTGCCCTACGACCCAGCAATTGCACTGTTGGGGACTTACCCCAAAGATTCAGATGCAATGAAACGCCGGGACACCTGCACCCCGATGTTTGTAGCAGCAACGTCCACAATAGCTAAACTGTGGAAGGAGCCTCGGTGTCCATCGAAAGATGAATGGATAAAGAAGATGTGGTTTATGTATACAATGGAATATTCCTCAGCCATTAGAAACGACAAATACCCACCATTTGCTTCAAGGTGGATGGACCTGGAGGGTATTATGCTGAGTGAAGTAAGTCAATTGGAGAAGGACAAACAGTGTATGTTCTCATTCATTTGGGGAATATAAATAATAGTGAAAGGGAATATAAGGGAAGGGAGAAGAAATGTGTGGGAAATATCAGAAAGGGAGACAGAACATGAAGACTCCTAACTCTGGGAAACAAACTAGGGGTGGTGAAAGGGGAGGGTGGCAGGGGGTGGGGGTGACTGGGTGACGGGCACTGAGGGGGTCACTTGACGGGATGAGCACTGGGTGTTATTCTGTATGTTGGTAAATTGAACACCAATAAAAAATAAATTTATTAAAAAAAAAGACATGTAACTAGTAGGTTGAAAACCTATTACGTAAATAAAACCTGATTCTGTAGTTTCTGTGCTTTCCAATGCACTACAACATGGTACCCAAGTTTATAACCTAATAGAATCAATAACCAAAATACCTCTTAGGCAGATTTCCCTTAAACCCAGTGAATTAACATCATATCAACAACAGCTCGATGGAGAGTTACATCCACCATTAGGTAAGAAAAGGTTACTATGGGGGTGCCTGGGTGGCTCAGTCCGTTGAGCATCTGATTCTTGATTTCTGCTCAGGTCATGACCTCAGGGTCATGAGATCAAGCCTCACATTGGGCTCCATGCCCAGCTTAAGATTCTCTTTCTCTCTCTCTCCTTTTCCCTCTGTCCCTCCCCACCACACTCACTCTCAAGCTCTCTAAAAAGGAAGGAAGGAAGGAAGGAAGGAAGGAAGGAAGGAAGGAAGGAAAGGAAGGGAAGTGAAGGGAAAGGAAAAGAGAAAGAAAAAAAGAAAAAAGAAAAAAAAGAAAAGAAAGAAAAGAAAAGAAAAGAAAAGAAAAAAAAAAAGAAAAGAGAAGAGAAGGAGAAAAGAGAAGGTTACTATCAACAGGGGCCAAGCCACAGATGGCAGAGCCACAATAAAAATCAGCCCAATGGCAAAGACATACATAGTATAACAAAGTTTCCATGATAATGATACAAATAAAAACAATAAGGGCAAATGAATATTTATTTCCTGACACATCTCCAGGTATGCCAAAGATAAACTGTTACGTGACAGGTAAAAGAATCAAGGGTGCTCCTTGTGCCATGTCAGGTGTCTGAAGTCAAATCTGGGCTTTGTTTAGAAAAGTGGAAACTATAAGACCTGTCGCTCTGTGAGACAGTAGAAGAGCAGACAGGATGACTTAGGACTGGTGCATCTGCTCCAGCGCAGGAGATTGGCTGAGTTTAGATCTTGATACCACTGTTGCATTACTTTAACCCAGTTATTTTGGTCCTGAGTTTAGGCGGCTAATCAAAGTTTACTCCTTTGACCTCATCAGCTCACAAAATAGTGAGAGAATCCCCCCCTTCTTGGTGTCCTCTGGGCTTCTTAGAAGCAAAGCCACCTTTAGAGAGTGCTTGCTGTCTCTTTCCACTGATGACAGATGAAGCCAGCCCTTTCCAGGGCAGCCTGGGACCTCCTAACTGAAACACTGGTCAGAGATGATGTGCGATTCTCCCTGGAGCCACTGGGACAGATGCCACGGCCTGCAGCAGTGAGAGTGTGGATGACAGCTGTTACCCTGCTTGCACGAAGGGCTGGCTGAAGAAGAGACAGGCATCAGAAGAAATGGAAGAATTATTTTAAAACTACAGCTATAAAAAGCCACCCATAGGACAGACCCAACAGTGCATTCAAAGCCCAGTATAAACTTTCCCTTTATTACTGTATTTTAAATCATCAGTGACCGTGGCTAATTATGGCTTAATGAATTCGTGGGCTTCCGGGAGCAAGGTCTCAATTTAGAGAAAGGAGTACTCTTAGCAAACATTTATCTGGGCCAAGAGATTTTTCACAACTTGTTAAATTGGAGTATCCAATTCTTGATTGAAAATGTGGATTTTCTCTTGTGGTGAGATGTAAAAATAAACTTAGTGGCTGTCCTCATACACTTCCTTGCAAAAGAGCAGTCAAAGGCAGCTGCCAGCCTTGCCCAAAATAAAGTATCACCCTGGATCTCGGGAGGCATATCAAGAGAAATTGGGCAAAACATTCAAAAGTAGCCAGGAGGCCAAGACATACTCTTATAATAACTGGGAAATACATCAACAGCCTCATGGTTTTCTTTGTCTTTCACTTAATTTTGTATTCTACTGTTCCCTTTCTTTATGAGAGATTGGCGGGGGGGGGGGGGGGGAGTGGGAAAAGGTCATAGAGAATTGCATGTTATACTTTTCAGGTATCTAATTTCCCACTGGAGTGACAAACCAGAACCCAGGAAAAATAATAAAGTGAGGGTTCCCAAATACTTGCTGTGCCAGAAGCTCCAAACCAGGAATTCTCAATAGACATACTTTCCATGAAATCTTATAACACGCCTTACTGAGAAATGGAACTAGCCAGGCTACAGTGTGTGGTGCACGTGTGTGTGTGTGTGTGTGTGCACATGTGTATGTGTGTATAAACCACTCTCGGATAAGTCAGACTCTTACAGAGATACAGGAACTTTTTTTCATATCCTTACGTTACTTTCCAAAGTAACATAGTATTTTCCAAATTCCCCATGATGAA
Source organism: Vulpes vulpes (assembly GCF_048418805.1). NCBI lineage: Eukaryota > Metazoa > Chordata > Mammalia > Carnivora > Canidae > Vulpes > Vulpes vulpes. Next base: position 11,259,732 of record NC_132786.1, on the reverse strand, counting down.
CCATGAGCTGTAAAGACACTTGGATTGCCACTGGTGTACTTTTTTTTTTAAGATTTTATTTATCTATTCATGAGAGAGATAGAGGTAGAGAGAGGCAGAGACACAGGCAGAGGGAGAAGCAGGCTCCATGCAGGAGCCCAACGTGGAACTCGATCCTGGGACTCCAGGATCACGTCCTGAGCCAGAGGCAGATGCTCAACCACTGAGCCACCCAGGCGTCCCTGCACTGGTGTATTTTTTAATGAAACAATCAACTAGAACACATGGTATCAGAGGACATCATGCATAGTATGTAAGCATTCATTTGTGAAACATTCATACTAGTTATGCGTGTGATGTATACGTTCCTGTGGTATGTCTGGGTTACTACATAAAATGTAAAATGATTACAATCAAAAAGTCTACGTTTGGGCAGCCCAGGTGGCTCAGCGGTTTAGCGCTGCCTTCAGCCCAGGGCATGATCCTGGGGTCCCGGGATCGAGTCCCACACTGGGCTCCCTGCATGGAGCCTGCTTCTCCCTCTGCATGTGTCTCTGCCTCTCTCTCTCTCTCTCTCTCTCTCTCTTTCTGTATCTCATGAATAAATAAAATCTTTAAAAAAAAGTCTAAGTGTCACTTAGCTACTGCACACGTAGAAAGCAGATGACTTTGTGATGGACGAGCTAAGCATCCATGTGCTTCTGAAGAAAAAAAAATATCCCACTTGAATCCCTTCCCACCCCATCTTGGTCTTTTAGAGTTTAGAGAAACTCTGTGGGTTAGGTCTTTTAGAAATTTAGAGAAATTTCTGAGGGTTAGAACAAGGGTGACCAAAAGCTAAAATATCTACCACAAAGTCCTGGGGTGGAGGTGGAGAGGTGCTGGGATACAGGGAATACAATTCAGAGTTCCACACACTGCATAACAATAGTAAAGAGACTCACCAACCATCTCCAAGACTTTTAAAAACTGAAGTGTCACATATGCAAATAAATGACAGTCTCACTGCGCTAAAATACTAATTTTTGAATAGATCATATTTATTTGTCATCTTTTACTTAAGCTTTGAGGGTTGTTCATGGGGCTTTGGCTTAAATGGGAAAAAAAAAAAACCAAGGATGAATTTTCTCCTCCTTCTTCCTGTGTAATCGCTGTGTCACAAAGGGTTGGTTTTGCAGGGACCAGAGGATAGTTCTGAAATATTCTATTATCTCCTTGCCCAGGAACAGGAACAAGAGAGCTCTAGAATGTTCTCTGGGGCTGAGGAATGGCTGACTTAACCACAAAATTATATTAAAATGCCCTTCCAGTCTCTCTGGGGAACTTTGTCTAGTACCCAAAGATCCACTGAAGTCTGAAATATGGTCACGTAAAATGAAAGCTTGTACTCTTCACACAACCAGAAGTTACAGATAATGGAGAGATGAAAGTGAATTAAAGCCAGATAAAGTTCTGCAGAGGGGTAAGCTGCATCTTTTGCCAGTACTCTAGTGGCTTCTCTGTGGACGGCAGCAAGCAGGATCGGCAGCTACAGTCGGTCCACAGAGTTAAGGGGAACCTGTGGGAGAGGGTAATAGTGTATAGGGCAAATGGGCACAGCCTCAGGGTTCACGTGAACAAATGAGGAGAGGCAGAAAAAGGTGAAAGCCCAGGGCACTCAGCTGGAAAGACCTCTACCAGGAACTGTATATAGATTCAAAGAACAAGAAGAGTGGAGTTAGAGATTAGAGCTGAGAGGACCTGATACACCACGGAGGATTTCAGACACACACCAGCCAAGGTTCACAGTCCTGACACATCCCATCAGCTTAGGCCCTCTGGTGGCTTGGTGTACTTTTTGGAGTAGACGGGGTAGAGATCCACACAGGCCCTGGAGATAGGCCCAGGCGCTTGGGGCAGGGAATTCCAGAATCCCAGGTACCAGGGTGGGGTCTGGTGGGGTCTGAAGGGGTCCAGTGAGAGCACCACATGCAAGCATCGCGTTGGGCCTGCTGACTACTCTTCTCTTGGAGAGACATGTGGCCAGAAGGGAGCCAGAGCAGGGTCCTTAGAAACACAGGTCCAAAGCAAGGCCCTCTTCAGCAGGTTTAAGTTAGCCCCAAGCTGGGAAAAGGCAGTGGTCCTCGAGAGAGAAAGGGGCACAGCAAAAGAAAAATTAAGGTTTGGACCAATTTAAAAATTAAGTGGCTAAGGTCTAGTCCCTGTTCTAGCTCTAGATATCTGAATGACCTGAACCTCACTGGGGCTCAGTTTCCCCTTCTATAAAAGAAAGTGAGTAGAGGGCAAATTAGATGGTCTCTGCTAAGGTGCAATTCAAGTCAAAGCTCCCCCGGCTCCACACGGGAGGAGAGGACCTGCAGCTCACAGACCTACAGATGCAATAGACCAAATACGGAACAAGAGGAGCCAACTGAACTGCCAGCACTCAAAACCGCTGGGCTGGGCAGTGTGTGTGTGTCACCTGCACAGGATTTCTCTGGAATGGGACAAGGGCAGGCCTGTCCAGAGAGCCTGCAGCTTAGAGGGGTGAATGATGAGCACAGAAGAGCCAGCACGATCTTCTAGCAGCCACACACACACCACACACACACACACACACACACACACACACACGGACCTCGCCCAGACTTTGTAAGTGAAAATGTATTTCCTGATCGAGCGCAGGAAGACAGGCCCCCTGGGAAACTCTCTGTCTCTCATCTCACACATTTCTTGATGGCACGCAATTAGTGGATCACCTTAGCAGAGCAAGAGCGAAGGTGCTTTCACACTGCTTGGCTCTGCCCCAAGAGGCTCCCGGGTGAGCCTACAGAAGTGTTAGCAGCATTCTCTCCATCCTCATCCTCTTGTAGCTTCCTGAGCTCAGATAAAAGGGTCTTTATACCTAGAAACCAACAACAGGCTCTGCTAGGTGGCTGCTGCTAAGTCTAGTGTAAACCAAAAGAGTCAGGATTGACTCATAATCTGAGAGCTCATTTTCATCTAGAGAGATGGAAAACTCCCCCGAGGGGCGGGGGGAGTAAAAATAGTCTTCCTTTAATTTGGCCAATGAGGATATATCCACTCACTTTTCCCACCCTGTCATGTCATAGGACACAATGGCTTCCAAAGGGCTCCCACCCCACTCTAGTGACGCAGGTTCCTGTGCATGTACAGCTGTCCTATGTCTGTCCAGCCTCCTCCAAAGGATAATAAATGCTTATTTTTATTTGCATTTATTCTATGCAGAATTTACTCCCGGGCCATAAGTTTTTGTTTCTTCAGTTTCTCTAAGAAGCATGACCAGGAACACAAACAGAGATGTGTGTTCACCAGGCCTACTCTGTATTTAGTTCAAACACTGTGTCACTTACGCAATGTTATGTGACCAAAGGGACCAAAAGTTTCCCCTTGTGACATGGCCAAACCACCAACACCTTATGACAGGTGCAGGGTGGGAGATTACCAAGTTTACATTAGAGTCACTGCAGTTGGTGCCTTGTCCTCTGAGCAAGGTGAGGCCCTTGAGACGGGGTAGGCGCTGGAGGGAATGCAGACCCCCCCTTCCCCGCCTCAATGAGAACAGCACTGCTTTTATGTCTTTATCTCTCAGGCTAAAACATATTAAAAATTGCTTAGAAATTATGACCCCACGAGTCCCCTGATAAGATCATCTGTGGGAAGACTAAGATCAGTCAAGTATCAGCCATCAGCACCACGAAAGAAGGGCTGTCTGCCAGGAGAGGTAAGTTTTGAAGAGGGAACACACACACAGGGTGGGCAAGGGGCAGCAAGGCACCAATATCATTAGGTAGGTTGTTTCTTCAGTGGAGGTTTCACTAGGCTAGATGCTGGAAAAAACTTCCACACGGTCCATGAAGAAGAAAAGAGGAAAATCATCATTGACTCTCTCAGGGAAGAACATGAGATATGCTGACCCCAAGCTCAAATATGCCATATGTTCCCATAACTCATATCCTATAATAACAAATAGTGGGTTGAAATCACCATGGCCATTATTTATAAAGATGAAAATAACTGGCAAAACACAGATTGTTGTTACACAGAATCAGATGTACCTTATGTCAGTGTTCCTCACATGATAGCTCTTCATTAGAATCTGATAGAAATAAAGATTCTGTAGAAATACACAGGTACAGGAGTGGGCTGAGGTAACCTCCGAAAATGGTTCTCTACTGCTGGACCCAGAAAACCCTACAAAATCATACAAGTCAAGAGGTTCAAATCTTCGTGTTCACTTTAAGAACACACGTCAAACAGCCCAGGCCATCAAGGGTATGCATATCCGAAAAGCCACCACATATCAGAAAGATGTCACTTTGCAGAAGCAGTGTGTGCCATTCCGTCGCTACAATGATGGAGTTGGTAGGTGCACAGGCCAAACAGTGGGGCTGGACACAGGTCAGTGGCCCAAGAAGAGTGCTGGATTTTTACCGCACATGCTTAAAAATGCAGAGAGTAATGCTGAACTTAAGGGTTTAGATGTAGATTCTCTGGTCATTGAGCACATCCAGGTGAGCAAAGCCCCCAAGATGCGATGTAGAACTTACAGGGCTCATGGCCGGATTAACCCATACATGAGCCACATCGAGATGATTCTTACTGAAGAAGAGCAGATTGTTCCTAAACCAGAAGAGGAGGTTGCACAGAAGAAAATGATATCCCAGAAGAAACTGAAGAAACAAAAACTTATGGCCCGGGAGTAAATTCTGCATAGAATAAATGCAAATAAAAATAAAAACAACAACAAAAAGAAATACACAGATACGGAAATATGTCCAGGGTATTCTGTTAAGCAGAGAAAGTTCCTAACAAAAGAAGATGCATATATGCACAAATACATATGTATAAAATATTACAAAGTATAAACATTTCTGAGCGAAAAGATTGCATTTTTTTCTTTTTTAACTGTAGTTTCTGATTTTTTTTTCTGCAATGAAAAATATATTACATATGTGGGGTTCTTTTAAGTTAAAAAGTATAGGGGTTCCTGGGTGGCTCATTTGGTTAAGCGCCTGCCTTGGGCTCGGTTCATGACCCCAGGGTCCTGGGATCCAGCCCCATGTATGGCTCCCTGCTCCACAGGAGTTGATTCCCCACCCCCCTGCTTCTACCCCCTCTCTGCTTGTCCTCACTCTCTGTCTCTTAAATAAATCAATAAAATATTAAAAAAAAAAAAAAAGATACAGCACAGTCAGCCTAGAGAGGGGAGGAGAGGCCTTTCTCAGGATGGGGGGCAGCAGAACCCTTCTAATGCCAAGCACCCTGCTCCCCAGCACAGCCTGTACTGCACCTCTGCTGCCCCCGTGCGGTTTGGGGAAGACCTGGCACCCAGAGCCTAAGGAGGAAACCTGAACCAGACTCCAAGGCTATCTTGGACAAATTCTTCTTTCCCCTTTCACCACTTCATGGTGCGCATTTGTCCCACTCATGAACATGGGGCATGGGGCTTCTGCAGCAGCACGTGCCAAGGTGGGCATTCAGGATGCTAACAAGATGGATACAGACTCTAGCAGGGGTTCAGGACCCAGAGATCCACTATGGCAGGAGAGAAGGTGGAGGTAAGATGGGGCCCAGCCTCCAGAGTCGAATATCCACAGGCAACCATGAAACCAGAATCCTAAGGAGGTACTGGAAACTGTCTCCTTTGCCGCAGAGGCTTGAGGTGCGAGCACACGGAGCTGGTAGTTTCACTTATTTCTGCCACCTGTCTGTGGAGCACCTCAGGTGACCGCCCTCGGCCTGCTATTTGAGCATAGACATTCCCAGAAATGCAGAGGGAAGCCCAGTGGGCTTGTCCAGTGTTCCCAACGACGGTAGTTTTAACTTATGAGTAGGAAAGCCTGCTGCCTGGGAATCAAACCATGAAGATGGGAGCCAAATTTAATGTTATTATCAAATGACAGGCAAGTGGACTTAACCTTAATAACTGCAAAATCATTATTAAGCATTAACGCTAAGCCTTAAATGAACAAGTAATATTTTTCTTATCTAAAAATCTATTCTTCTCTACTTGAATTGTCAGCTCTATAACAACTAAGGGCGACAGGATCCCTTGACTAATGAACATTTTAATTTTTACAGTATAAGTAGGCACTGTGTGTGTGTGTGCGTGCACACACACACACACACACACACACACACATATTCTGGATTAAATTCCCCACCCTTTAACCCTGTATCTTAACTCTTTTTTCCTAACTCTATGCCTCAACCTCTCTTGCATATGATGCAGGATAACGTTCATTATGCTTCTCCTATTCTAAGGCTGCAGAGCCAGACGGCCCGCATGACCTTGGGCAAACCACCTACCATTCTGAGTCTCAGTGATCTCTTCTACAGAATGAGGATATTAATAGGACCTCTTCCTAGGGCTGTTGGAAGGTTAAATGAGTTAATATCTGTGCTGTGCTGAAAACAGTACCTGGCAAGAAAGTGCTAGAAGAGCCCATTAACTCACTGGGTCCCATAGTTATTTTTAAAAGTAGCCTTGAAATGTAATTAATTAATTTTTATAAAGAGTAATTTAAAAAACAAACCTGGTTTCTTCTTTTCTTCTCACTAATAGCCACCATTTGTTACCAAAGTTGGGTGACGATGAAGTGGCCAGTCCCTCCCTGCCCACCTCTAAAGTTGAGTGTCATTTTCAGGAGAATCAAACTTATCAGCCTTATTCTCCAAGCTTTCTCCCATCTATTTGAGGAAAAGTAAAGAGAACACACATGCGTGTGTGAGTGTGTGTACAAGGGCATGTGTGTGGATAAGGTAAGTGGATCACAGTCGCCCAGAGCCCCTGGGCACAACTATACTTTCAGTGTGGTCTCTTCCACTTCCCTCCTGCTCTGGTCCTGGACCTGCCCCCTCTTGTCCCCACCTTCCATCAGGCAGTTTGAGCAGCATCTCACTCTAGCGACACTCACCTGTTGGTGTTCTCCAGAACCTCTACTTTCTTCCGAAGCTCCAAGTTCTCCGTTGAACAAGACTCCACCCTATAGGGGAGTGAGAAAGAAGAAAATTAGTTGTATTTTGAGCAAATGCCAAGCTGGGAGCTAGAGTGGAGGAAGATGGGGCTCACAGAAGGAGGACTGGGCATCAGCTACTCTAGAGAGGTGAGAGAGAGAGCCTAGCCAGTCTAGGTCAGGAAGAAGGGTAAAAAGACAAAAGAAAAAAAAAAAGAGAGATGAGTAATACATGCCTCAGGTACAGAAAATGAATAGGGATGGGACACAATGTAAAGTCCTCCTAGAGTGTTCCAAACTTGATTCCTCTCACCTTACCCTATTGCTCTCAATGGCCATCATTCACCTCCCTCATACTATAGGAGCCTGGATGCTGCCAGTTGGATTCACGCCCAGAAAGACTAACAGGAGACTTGCTTGGGGCAAGAGGGGAAGACAAAAACCCAGCCCCTCAAGACAAGGAATCCAGCTGCAGGAGCGTGCATGCCCGGAAGAGGCAAGAGAGACCATCTTGACCCTGGAAGCCTACAGCAAATAATGGAACAGAGTGGGACCACTTAATGGAAAATTATCAGTATCGAAACTAGGATGCAGAGACACCAATTTTCAATAGCAAAGTCAAGAGCCAGCCAGAATGTTCCAGAATGTTCTGTTCTTCTCTGCAGACCCACAGGAAGATTCGTTTCTGGACTCCATTTCCATCTTAAGTGATACTCCTTTGTCAGCTGGAGAACTATATTCTAAGGCCAATATGGAAATTGTATTTCAATCATGTTTTTTTAACAGCCCTCCTGAGATTTTGGGCTATTCAGAAGAACAAAAGGTGCCTTCCAGTGTTTTTGTGGGAAGTCACTAGCCAGTGGTGTGAATTATAGTGGCTAGAAAGTAAGTAATGCCAGCCCGACTTTCTGCACTGCCTACGTGCTTTCTCTAGGATGTGAGGGATGTGGCCAAAGGGACTGATTAATCAGCCCCGGTCCTTTCAGCCGAAACAGTGCCTCTCCTCTGAGGAGAGCTCCAGGAATGTGAACGAATGTTAATATTTGCACTTGTTTGAAAGGAGACCTTCAAGGACTTGCTTCCGTTAGAAACGGTGTGGTCCAAATGCCTAAGATTGAGTGTACTTTTTACTTCTGGCCCTATTTATAAAGTCCCCCCCCCCCCCCCCCCGCCCCCAAAAGCCACTAGGTGGCAGGCAGCACACAGCTGATGAACCAACGGGCTCTGATGGTGGCCAGAATGAACTTCACTGGCTTCTCGCGAAAGCAGATGCTTTGCGCACACCCATTTCCCTATGTCTATCACCCAGTAAACACACCCAGTTTCGCAGGAGGCTTACTTTTTCTCCAAGCTGTCCATGTATTCTTTCTTCTTTCTTCTACTCTCCTGGGCAGAAATCTGAGATATAAGGGGAGAAAGAGAGATTAACCTCCTGCTCTGTCAGTATGTCAGTTACGAGTAAATGGAAGAGAGGAGTCTGTTGGCGCAGAAATCACCAGAGCTCCCCCTCATTTTCGTGGCCCCTCTTACTTAACCTGCTGGCTCATCTGTGAGTCACTTCTTCTGACCTCCCTGGTTTCAACCAGCCTGTGTTGTCACCAGGTCCCATCAAACTGGGCCCCGTGTGGGAAGCATGGCAGGCCTGAGTCAGAACAGAACATGTGGTTCACAAGCCATCTATGTGGTCTTAGATAAATGATTTCAACTCCATGGGGCTCAGTTGGCTCAACTTAACATATAAACAAAGATAGTTGGGCTCGGTCATACATAACCCTCTACTGCTTCTGTACATGGGCCAAGAGTCAGAACTGAACTCTTTTTCTTCCTTTCCCTGCCACCTCCCTTCTGGTCTGCCTGTGCCCGAGCCATGCCCTGGGGCCTCACCAGCTCTGCTCTGCACTGTAGGGGCCTAGGGCTAAAGAGACTCCTCAATCCAGGCATAGAACAGTGGACAATAGAATTTTTTTTTTTTTAATAAAAAAACCCAGTGAAAAGTTAAACAAGCACCCATACTGCATTTACATTTATTTATAAATTATATACACACCACTAGAAGGAACTAATGTATACATTATAAAACAGAAACTAAAAAGACTAAGATTAAAAAAAAATTAATGGGAGTTCTGATGTTTTCCTCTCAGCCCCAAATGGATCCCCTCAGGCACCAAGGAGTATGCACACCCAGTTTGGGATCCACTGACCCAGAGGATGGATAAAAGGACCAGAGAAACACAGCAATCAGTGTTCCAGTTCCCTGCTGGGGAGCTCTCCATGGCTCCATGGGACGGGCCAGTGTTGGCCACAGGGAAGGGGGCAGTGGGAGCACACAGCCTGGTCATGGTCTCTGCTCCTAGAAGCACCTAGATTTGAAGGGGTCACCTTGTTCTTGATTTTCCTCCGAATTTTCTTCAGAGCCTTCTCCTCTGATTTTGTTAGAGGCAATTTGGTGGGGATGGGATAGCCCTCGGCGATCAGGGTCCTCTTCTCCTCTTCGGTCAGAACCAGTGGGCCTGATCCTTGCAGTTTCTGTGCCGAACAAGGAGCAGTAAAGGGTCAAAGCAGGGCAACTGGGCACACTGAAGAAACTTGCAAACATGAGAGGAAATGATGCTCATCTGCTTTGGGTGAGAAACGAGTAGTTGGAAATGGAAGCAAAGATGGAGAACACTCATGTGTTCTCATGTGTTACACCCAAGGATTATCACTCAAGGGAAAGGGTAAAGAAACCTCCACCCCTCAGTTCTCGGAAAGTACACCACTGGCTAACACATCAAAGGTAAAATTACAGGAGTCATTTCCCACATCTCCCAAGATTGCATGGCCTTGGAGTGATGGCAGATTCACTCAGAGCTCTGTTTGTGAAAGAGTTTCCTTGTTCTCCTGAAAACACAACTTTGCAAGATGCTCGCCTCACACCAAGGGTCACTTCTTTCTCCCACTGACAGCTCAGGGGCCAGGGTTCCCAGAAATACACCTGCAGGTACATCCCATGGAGGTCTCTGGCTTGAGGACAGTCCCGGATTGTTCATCATCAGTGAAGATGAGAACTGTAGCTCATCCCATTCAGCCCATAAAAAAATGATGTGTTTATGTAGTCAAACAAGCTGAGCGCCCACTGTGTATGAGGCCCATGTTAAATGTCATGAAACACTCAAAACAAACTTCCTCTCTCAAGCTATAGCTTGTGATCAAGACTAAGACTGAATTAACACCTATTAAAAGCTGAGGGCAATTACATGCTACTCTGTAATATCAACTCAAGGTGCACTCAAAATCCAGGGAAAGAGACACACGAGTGTGTGTGACAAGCAAAGGCTTAGGGTAGGAGAGGAGAATTGCACTGGGCCTTTTGAAAAGACGGGGATGACTTACATAGAGGAGGGCATTCCACGCAAAAGGCAGTATTCTGAAAAGCACTTAAAGATGCTACTCTGCCTAGAATGTATAAGAAGTTCTTGAAACAGTGAAGAGTCAGGGCACCTAATACAGAGTAGAAGCATTAGGGCTTGATACTAAGAGCCAATTGAGAAACACAACACGCTGTGGAGGTGTGATATTGGGAGGATTTCCTCCATAAATATGTAGACTGGACTGATTGTAGGAGGACTCACAGATAATAAGGATGAAAGCTATTCTAGTTACCAAAGGGGTAAGGAGTTGAGTTAGAGTTAATCCCCTTGTCCTTGGTAATGGTGAAAGAAACAAACATGGTCACAGATCGAGAACTTTGTGAGACACACTGAATTTAAATTGCCAAAAATATATTAATTGAGAGATGGTTCTTACGGAACTCTTAAACATCTCACCTCATTCAAATTTTCTCTATGTGATATAAATTCAATAAGATTGATTATAATTTTATCATTTTTCAGATTTCACAGAAATCAACGAACACCTCAGAACAGTAAAATGTTAATTATCTGTCCCTATTTTTATCTGGGAATAGGTGCCCTTATATACGTGAGGGATGAATGATGACTCATGCTTTCTAACCTGAGTCTCTGGATTAGGAGTTGGACCACAGACAAAAAAAAGTTTAAACTATATTGTTGAGCTTTTGACCTCAAAACATTTAATCTCAAAGTTTAAAGATCATCAAATATTGTTTATTTGAAAAATAAGCTATTTCCTGTTGTAGGCCATAGGACCATCCAAACTGCTGGTAATATTTGTGACATGATTTTGAGGAGGAAGGGAACACAACATTTTTACTATTTGTGCTTCTGGTGATGCCAGAGAAACATAGGCGTAATAACTGGAGGAGGAAAAGGAGGAGAATTGTGTTAGCATGGTAAGGTTATAGGCAAGTCTTTAAAAATGTTCTTTAAGGAGAGCCTGGGCGGCTCAAGGGTTAAGTGTCTGCCTTTGGCTCAGGTCATGATCTTGGGGTCCTGGGATGGAGTCCCGCATTAGGCTCCCCGCAGAGAGCTTGCTTCTCCCTCTGCCTATGCCTCTGCCTCTCTCTCTCTCTCTGTGTCTCTCATGAATAAATAAATAAAATTTTTTTAAAAAGAAAAAAAAAGTTCTTTAAGATGGTTATCACTGGTTTTAGCAATTAAGCCTACAATTGTCTTCCAAAAACAGAAGTCCAGCAGCCTTGAAGAGCACCTATTCCTAGTGAAGCTCCAAGTGACCAGAGGGAAAGGACTGGTGTCTGGAGCTGCAGATGGGGTTCTAGAATACTCACGTGAGGCGCTGTGAGGAGAGGAGAGTTGGACAGGGCAGAGGGGGCCCGTGCCACAGCTCTGGCCGGGCTGTGGGTCTGAGGCAGGCTGAAGGGGTGCAGGCGGGGGTTGGGGCTCAGGCTGCCCTCTGAGTCACTGCTGTGGCTGCTGGGAGGGGTGGGAGGTAAGTGCAGGTGTTCCACGGAGGCTGAGGGAAAGAAAGTGGATGGCATCCATCAGACAGCAACGAAGCAGAACTTGGGGGTGACTCAACAACTGTACATCCACACAGCCCAACTCGGGTCAGCTGAACAAAGAAAGGGATGAGGGTTCTGCATGTGCAGATATGGAAAGATCTCCAACATCTATTACTCAGGGCGGAGGAGGGGGAGCATCCAAGTGCAGACCAGCGTATAAAGTAGCCTTCCTTTGGTATGAAAAAGGAGAGGAGGAGAATACAGACTCATATTTGATTGTCTCTGCATAAAGAAACACTGGGAAATATATAAGATACTGATAAAATCCTCACCTCATGGGAGTTGGTGGGGGGAATTAGAGTAGACGGTGGTAGTGCCGGCACAACTTCTCACTGTGTTCACTTCGTATCATTTATATAGCTTGACTCATAAGCAATGTTCATGTATTAGGTCCTTGAAAAAAAAATCAGCAGAACCTGGGGCCCACGAGGTTTCCCCATGGCTGCTTTGAGAAAAGCTCATTTGTTTCCAAAGGAATGTGCATGGTAGGGCCTGTGGGCAAGATGCCAGGCATTCTTCCTTCAGAAAATACTAAAGCCATCTGTAGATAGGTAGGTAGGCACTGGAAAAGAAATCCGTGTGTGTGTGTGTGTGTGTGTGTGTGTGTGTGTGTGTGTGTGTTGGGGGCCCTTCTGCTCCACAGTCCCCTAGCATCTGAAAGCCCACCTCTTGCCTCTCCTCGGGGGGTCCCAGACACGCTGTCTGCTGGAGCGTGTGGGCCTCAGTCGGTGTGACCAATCACACATCTCCAGGGCAGCAGGGATGGGCTCCAGAAGGGAGAATTCACTGAGTTCGACCTTTCTGACAAAAGAGCTCTGCTTTCTCTGGTCTCCGTTCTATTCCCACAAGCCCGAATGCCTTGAGAGCCGGCCACTGCCACCGAGCCAAGGGGCGTAAACTTTGGGTAAGCCTTTCTCCCCACACCCCTCCGGGGCCCCCAGAACAACAGAGCCCTCAGTGGCACAGCTCAGCCAGAGAAGTGCTTGGGGCCACAGAAAAGTTTTGACCTCCTCTTCTAACTAGGGACTGAGAGCCTGCCCGAGGTGCTATGAGTGGGGAGGGCCTTCTGAGGTACCACTGACCTATGAGATACCACCCAGAGCTGCCTTTGGTGGTGACAAGCGGTAACTAGGTGGCTCTCTCTCTCTCTCTTGAAATACATGAATATCCAAGGTAACAGGTAATGTGCCTCTCAGCCACCCTTCCTGCCACCCTGCCCACTATTCACAGCAGAGTTCTTCTCTCTTTCTTTTCTCTCTCTCTCTCTAACTATAACCTTCTCTTTCTCTTTTTCTAACATAGTGCCTTGCACTAGATGCTACCCTTTATCTCTGGCAAAGTCTTGCCAGAGAGCTCCCTAGGTTTTTTAGTGTCTCTGGGTACTCTCAAAGCTAAAGAATATTCTAGAATAATCCTGCATCTCCCCACTGCCAACATCCCTGCCGGCAGTCCTGGGGCCTCACATATGTGTCCACCTAGAAAGACTCCTGAGAGTATCAACCAAAGAGTCCAATGACTTAAACGAAGAGGCTGTTGGACCGAGGTGGCTCTAATGCCATGTGGCCTACGTGAGCAAACCAAAATCTACGCCTCTAGATGCATCAAGGTTACCAAATTTTAAGCCTAAGGACAACCAATCACAAAGAGCCAACGAGGCTTTACACCTTGGCCAATCAATAATTTCCTGACTTTGCTTTGGCAAAGTAGAAAAGTCTCTCCCTGAGCTTCCCATTGGTGGAATACTCGTAACCACATCTGCTTTGGCACTTGTCAACGTGAATACATTTTCACTCAAATAAACTCCTAAAACAAAATTTTAATATGTCTCCGCTTATCTTTTAACAATGGTGAAAAAAAAGAAACCAACCCAAGAGCAAAATGTATTAGGGGCTCCCACTGTCTGCCACACTATGCTGTTCAATTCCGGAGAACCAGCCAAGTGTGCCTAGAGCTTACTCGTCCCGTTCACATAGCACCGTCCAAATTAATCTAATATTTTTCTCCTTTCCAGGTAGAAGGTGCTCCACAAAAAAACAGAAATGGCATGACAGGAAAGGTGAGGGAAACTCGAATCCCCTCTTTCCTACTTATTAAGAGCTACTGACCTGGCTCTCGATGGCTCAGTGTCAGATTTCTAAATATCATTTGAAATGCCAGTTTCAGATTACTTAAAAGGTCTGGGAACAACAAGCTACTTTGCCTAGAAGCTCCACTGCATACAAGGATATTGAATTTCCTCCTCTCTGTTTATCTAGGATAACGAGGAAGGACTGCCCGCCACTTACTTTACTGTGGAAATGTTTCTCCTCCAGTGATCCCAGCATCTGAAGCCACTAGGGGCTTCATTGTTATAGTTGGGACACTTTTTTTTTTTTTTTTTAATAAAAAGTTGGGACACTTTCTGAAGCATATTGCAACATAAACTAAAAGACTAATATGTGTAGCTTTCATGAAAATGAAAGGAATTACTTTAGAATAGCATATAAACTGAAAGACACCAATGGAGAACACTCAGTGGAAAGAAATCTTGTCTCTATATATGGATTCTAGTCAACATTGTTCATTTTAAGAAGGTAATCATTTTTTACTGGTAATAAAGGCAAAAACCAACCCCGATTAAATTGTCACAGACAAAACCCTGAATTTGTTTCTAGCGGAATGAAGAAGGTTATGCTTTCATGAGAACTATTCATTTGTAACACCCATAGATTAAGTATACACAGAAGCCTTTTCTATGACAATTGCACAGACGAATTTCTTATTTGTTGACCACACTAATGAACTGCCCTTCTAACCTGTCCCAAAGACATAGATGAAAAGGAAGATGATGGCAGGTCCAAAGGCACAGAATTAAAAGCACAAGGCCCCTGCAGGGATGTCTCAGTTAAAAAAAAAAGGGCAAAGAAAGCTTCCTTCGACTCTATGACATTTGAGGGTCAGTGTTCAGGATTCCTAATTATGGGCTTTGTTCAAGAACAGGAGGGAGAAGTCAGAAAGAAACTGACACAGAGGGGCACTTGGCTGGCTCAATGGTTGAGCATCTGCCTTCAGCTCAGTCGAGATCCAGGGTCCTGGGATCCAGTCCCACACTGGGCTCCACACGGGAGCCTGCTTCCCCCTCTGCCTATGTCACTTCCTTTCTTTCTTTCTTTCTTTCTTTCTTTCTTTTTTTTTTTTTTCACTTCCTTTCTCTGGATGTCTCTCGTGAATAAATAAATCAAATCTTAAGAAAGAGAGAGAGAGAGAAGGAGAAATAAAGAGAGAGAGAGAGAGAGAGAGAAAGAAAGAGAAAGAAAGAAAGAAAGAAAGAAAGAAAGAAAAAGAAAGAAAGAAAGAAAGAAAGAAAGAAAGAAAGAGAAAGAAAGAAAGAAACTGACACAGAGAAGAAAAAGCAAAAAGTGTGACAACTTTGAATATGACATTACTTTGTTCTAAATGGATGGCAAGATGCCCAGTGAGATGCATGAACTAATTATAAATAATGAAGAGTCTCCTTACAACTACTGTCATCTAAAATTAACATTTAAAAACACTGAACGACCAAATTGTGAATTTACAAAGAGTTTAGACTAGAGTTGCTTCAAACAGGCAAGGCAAAGTGCCTCTGTGCATGTTTGTTTATCTGCCTCTACTGATCACCACCGCAGCACAGGGAACCAGGCTTGATTCACACGTTCACACCCAGAAGGGCAGCACTTGCCTTTTGCATCAGCAACCAAGTCATAGCTGACTATGAAGGTTTTGAAAACAAAACAAAACAAAACAAAAAAACCACCTCTGCTAGGAGTAAAAGTAAAACAAAAGATTTAGCATAAAAGCCTGAAGCATAGACACATATTTAGAGAAAAGATTTAAGCATATACATATACGGGAAATTAAAATTTAGCTTTCACAATGTGTTTTTAGAATCAAGGTTTTAAAGAGCAGACTTCTTGCAGAAAGCAAGCTCTAATCCCGACACTTTCTCCCACATTCGCTTTCTCTGTGCCCTGACATCTGGTCACCTGAAGGAAGGCAGGGAGAGAGTAAACAGACCTTCTCTAGGAGAGAAGTTTAGGAACTGATCCACTTCGTGAGGCTCCAGCTTAATCTTAGGAATAATTGTCTGGCACGAGGAATCAACCTGGAGGAAGAATTTCAAACACAGTTTTTAAAACCCAGTAACAAACCTTTAGGGACACCAGGGGAGTTATTTGTCATCAAACTATGTGTCTTCCTGTCCTGGCAGCTCCACTTCTCTCCGCTGGCAGAGGCAGGCTCCTTCTTTGACGGGGAGGTGGCTTTGTTCTTGACCTTTCTCTCCCTGCCAAACCCAGCACTACAGCTGATGGAACACTCAGGATGTCAAAGCCAAAAAACCAAGACCCATCTTTCTGTTGTTTTCATGGTCATATAAGGCCTTTTATCATGAAATAGTCTAGTAAATTTGTAAAGGGCCACGGACCTCCACTAGTTTGTCCTATAGCAGGAACTAAACAAACCCTCCAGGCTTCCTCGGGACCCATTATTAGCATCTAATAATGAAACTTTCAGTGCAGGAAGGACAAAAGCTCTCTGGCCTATGAGTGGAGCAAGGCTGTGACTGATTTTTCTTAGTTACATACTAAAAAAATCAACTGACCTAACATCTCATGGAACAAGGAGACTAATATACACTCCAGGAGCCCAGTGCCATGAAAAGATCTAGGCAGAGAATGAGAAACGAATTCTAGAGGGCAGCTGCCAAGGTGCTCTGTCCAGAGTCCCCCATCTTTTCCAAGATGGATTGTAAAGAGCACTAAGCACAAGTACACACCGAAGCTTTGGCGACTCCGCTGCTTCTGGGTGACCTCTTCCTGAACAGGTATGGGTAGATATGACACTTTGCTCAGAGGAGGCCTGACTTAGCATCAACAGAGTCAGTGTTTATATATAACCTCTGGACATTGGAAATGCCGGGAGAGAACGTGAGATAGGCATGTAGGCATGGAATCAAACAAGGAAGAAATGCCCAATTTTGTATGTTTTTCCATGCATAATACAATAAAAGTTGGTTGGTGGGAGATCCCTGAATTGGGTCAGGGCACCTCAACATTGTACTAGGAAAGTAAAACATCACATGGGAAACAACACTTCCATCAGCCCCAGCATGGAAGCCAAGGATCGCATCATCAGTTACTTCCTCTCTTTCCACTGGTCTAAAAGGCAATCCCATGGAGAGTTTGGCGTTTTTTAACTGTGGATATCCATCTATTTATCATAATTTTGTAACAGCAATCATTGGAAAAATAAAATAAAATAATCAAAAAATAAAAAATAAAAAAAATAAAAAATAAAATCAGACTTGCTACCAATTTTCTGAACATAAACTTCCTATAAAGGAAGTAGTATAATCAATGCTGATCCCAGATCAACATATCCTTACTATACACCTATGTAGGACATACATAGGCAATTATATGTCCTGAAACACATATAGGCACTAGCTCCTTAATAGGTTAAATGCCATATTTGAGAATGAGAATCCATGTCTTTTGAGCCAATGTGTGTGTATAGAAGAAAAGAGAGCATACCCCAGGATTCATTTCCAGAGGGGGTTCCTCCTTTTCACAAGGGGTGGAGATGGCTGTGATGGTCAGAGTGACAGAGGGAACAAGTCCTGGGGGCGGCTCCTCTGTAATCGGCTCTGTCTTGATGGTTGTTGATGGAAAGTCTGTAGACAGGTACCATTTCTCACTTTCCACTTCATCTATGGGAAAAAGACAAGCAGACATATGAATCTGTTCACAGTATCGGACAGAAGTAAAACAAATGACCACTGAACTTGCTCCTCAAAAAATAGCTCCAACAATAAGCTACTGAGAGTAGAATAAGAGGAAATAAAGTAAGCGTGTGAGAGAGGAGATAAATGGATAAAGAAATGAATGGTGAAGTAAGAATCTATACTTGTGTTCGCTTGAGTGTAAGTAAGTATGCCTACGGAAACCTCGAGAATACACATAAAAGAAAGAAACCTGCCTTTCCTGGTCAGAGCAGGAAGGAGACTAGGTGGATGGGAACAGGACAGGAAGGAGAATCTCAACGTGTGATGTTTTACACTTTTCGGTTTTCAAACCAAGTGAACTGGGTTATCTATTTAAAAATAAATAAGTACATTTTTAAAAAAAGATTACTTTATTTACTTGAGAGTGAGAGAGTGGGGGGAGGGGAGAGGCAGAGGGAGAAGGAAAGAGAATCTCAAGCAGACTCCCCGCTAAGCATGGAGCCCTACACAGGCCTGGATCTTACAAGCCTGAGATCATGATCTGAGCCAAAATCAAGAGTCAGATGCTTAATCAACTGAGCCACCCAGGTGCCCCAATAAGTACATTTAAAATTAAACAGGGGCACCTGGGTGGCTCAGTGGTTGAGTATCTGCCTTTGGCTCAGGACGTAATCCCAGGGTCTTGGGATTGAGTCCTGCATCTGGCTCCCTGTGGGGAGCCTGCTTCACTCTCTATGTCTCTGCCTTTCTCTGTGTCTCTCATGAATAAATACCTAAAATCTTTATTTATAAATAAACCTAAAAATAGATAAATAAACTAATTAATTAATTAATTAGAAAATTAAGAAACAAATGGTGTGTAACCAGAGTCTCAGGAGAGAGGACTGGGGACCATGGTTAGGTGGGTGCTACTCTTCTGTCAGTGGACAGTTATTTGTTCTCTTTCTTTTTTCTTCTCACTCCCTGTTTTTGTACTCTGGCTTCCCTACAACCCCACTTATGCCTTAAGCCTGACCTCGACTTCCAGAACTTGACCGAGCCCTCTGCAAAACTTCAGAGTTTGTAACAAACATCAGCCTTTGCTGAAATGGACCAAAGGTCTAGAGAAAAGGGCTGGATCTTGGCAAGTGTGGATCTTGGCTCACTACTGGTTTTCATGATTATTACTGGGGGTTGTGACAAAGGAATAACAGACAGACGCACCTCTACATTCTTCTAGAAGCTTACGTCCACCTGTTTCTTGCCAAACTACTTCAGAGCTACTAGCAGAACACAGACCTGAAAAGGAGGGAGATGGGCAGGATAGGAAAAGACCAGGAGATTGCAAACAGGTGCAGAACAAGAAAACAGAGATTCCCAAAGTCAGCATTCCTTACCTGGAGCCATGTGTACTGGTGAGACTAAAATAAAGCAAAGATATGCTCCTTGCTTTATGAAAATGTTTAAACACACGTGCACACCCCACATGCTTAGGGAACCCTGTGTACAGAAGAGCAAAGTTGTTCCCATTAGGAAATGATTTTACCCTCAAGAATTGGACTCAAGCTTTCTTAAGAAAAGGTACATGAAGATCGTTTAGAACTGTTAGAGGTGGGGAAAGAGCAGGCACAGAAGCTAAAAACTAAATTTCACAATAATTAAAATTGTGTTTCCTAAACAACTTCCTCAAAACCCAAGAAAACGTTAGATTCGCATTTACAAAGGAAAATGATTCCCCCTTTCCCAAATCCAGTTTATAATTGACTTGATTAATTATCCCAGCCCTGAGTTCTTTCCTAAGGCAAAGTAAAGATGGGCAAGACTTCTGTGGGTTGAAGATGTTTTGCTTTTGGAACTGGTTCTATAAAGCTGCTGAGTGCAATGATGTGATGGGAGAATTTCCATCATTCATGGGGTGCACACCACATCCTGGCCGAGGGGGAAGGGTAGGAAACAAAGGGCCTTTTGATGGCGGCCAGGGGAGACAGACCACACTGTACTTGACACCGAATTCTGCTGGCCAGATGGGCGCCTGGCTCAACTCAGGGAAGCAAATGGTTGAAGAGCCAATAGACGAGTCTAATACCTCTCTCAAAATAAGCTTAAGAACTAGAAAATTCTATCACCAGCAAGGAAGACACACTCAGGACAGATCTGAGGAGGAGCTGGAGAGATAGAGTACACAGATCACATTTTCTCTATTCAGCCATGACATATGGATGCCTTTGCTTTGTGAAGGCAACACTTGCAGCCTGTCCACACTGCATGGTATTTATCCCTGCCAGAGGCTGGAAGTGAGATAGTAAGATGCAATACTGCCTCAGTGTATTTAAAAATCAACAGTAAGGAGGCATTGCTGAGAAAAGGTCCTACCAGGAAGTTGTGAGATAAGGCCAGATCCCCTGGCCATGCACTTATGACTACTTTAATGAAGCTTAATTCTTGGGGGGAGAGGGAGCGGGGGGGGGGGGGGTGCGCAAAAATAAAAACACAAAGCAATACAAAACTATAAGACAAAATGAAGACACGTAATGCAATCAGTTCTTCCAGTGTAGCTAAGCCAACCTCAAATATAGGTCAAGGTAGTTGATATTCTTTTTTTTTTTTCTTAAAGATTTCATTTATTTATTCATGACACAGAGAGAGAGAGGCAGAGACACAGGCAGAGAGAGAAGCAGGCTCCATGCAGGAAGCACGATGTGGGATTCGATCCCTGGACCCCAGGATTACGCCCTGAGCCGAAGTCAGACACTCAACCACTGAGATACCCAGGTGTCCTGATAGTTGATATTCTAAATGCTCAGTGTCCTATAAGCCTATTTTAAAATCATATATATATATATATATATATGATTATGTATACATACATACATATAAAATTATGTGTGTATATATATACATACACATTTATATTTATACTAGGTATAATTTATATGATCATATATATACTATATATGTGTATATATATAATCATTACTGTGTCAGGAATGGAGACTGAAGGACAAACAATGATACTTGAATTCTGAAGCAAAACCTCCTCTCTCAAAGACAACTGAACTCTTCCAAGTGAGAAGCCCAAGGAAGTGGCCTGTCTTCCCATGAACTTTGTTGAGGACAAAATACCAGCATTGCCTTTATGCTTCCACTTCAATAAAGTGACTTATTACTCCAACTTAAAGGTGATTTTGTTTAAAGATTTTATTTATTTACTCATGAGATAGATACACAGAGAGAGAGGCAGAGACACAGGCAGAGGGAGAAGGAGGCTCCATGCTGGGAGGCTGATGTGGGACTCGATCCCGGGTCTCCAGGATCATGCCCTGGGCCGAAAGCAGATGCTAAACCGCTGAGCCACCCAGGGATCCCCATGATTTTGTGTGTGTGTGTCTGTGTGTGTTTAGAACACAAAGTTTGCTTTAAATATTTTTTGAAGTGAAGGGATACCAACCATACTCCTTCCTACTCAATTAAGAGAAACACTTTTACAATCCTGAGGTCTTTTATTCTCTTTACAGTTACCATGCCATGAATTCATAGGGAATGGGTTCCAGCAGTTCGGGCTCCTTTCCACTGGTTCTCACAAAGTGTGCTTCTCTGGTGGGGACCCAAGTACCTTGCTTCAGTTGGACCAAGTACCTTTCTCTTTGGCTTCCTTCTTTTTCTGATCATTTTCTTTCACACACTTCAGGAAGCCATCTCAGCTCTTTGAGTGTTTAATATGCTCAATGTGGACATTAATTCTCTTGGCAAGAATCTTGCCCTTAACTTGTTTACAACAATGCCAACAGCATGCTGAGTAACATTTAGACTCTTCCAGTTTTGCCATGGTAACATTTGTGGGGCATTCCTTTTTGAATAGTGCCCATTCCCTTGATGTCCACAATATCACCTTTCTTATAGACTCGCATGTATGTGGCCAAAGGAACACCTCCATGTTTTCTAAAAGGCCTAGAGAACATATAGCGGGTACCTCTCCTCTTTCCCTTTGTGTTGGTCCTTTTGGCAAATTACTAAAAGATGGTGGTTCTGGCCGAAAGGTCTCCATGGTTTTTGAATTGGAAAGAGTTTTAAGGTCATCAAGCTCAAATACATCAATTTTATTATGAGGAAATTGACATGCAGGTCCAGATCACACAGTGAACAAGCGGCAGATCCATATCTCTGCACTCCTGACCAGTAGTCTTTCCATTAAAAAAACAACTAAAAATGTAAATAAATATTTGTGCACAGATATGCTTACCGTACCATTATTTATAATCACAAAACACTGAAAATAACCAAAACAGTAAAGAACAAAGGCCAGTTGAATGAACTATGATGCATCTACACATGGAACATTTATGTATACAGTAATAGTATATATACAAAGTCTTTTTAATAACACGTCAAAGAAAGATTTATTGTAGAATATTTTTAAAATCTGGATACAAATTTACATACTATTAATGAAGAAAGTGACAGAAAAAAAGACAGAAAGGAAGTATGTCAAAATAGTAAAAATGGGATCCCTGGGTGGCTCAGTGGTTTAGCGCTTGCCTTTGGGCCTGGGCATAGTCCTGGAATCCCAGGATCGAGTCCCACGTCAGGCTCCTGGCATGGAGCCTGCTTCTCCCTCTGCCTGTGTCTTTGCCTCTCTCTCCCCCCGCCATTCTCTCTTTCTCTCTCTCTCTCTCTCTCTCTCATGAATATATAAATAAAAAAATATTTTAAAAAATAGTAAAAATAACTCTGGAGAAGAATTCAGAATACGAATGACTTTTTTTTTTCTTTAGATTTATACTATTTTAAAATTTCTTGTACTGGGAATACACTGTCCCTGGATAATCACACATGGTCACGGCCTGCTTCTACCTGCTGTATTTTACAATGCCTTATGATGGTAATTATTAAACAGAAGCCCCAGTTGCTCAAGGGGGTCCCTTTAGAGTCCCTTGACTCAAGAAAAGTCAATGAGTACTTTCATATTCTAAATTGCAGAATTTAGAACATATGTTCTAAATTGCATAATTGGCTTCAGGTCTATACTCCTCCCTCTATCATGTCCATTGCCATGCAATTTCTCAGTGCCATCCCGCTGTGGACTAATCCTCACCTTGGATTAGCCACATGACTTGCTTTGGCTAAAAAGATATTAGCTTCCTAACACAGGTAGTGTCTTAAAATGTACTTGTACAACTGGACTTACACAATTTATAATTTTGCTGTCCTAATTAAAAGGATGTGCCAGGACAATCCAGTGACCCCAGGAAAAGGAAGGCAGCCATGTAAAACAGATTTTGTCCCCCAATGAGCCTGACCAAGATCAGTCAACTCCCATCCTTAAACATGTGAGTAAATCTGGTTGAAACTAGGAAAATCACTCAACTGGGTTATCTAGAGTAGCCAAGCTCTGGCAAGGCAGAGAGACATATGAACTGTAAGAGCAAATGATTATTGTTAAAGCTAAAGAGTTTGGGGGTGATTTGCGACATAGCAATATAGCTAGCTTATACAATATAGCTGAACGTATATATAGGAAATTAAATCCATTACATCAGAACCCACTGCAACAAAATAGCTGTACCTATTTGCCATAATTCCTCTAAACTATCATTTGTGAACCATACCAATAAATCTGTAGATCAACTGATTAGATCTACCAGTTACATCATAGAAGAAATGACATGATATGAACAAAGTCAGCCAGTACAAAGTTTGGTGCAAATAACATTCCAGTGGCAGTTGACAGTAGAGTTTTCATCCTAAAAACTACTTAAGTGTTGGCTTGTACTCTCTCTCTCACTGGAAATAAATATCAAATCAGAGAAAACAAAAGGACATATGTAACCTATGAGGCAGGGAATTAGCAAAGGGCAGAGTGAAAGGGAGTAAGTAGAACATATATCACAATTTTCCACATAGACTTATTTTTGTAGTTTTATTTTATTAGAAAAAGATCAGTAATGCCACCCGGGCTCAGAGCTGAATTATCCTCAGATGTTTGAATAAAAACAAGAATCAGTACACTCTACACCCTCTAATTTCTAAAACCTGAAGCTCAGATATGGAGGGGAAAAAAACACTTTTTTTCCTAAATTATGCTTACACGCCTTTTAGGTTTCATTTCAGAAGGAAAACATCACCCAATAGGGTCAGTAGTACATACCGCCAGGCATAAGAACAACCCCCATATCGTCTGATTTTATTTATAAACAGCTTCCTGTCAAAGGTCAAACTCAACTGGCACATTTCCTCAGCATCCCCTTTTAGCTATCAGCAAAGAAATAAAAACAAGCCAGTGTCTCCTAGTGGTGAGCAATTCCTTCCCCTCCAAGGACAAAATGGAGCTGCTGTGAGAAATGGGGCTAGACTCTAAATAAGACGACTCACACTGCAGGGTGCACGGGAAGGCTAGGGAAGACAAAATTGAAGCCAACGTGGAAGCAACACCACAGTGCACATCCTCAATCACTTCCATATGCAATGCATAAATAACTTCACCGAATAGATCCTGATTCCTTGGGAAGGAGGGGAGGAGATTAAACTCTAAATTAGCAGGAGCCAGGATCTTTGCAAATATGTTACACACATACTTATATATGTATGTGCACATATGTATATAGTGCGTGTGAGTATGTATTCTTAAAAAGAGAAATCACATGGGGCAAATACCACTTATATGATACATACACCCATATATATCCATTTGCTATTTATACAACAGGACTAACGTGAAAAGGAAATTTTTGTAAAGTATGCCTCATCTAAATCCCTCAGCATTTGATAACTGTTTGCTCTTTGAAATTTTTCAAAGGAGTTGGCAAATCGGGACTGAGTTTTGCTGCAAACAGCTCTTAAAGGAAGAAACGCTACTAAAGCTGAGTTCTGGAGCCTGGGAGAAGGGCAAGGACTCAGCTGAATGTGTCAAAATCCTATTAAACTAGAGCCCACCACATGTTGGAATGGAAGTTAGAGGCCAGTCTGTCCATGGTCCCCTCCCCGAGAGCCTTCACCCTGAAGTAACCTTCGGTCATGAGTGATATGATGAAGTGTGGAAAACAGTAAAAATAGCAAATGCTCCACTGTGAGTGTTTACTATGTGCCAAGTATTGTTCTAAGAGGTTTACATATATTAACTGAATCCTAAGAGCAGCTTTGTAAGGCAGGCAGGCAGGCACTACTGCTACCCACATTTTCTAGACAAGGAATATAAGAGACTAAATAACTCATCCCAAGTTACCCAGCTGGTGTGGGGCAGATCTGGGATTCACAGCTGGTTCTCTTTGCCACTTCAGTATACCGTTTTTCAACAGACCAATGATTAAATAGGTCTCTAGCCAAAAGTGATTTTATTCAGTTCATGTGTTTTAAGACCATAATTAGCCCCTACAAAGGGTGCAATATTGATTCTTGTTGTCTTCTCAGCTTGGTTTACATAGAATTCGAATACAATGCTCCCGAAGATCTGCAGATTAAGATCAATGAATAATAGCTAAAATGTTTTGAGTGTTCGCTACATGCCAGACACGTTCACTACTGTTCTCAATGTTTTTGTAGATCAGATGGACTTCTGTGATCAGCACAATTTCTCTCAGATGCCTCCCTGACTCCGGGTCCTTTCGGTGCCTGTATGGAGAACCTCTTTCCCTTACTCTGGTCATTCCTACTGTGGCCAGCTGGTGCATTATAAATTTAATTCTGCAGTAATCTGCTTAAAGACAATAATATTTATTTAGTGCTTACTAAATGCCTTGCCCTGTTGTGAATATTTAATACACATTAATTCATGTAATCCCTACCACAGCAGTATGAGGTAGGTACTATATCATTATTTTCATTTTAAAGATCAGGTAAGTGAGCAATTTGCCTAAACTCACCCTATTAGTAAGTGGCAGGGTCCAGGGTCAAATCTGAACAATCTGACTCTAGAGATTAGCAAGTGTTCTGCACTCAGCCTCTCAGGTCCTCCTGTAGGATACCATGTTTAGAGTATGAATTAAATACCTATAGAACAAATGGTTGACTCCGAAAGATTTATTTAATACACACAAAAAAATCTCTCCTGTATACTTCTTTTCCTTAAGCAAAGTTATGTCTCTCATGCATGAATATCCAAAGTAACTTCAATTGCCAGATAGATGTGCACATTGTTTTCTTCTGCTATTCTAACATTGTAATGGTTGGGCAGACAAAGAAGTCATTCATTCTTTTTTTTTTTTAAGATTTTTTTTTTAAAGGGGGAAGCATCATTATTCTTTTTGCCTATTATAAAAAGAAAGTAAAGGTGATACCAAGAAAGGAGGTGAATAGCAAAAGAGCATCTATCATAAACCCAGGCATCTGACTCAGAGAGGACAAATGCTCCTCTGCTTGTCCAACCCACCTCTGTGGCTCCAGCCCACCCACGTCAGAGGACGCGGTTCTATCCTTGCAGATGACTTAGGAACTATCTACCTTTCCTACCCCTGCCTTTCCTACCTTTTCCACCCCCCCTCTATAATGGCTCTGACCAACTGATGTTCTTGTCACCAGCTCAAATGAAATGTGATGAAGATTCAGCTGTTTATTGTCTCTCTGTGACTTTCTGTCCAGTCTCACCTCCTTGGAACATCTCAACATCACGATGTCTTCAACATGTCACACTGCAAACTCAAGTCACCTATGACTCATGTCTACCTTTTACTCTGCATACTGGATCATGGGCTATTCGTGCTACGGGTTTCATCTAATTATTTCAAAACCCATTATTTCTTTGCCATGCATGCTACACACCCTCCCTTTCCTCCCTGTATTACTGATCTATGTCCAGACACACCTTCCATGCCCTGGCATCATCAGCCATGCAACATTATTTTCTTCTAGTCTTCCCCAAAACACCACCGTATTTTCCTAAAAATCTGTTTCCCCAAAAGCCGTGAGTCTTGGCTCCTGCCAGGCTTTTCATTTACTAGCAGCATTGCTCATCTTTAGCTCAGAGACTATAGTTTTCAGTCCAACCTGTGACAATAGCTCCATAAATTTAGGGTCTCCATACCAAGCCAGCCTACCCAGCCATCCCTTACCCTTGTTACTGCTAAAAGCCCAACTGGCTTAATCAGAAGGAAGATGATTATTATTTACGTCCCTGGTCCCACCCTCTCTAGAACCTGGAACAGCCATAGTTACAATCCCTTATTTCACCCAAAATAAAATTACTTTGGCTTGTGCATCATAGAAATATTATATCAGATCACTTCGGTACTTGTATATTTTATGCTGGGTCTGTTGGTATTTTACATATATTCTAATTTTGTTCCTAAGTCATCTGCAAGGATAGTGGCCATGTCTAGTTAGTTCTCTCTGAACAGACTTAACTCCAGTACGAAGTTTCCTCTTTAGGAAGAAGACTGAAATTGAAGAACAAAGCAAATGAATACCTAGTGTCCCAATTTAATTACAAAGGAACACGACTAAAATAGAGTAATTCATGAAGATACCTACCATGTGGTAAGGCACAAGACTTGGACATCCAAATATAAGCTTTTTATTCCCCCTAAATCAGAGTATAAAAATATCCACAGACATTTTACTTGAATGTTTCTGCTTATCTCTTTATAACCTTCTCTTTCTCTCTCTTCCTCTCTGTTTTTGTAGACAGAAAACCCTGCTTGGCATATGGTTAACCGCCTTAATCATGGGGAGAAATCAATGAACTGGATGCAGGATGTCTTTCTGGTGGTTTGGAAGGCCAAGCCCACATTCTAAGGGCTGGCTCTTGTGGATGCTGAGCCCACATGAAATTCTGTAGCTCTAGTGTTTCACAGAAGTCTATAGTCAAATTCAGTCCTGAAGATAGATGGCTCCTATGTAATCTTAGATCAGATTTTCTCAACCTCTTTTTTTGGAGGGGAGAGGGTGTTGCAGGCTCTTCTGAGGATCTAAAAAAAGGTATAAATGTTCTCAGCAGAAAAATCGACAAATGTAGATAGCCCAAAATGTTATATACAATTTTAGGGGTCTACAATCCACCTGGCTCCATGATAAGTTAATAGGATAAGAGCACCTACATATACCCTATATATCTGGCGTGGGGTTCAAGGAGGGGGGAAGGGGAGAAAAGAGAGTTAGCAGGGAGAGAAGAAGGAAGGAGAAGATTAAGGAAGAATTGGAAG
Organism: Vulpes vulpes; assembly: GCF_048418805.1. Lineage (NCBI taxonomy): Eukaryota > Metazoa > Chordata > Mammalia > Carnivora > Canidae > Vulpes > Vulpes vulpes. Next base: position 11,232,021 of record NC_132786.1, on the reverse strand, counting down.
ATGGAAGAGGAGAGGTTTTTAAAAGGGAAGAAACAGGGACAAAAAGAAAGAGAAAAATCCTAATAAACTAGGACAGGGTCTATTCAAACTGTTTATCACTTTCTTTTAGGCTTAGGAGCAACTACAGAAGAACTCCACTTAATCTGAGTAAAATTGAACAAAGAGGGATCCCTGGGTGGCGCAGCAGTTTAGCGCCTGCCTTTGGCCCAGGGCGCGCGATCCTGGAGACCCGGGATCGAATCCCACGTCGGGCTCCCGGTGCATGAAGCTTGCTTCTCCCTCTGCCTATGTCTCTGCCTCTGTGTGTGACTATCATAAATAAATAAAAATTTTAAAAAAATTAAAAAAAATTGGACAAAGAGATCTGAATTACTGGCTTTTCCAGGTATAATGAAATAATTAACTCACTATCCATCACTAGAAACTGGGACTCCTAGTTCTGCTTAAGCTCTTTTCCCAATTCAAGAGAAAAAGAATATAAAATTTAATGTGAAGAGCAATTATTAAACACTTATGCATTGCCCAAAGAGCAGGTCCCCTTCTCCAACAGGGAGGAGACCTGCTTGATAGAGCACATGGCATAAGAGGGATCCTTGGAATTGATCCTCCCTCAAGGCAGATGCAAATCGGGGTTCAAATGAATAAAATAATTCTGTTCCCAAAGATGTGCCCATTCACACAAAATTCAGGAAAATACTAAAAGTTCCCCATCTACTCATGTCCCAAAGGTGCGCCCATTCACACAAAACTCAGGAAAATACTAAAAGTTCCCCATCTACTCATGTCCACTGTCTTAACTTTGATTTCAAAGTCCCAGTGGTTACTCTCCTTGTTCATGATTCCCTATTTATTGTACAAGTGTTTTTTCTGGCATAGGAAGGTGGCTTTAATTCAGAAAAATACCAATATTTGAATATAAACTGTGGATCAGAAACCCTTTGCAAAATATATTTGATCTACACTACCTGTCCCCAGCAAATCGTTAGCACAACCCCTATTGCAGCACAGGATCTATAAACAGAACAAGGCCCGAGGTGAGGGAACTGAAAGGTGTGTGCTTTGGCCTAATGCTAAGAAAGGCTTCCTGCAAGATTCACAGGTTCTTTTTCCCCAATACTCAACTACTGGCAGAGGTGGCACTCAGGAGTTCCCCTATGTTGCATTTCTATCGATTACAATTAAAATACAAAGAAATCATTTCATCATGGAAGAGAAAGAGACCTTGAACTTTTGGAAACCTGCTTATTTGGAATTATTCCACTAGAGATCTTGTTTTAGAGAAATCCATGACCTCACCCTCGGAACATCAGCTTCCACACAGCCAATGCCACTGTCCCAGCTCTACTCAAGGCTTTAAGATTTCATGATTCCCCGCACCCCACTGAACCTCCCCTCTCCCCCCACCAACCAAGTTCTGCCTCATTCATGCAACATTTCCTATGATCTTCCTTGGGCATGCTCCCTCTGCTCTGAACTTCTACAGTTTAACTCCCCTTGAGACATTGTTTATATTCCATCTGGGAAAGTATTGGAGTATGTGGCATTTTCACCAGACTCTGAGTTACTTAGAGGTGGGATCTGAGTTTCACTATCGTGTCCTTTAAGTATGACACGCAGCAGGTGTCCAACAAACACACATGGAATTGAAGAGGAAAGTCAAACTGCCTAGACTCTTTAGGCCTTCTCTACCTGCATATTCTAGAACAGCAAGGCTGCAGAATGGCTGATGACTCCACAGATGCTAATGGTCTCAATGGAGACTAGCACTCCAGCCACACAGCCTCTGCCCTGGGCTCTTGCTGTTTCCTCTGCCTAGAAGCCTCTTTCTGAGACATCTAGCTCTTTCCCTCATCTCCTGCTGACCTCTGTTCAGATGTTACCTTCAAAGAAGGGCCTTTTCTGTCTATCCTATTTTTTTTATAAATTTATTTTTTATTGGTGTTCAATTTGCCAACATATAGAATAACACCCAGTGCTCATCCCATCAAGTACCCACCTCAGTGCCCGTCACCCAGTCATCCCCACCCCCCGCCCACCTCCCCTTCCACCACCCCTAGTTCGTTTCCCAGAGTTAGGAGTCTTTCATGTTTTGTCTATCCTATTTAAGATTTCAATTCCTTGGACAGCCCAGGTGGCTCAGCGGTTTAGCGCCATCTACAGCCCAGGGCCTGATCCTGGAGACCTGGGATCGAGTCCCACCTCGGGCTCCCTGCATGGAGCCTGCTTCTCCCTCTGCCTGTGTCTCTGCCCCCCACCCCTCTCTCTCTCTCTCTGTGTGTGTGTTCTCATGAATAAATAAAATATTTTTTAAAAATATTTCAATTCCTCCTCTCCTATTAGGGTGTGAATGTTTGTGCTCCCCCCAAATTCTGATGACCTATATGATGATATCAGGAGGAGACCCAATGAGAGGATCTGAAGTAATGGGGGTAGAGCCTGCATGAATGGAAACAGTGCCATTATTAAAGAGACCCCAGTGAGCTCCCTCACCCCTTCCACCATGTAAGGGTACAACAGAGGTCTGAGACCAGAGAGGGCTCTCACCCAACTGTGCTGGACTTCCAGGCTCCAGAACTATAAGAAAGAAATTTTCTGTTGTTTATAAGCTGTGCTATTTTTGTTCAAGCAGACTGAATAGGCTATGACCCCTGCCCATCTTCTCCAGCAATTCCCTATCCATTTTTCTGATTTTTTTTTCTGTGTATCACTCATCACCATCTAATAAACCATGTATTTTACCTCTTTCCTTTTCTTATTTTCTACTCTACCCCCATCTCCTAGAATGTAACCTCCACAAGGGCAGAAATCTTTGTTCATTGTGTTCACTCTTTCACTCTCAAGGACTATGCTTAGGATAGTCCCTGGCAGGTTAAGTACAAGGTAGTGACTCCAGATATTGCTATGAAGTGAATTTTAAGGGTGAATCATAAAGCGTTTATAAACTATCTACTTCTCCTTGGTACTGTTTGCTTCTATACAAGACTGCTACTAGAAGCCAAGAAATACCACCTGATCTAATGCACACAGCCTAGTGTATCTGCATCATTAGAGAGCTAGCAACACATGGAAGAGCAGAACAGGTGTCTCCCCTGATGCCAGCACCAGAGAGATTAGGAAAGTGCTTCACTTCCATACCTTCTCCCTTAACAACTTGCTGCACAATTAATTCAATGAAATAACTGTTTAACAGATACCTTCAAAGTGCCGAACACAATACTAGGTGTCGGGAACACATAATCACACTTGCTCACAGCCAGCTCAAAGTAGAGAACAGAAAAGAGAACAACAAAATAAATAGTGACTGAAATATAAGGACAAGTGTAAGAGTCTCCACAAAAATGGCAAAAACAAAACAAAGAAACAAGCAGAAACATGTTTTATATGAAAACATACAGGGTGACAACTTCCAGATGGGAGAACCAGACATTGGATGACGCTGAGTTGAATCTTGAGGGATGAGTGGGAATTTGACTAGTAGAGTTGACAGGAGTGTGAGAGAAAGTAACAAAAACTCAGAGTAAAGAAAGCACTGTAAGGCATGGGGTGGAAAAGTCAATGGCAGAGCCATGCAGACAGGGAGCGATGGGAAAGGGAGGTAGGATCAGCCCACACAGGGCCACAAAAGCCATGCTGTGAGGTTGGCTTCCTTCTACAGAACAATAGAAGACTATTTGAGATTTTGCAACAGGGAGTGAATATGAACAAAAGTGAATATCTAACATTCTTCTTGAATCTTTTTATATCTTCATCCCATATAATTCCTTGGAGTCCTAACTTTATGAGTATCCTAAGCACCATCCAAAGAAAGATTTCCATCACTTAGTCCTAAGCAACCATCTCCATCAGATTTATAGTTTATTCCTACCCTCTTAAAGATTATAATCTAAAGCAAATTCACTGAATCAACAGAAATGTGAAGAATAAACAATAAAAAACAAAATAATCCAATAGTAAGTTTAATGGGTAGGAACCCACTATCGTACTTCATTGTGGTATAGGGCCTGGAAGTTGAGAAATCCTCCACAAAACCTTCCCGATCACCTAAGGTCCTGCCATCCTCTCATAGTTCCTGGTTTGGAATAATGGTGATTGCAACAGCAGCTAAGAACAATAACCTTACTATGAGTCAGGTCCTGGGCTAGGCACTGGCATAGATTCTCTTGTTTAATCTTCACAACAGGACATGAAGTAGATGCTGTTTTTATCCTATTTTAACACATGAGGAACCTGAGGCTTGACAGAATTAAGTAGTTTGCCCCTAACTAGTCACCGACATATATCTTAAACCGAGGTCGGACTACAGGGCACATAACCTTAACCATCACCCTTAGTACACGTTCGACATTTTTATTCTCCATTGTATACATTTCTAATGTTCCCCACATGGGTAAGTTCTAGGAGACAAATGTGCACATTTTTTTCTTTATGTATCCTTCAATGTCTCACCTGTGAACTGAAGAACCACTAGTGAATGAATGGCTACACTTTAATGCACTGATAATATACGATAAAGGAGTTCAGACATCGAAGACAGTCACTTTACAGACAAATGGTCATACAGCTTAATACTCTAAGGCCAAGAAAACTAGACCATCAACAAATACCATTCTGATGGCATGGATGATGGGCAAGAATCACCAAGAAAGCTAGGGGACCTAGGAATGCTCACCAAGATCTCATCTATGTGTGGTCAAGGGAACATGCTGAATATAGGTTAAGAGAATGCCTAAGAAGCTTCTGTGGAGAAGAGTGGTCATAAAAATTCTTTCTCAGAAAAAAATGACATGACCTCTTAAAACAACAGACTTAGTGGGATTATCAACCAGATGGGCCAACCTGATTTGCAAAAGGATGCTCTGCTGCCCAATCCTTAGGGGCAAAGAAACCAATTACTACCATTCTGTTATAACAAGCTCCCAGAGCACCCAGCCAGGGGTGAAAAAAATGTGTCCAATGCCCCTTTCCATTTCCCCACAGCCCAAACTCTAGGCTTTACATGGAGTAGATATGTGGTTAAGTGGGTGCTGACAATAGTGTAACGTACTCCACACCCTCGAGAGGTTCAGAAGCAAAGGTGTCACAATCCCAGCTGCTGCCCCTGCTCTGGGCTTACCGTCATTGACACTGTCACTGGTGGTAACATGGGTAAATGGTGACTGGGCCCGAGGCTCCTCACACAGGGAATAGCTGTGTTCTGCCTGGATGAGAGGTGCTGGGGATGTTGGGGATGGCTCCACCTCCATCGACACGTTCTTCTCTGAGAGGAAAGGGTCATTCAGGAGCTGACCCAACACGTTCTGGGAAAACTCATCCAGGAGTTCTGAGAAGTGCTACAAGAAACAAAGGAGGAAGAACTTTAAACCATAATCTGAAATTTACACATTATCCTGAGGCAAATACATCATCTAATGCCTCAGATGAAGTCACTTACATACAATGTCCAGTTATCTATTGCTATGTAGCAAACTACCCCAAAGTTTAGTGGCTTAAAATAACTACAATTTATTATTCCTCATTACTCTGTGGGTTGGCTGGGCAGACACGCTTATTTCATGTGAGTTCACTGAGCTGGAAGGTTGGCTGGGAGCTACATGGGGCCAGGCCAACTGAATGCCTGAATCCTTTTCTCAGAGACTATCAGGCTGAGATTCCTCACATGATGGCAGAAATGCTCTAACAGGGAGGAAAACCAAAGCTGAGCGGCCTCAGAAGCCACACTCCTCACTCCCTCCACATTCTTTTGGTCAAGGTAAGTGACAAGGCCAACCCAGATGCATGGGGTGGAAAAACAGACTCCACCTCTTGACAAGAGGAAAACGCAGACAGTGTGGACAGAGGAGAGCACAGCTCACTAGGGGCCATCACTGTAACCATCGACCACATTTTTCATTGGGAATGTGTTTCAATACGCTCCCCTGTATTTCTATAGCGTGAGGGGACTATTTATAGCAAGATGCCAAGTTCAAAGGCATCAGAGGCAGCTTCCTTCTGCTCTCCCCACCACCTGCACTCTGTTCCTCTCTAGTTTTTCCTTAATCTCCTTGCTCTCTTCTCATCCTCCAGCTCCAACACTAGCGACTCCCTAGCCCATACCATGCAGTGAAGATGATACAGGAATGGTCTAAGCACGTATTCATAGGGACTCCTACATCTCTTGTCTCAAGGTCCCAGTCTAACAGAGCTGCATCTCATCCACTCTCCCTCACTGATAGGGGATATTCATAGTATGAGGATCTGTAGAACAGGGTTTTTCAGTCTTGGCACTATTGACACTTTGGACCGGTTATGGGGGTGAGGGTTTTCTGTGCGTTATAGGATATTTACCAGCATCCCTAGGCTCTACCCACTCAATGCTAGTAGAAATCCCTTAGTTTTGAAAAAAAAAAAAAAAAGAAAGAAATCCCTTAGTTTTGGAAACCAGAGATGTCTCTAGACACTGCCAAATGTCCCCTGAGTTGGAGGGCAGGGAAGGGAATCATCTTTGATTTAGAACTAGCACTACATGGGTGCCTGGTTGGCTCAGTCAGTTAAGCCTCTGCCTTTGGCTCAGGTCACGATTCCAGGGTCCTGAGGTTGAGCCTCACATCGGCAACTTGCTCAGTGGGAAGCTTCACCATCTCCCTCTGCCCCCTCACTTATGCTCTTTCTTTCACTCTATCTCAAATTTTTAAAAATCTACCATTACAGACTACATTAAAAATAATAAAAACAAAATTAAAAAAAAATTGAAAGTCCATTTTGGCACCAGCTGCTAGAGCCATTTCTTTCCTCTTAACATTCCTGAGTCAGAGACTAAGAGGTGTCATCCTTACTGATTTAATTTTCGGGATATTTCTGGTATAGAAAGGAAGTTCCAAAAGCAGATACGGCAATAAGAAGAACTGATCACAAATGGTGATGCTTAGGGTAAGCAAAGAAAATTCTTGAGATCCACATGGATACTAATTCTACCACTGAAGTGTCAATATCACACTCTGAACATGAATTCACTTTGGGGATGGGGAGGCAGGAGGTTAGAGTTCTAAGATTATGCTAGTCATAGGACAGAACTTCTTCTTTAATAAAGGAGAGAAGTAGACAAAAGGGAAGAAGCCCTTGTAGGTTAGGTCCTCAAAGTAGAGTTGAGATTGTGGTTTTCGCCAACATCACCAACATGAGAAGTGGCTGCACCTCATCAGGATAAAATAGAGGGAAGCAACAGGCATTGGGCATGGCCTGATAAGCATCAGCCATCTACAGGAATAAGAGAGGTGCTTGGGGAGAGAGAGTTCTCTGCACACAAATATGTTCAGAACTAAATACTTAGGAGGATGTAAGGCAAGAATTACAAAGGTGTGTCTACATCACAATTACCAGGAGAGTTTTGTTTTAGTCATTTTATAATGAAATATTTTAAACATTCAGAGAAATTATAGAAATGGTACCATGAATAAGTATGTATTCATTCCTTTGGGGAAAAAATCTCATTTTTCCATGTTTGCTGTTGCAACCTATTTTCTTTACTCTTTCCCTTTTAAGAAATAAAACATGAAGGGATTTTTTAAAATAAATTTATTTTTTATTGGTGTTCAATTTGTCAACATACAGAATAACACCCAGCGCTCATCCCATCAAGTGCCCTTTCAGTGCCCGCCATCCAGTCACCCCCACTTCCCGCCCACCTCCCCTTCCACCACCCCTAGTTCATTTCCCAGAGTTTGGAGTCCTTCATGTTCTGTCTCCCTTTCTGATATTTCCCACTTATTTTTTTCTCCTTTCCCCTTTATTCCCTTTCACTATTTTTTATATTCCCCAAATGAATGAGACCATATAATGTTTGTCCTTTGATTGACTTATTCATGAAGGGATTATTAAAGCTCTCACCCATTTCCCTTCCTCCTTCCCAAAGCTAACCAATACCCTGGACTTGGTTAACATCCCCATTCAGGTCTACATTCTTATTACATATGCATATTTCCATTACATACTTGGTATAAACTTGGTAAACTTTAAATAAATAGTACCATCCCTCACACATCCTTCTGCAACTTTATTGTCTCCAAAAACATTCTTTTAGATTTATGTTTATAAATAAATAAAAGGCAGCTCAATTTCATTCATTTGAACTTCCGGCTTGTATTCCATTGTATTTATCTTTTTCTTCCTGAGAGATATTTAAAGATTTTATTATTTTATGTGTGATATTATAATTAACATTCTTAAGTATTATGGGAAATTAAAAAATATATATATATATAAACCTTGTGACTCACTTTCAAAGGGTTCTGAGATGTTCAAAAGCGTCTGTATGAAAACCATCACCACCACCTGTACTTCTAATGCTCATTTCAGTTTTTCAACCACTGAAGATCAACCCCATCCCCAGTCACTTCCGCCACGCCCTCACACCCCACTCTACACCCCCAGTTACAATTAGTTCCCTAGAAGCTTACAATGTCCCTAGAGGTTGAGATATGCCCAAGTCTTCCAACTCATAAACATTGCAGGCACCATGTGTTAAACCTGAAATAGGTAGTGGGGACATGAGATAATATAGAAGAAAAGAGACACGCCTGTGCCTTTCCTGAGCTTGCCATTTAGAGAAACCAGTGGTTCTCACACTCTGGTGTCTGTATGAATCCCCTTAAGACCCAGATGGTGACTCGCAAGGCCAGGTGGGCCTGGGGATCTGCATTTCTAACCAGCTCCCAGATAATGTTGCTGGCCCCCAGACCACATGCTGCATAGCAAGGAGAACACCTGCAAAGCTAAGATTAGGATACAGGTTTCCAGACTGTAAGACAACCTGAAGTCAGGAGTTGACTCCCTAAGCAGGTCCTCAAAGACAAATTCACTGGTTGCCTGAGGGTGGATATTCCACAAGTATCTACCAGAGTTCCTCTCAAGACCAACATTCAGACAACAAAAAGAGAAATAAGTAACAGATAATTAAAATGCAAACTCAAGAGCTGAACGCACAGTCCCTGTATTTCCCAGCCATGATTTTGTCCCCTGCGCTGTAATATCAACTCTGGCCAGCTGTGCTGACCCTGCTAAACCTCTGGAATCCTGTTCTACCCTGAGGCAAGACTCTCTTTGATTGTCCTACTTTCCCAAGGAAGCTGCCAGGTTGGGTTAGTCCGCTGACACCGTTTTCTTTCTCCTGAGCAGCACTAATGAATGTTTTCATGAATGTCCCCCCAAATAACCAATAATAAACCTTCTCTAACTCTGCTAATCATCTCTAAACTCCCCCTACTTTGGGTTTTGTAGTAATTATCATGTTGCCAAACAACGTAGCCCTAAATGATAGGTGGTCCTGGGGAACTCGCAGTTGTTACTGAACGCATTATGAACCTCCTCAGAAGAAGGGACCATCTGTACCCGACCTCCACCCATACCTAGGAACTTGGCAAGGTGGTGAGCACTGAATAGGTCCCAGGGGGATACTTGTGATTGAAAAGATATTGTCCCAACTTGTCCCAACAGATGCTGTGACTCAGCCCAGCAGATCAGCTTCAGCTCGGTCTCCTTGGCAGCTGTGGGTTCAGGCACTCGGCATACAAGTCAACATCCTATTGCAGGGATGCGGCCCGAACTGGTCCATCATTACTGGCAGCCAGTGAGGGGGGATGGTCTATGGTCTTGGAGACCAAAATCCAGACGAAGGGACAAAGTGAACCTCCTCAAAGAGAGAGCCTTCCCGGATCCTGCAAACACTCTAGCAAAGGACTATGCATGTGAATCTAAGGATTATGAAATTCTAGTTGACATGGCATCATAGCACTTTATCATTCTGCCTAATAGTCTAGTCAAGGTCTCTGGGTTTATAAAGTATTTTCATAGCTTTCCACTCAATCAATGCTCATAAGACCTCAGTCACCTACTGCTCGAGCTAGGCCTGGAACTAAGGTCCTCTTATTTCAAACTGACTTAACTTTCCCCACAGTATTTCTCCTAGGAAAGAGGTGTTTGAGCTTCATGATCCAACTGCATGGTGAAGTTCCATCAAGTATAACACCAGGAAGCTGCTGATGATCATGGATGATGATGGTGATAAGACCAGGTCATCTGGCGGAGAAGCGCTTCACATTTTAGACTTGCAGGAAGTGAGGGAGGTGCTCTCCCCTAAAAGGCAGACACATGCTCATTTGCCAGTAAGAAAATGGGGGTTTGGGGCAGGCAGGCACATTGCCCAGGGTTGGAGTCACAGATTCCAAAGTCCATGCACTTTCTACTATAGAATGCTGCCTTATTTAAGTCTATCTCCAAAACTGACACATAGTGGGGGCTGGAGTTTCAAAATTATTTATATAGATTTCACCACAGCCCGCCCACTTGTCTACCACAAACACAGTCTTCCATATTCAGTGTAGAAACGTGCCAGGGAGTCATTAGACGGGGAGGCTCCTCGCATCACTTCCAAGGGACACCAGCAGTATCGATGATAAAGACATGTGGCTGTCCTTAGTACATGGTTCTTCTGCCAAAGGGTTCACGCTTCCATCATAGAATCTCCGAATGGAACAAACCTCCTGACAGGATTGAACCCCTGCCTCATGACAGAAGGGTTCCTCACCCACCTCAGTGAAGAAGACCCTCGGTAACTTGCTTTAAGAACTCGTGTCAAGGTCTCATCTCCTCCTTATCTAAGACCCAACATTTAATATCCTCCAGCCTGGCCCCAGCTGTCCTGCAAAGTCTTGCCTCTTTATTCTAACACATGAAACTCTCATTCCAATCCTAATCATTTCCTCATGACATTGGGTGATATGGCGTTAGAGCCAGACAGCTCTGAATTTGAATCCTGGCTCCTAGCTGTAGAGGCCTGTGTGAGAAGACCTCAGATCTCTACATTCCAGTTTGCTGCTCCGGTACCAGCTTCCTGTTGTGAGGATTGAGATAAATAATGCATGCACTACACCCAACACTTCATTGGCATCACAATCAATTTTTTAAAAGGCTCTTTAGGGGGAAAAAAAACCTATAAAAATGAAAACAATAAAATGTCACCATTTGCACTTGCACCTAGCCTCTCACAGTGTTATTTCTATCTAGAATATCCTTTCATTTTCCTGTCCATTAGAAAACTACATTAAAAAAAAAAAAGAATCCATTTCTTGTGCAGTTAGCCTAGACAGACATGGCTTGCAATAGATGTTTTACTTCCCCGACCAACTTCAGCTCTTGGGAATAAGTATCTCCTAATTTGACACCTTTTTACTCGTCCTTGATGTACCTCTCATTGCCAAGTTACTTAAATCCTTTGCCCTTGTGCCTTACAAACTCCATAACCAAGATATAAACATTTTTTTTGCCAGCCCTGAGCCCAATACAGACCACAGATCATATGCACTAACTACTGTCTGGTCTCAATTTATTACCATTCTACAATTTCCCAGCCAAACAGTAAACAAATCTCAATTAAAGCCAGGGCCTCCCTACAATTATAAAGAAGTGCTATCAAATGTTTAAAACATATATCCATGTGTACAAATCAGATAAACTGAGAGAAATTCTTAACCTTTCATAAATTTATTTTTTAAAAATTGACCATGGTTCTAAAGCACGGGCACTGTGTTTGTAGGTCATTTATCAGTTGTCAAAGGAGTGAGCAAGGAAAGAGTGGTTTATAGTCTGGGCTGCTCCTGCTGCTAACAATTGCCCCAAGAACTGAGGTCATGGGGCTGAGGAAAAGGGAGGAGGAGAAAAACAAAGGATTCATAATTCTTGAGCTCAAATAACTAGTCACATAAAACTACTGAGCTATTTTCTTTGTACCACGCTTACCACTAAGTTTCAATCTTTCTTTCTTTTTTTTTAAGATTTATTTTTATTTATTAGAGAGAGAGAGAGAGAGAGATCATGAGCAGGGGGAAGGGCAGAGGGGAAGGGAGAAGCAGACTCCCCTGCTGAGCAGGGAGCCCAAAGTGGGGCTCGTGGGGCTCGATCCCAGGACTCTGGGATCATGAGCTGAGCTGAAGGAAGATGCTTAATTGACTCAGCCACTCAGGCACATCTAAGTTTCACTCTTTCAGCAAAATATAGTGAGTGGCTACTCTGAGAACAGTGCTGTAGTACTGGCCTTAGTTATAGGATGAATAAGGGTCGTTTTACAAAGAGATCACTGTCCTGAGATGCCAGATGAGTTCCCCAAATGGATGCCCTGTGCCCCTATGGACCAACATGTTCAGAGAGCATGTTCAAAGCAGCTTTGCCCTCCCGAGGTGGGCCTGACAGGCATCTTTTGTGCTCCAGCTAACAGGAGTAACCAGTCCCAGCCCTGGGCTTCTCTGGCTGGCACACTAGCTCCTCTGGATTCAGTTTCCTTGTCAGTAAACTCTGTGTGTGTGTGTTTAGGGGGTGGGAAGAGTGAATGGACTTTGGTCTTGATTTCAAGACTTTGAAATCTCTCCTATTTTGAGCTCTGGACCCCATGGGGAATCTCATGAAGGCTTCCTACAAAAACATGCCCATAAATGCAGATTCCTGGTGGCTCTCCATTTCCTCAAGCCTGTCCAAGGACAGGAAAGGAGGATTCCATGGATCTCCAGTTTAAAAAACAAAACAAAACAAAACAAAACAAAACAAAACACCCTAGTAGAGATAATACTAACACAAATAGTTATAGGTCATTGAAATCAACCTATTCAGCTCTAATACCCTATAATTTTCTAAAATGTTGCAGGCAAGACAAAATGCAAAAGCTTTTCAAAACTTTGGAAGAGGAGGGAAATCTTCTTGGGTTTGTTTGCCCCCTTTTATCCTGAGGAGCCACAGGAGGTACCCACTGGACAGCAGCACCCAGCAGCTCCCTCAAGAGGCAGAGATCCCCAAGGCCTGCCCCAGCTCCAGCAAATGTGCCCAACAAAGATTCGATTTTCCAGGCCTACTGCCTGGAATGGGGCTGCCTTTGCTGCCGCATCTGGCTCAAGGCTAGCTCTCAGGCTGGGGAAGAAGGGTTTTTAGTGAAAAATTGCAGCTAGGAGCCTTGCCCAGAGCACAGAAGGCTTCAAAGACTTGGAGCCACGGACAGACAGAGGGGACATGGTAGGGGCAGGTTGACAACTCCCAAAACCTCAAAGAAATACAGAGAAATAATTTTGAGGGCACACCTCAAATTCACTTTAGAAACCAAGGTTTCCCTCCTGCAAAACACACAGTTGGCCAGTATCCCACAGGAGGGAGAGAGGGAGGAGGGAGGAGAAAAGAAGAAGGGTAGAGAAAGGTGGAGAAGGGAGGGAAGAGGAAGGTGGGGAGGAATGAGGGAGGGTAGGGAGGAGATGCCCTTCCCTCTCCACTCTCCCAGGGGCCCCCTCGGAGGAGAACATTCCTTAGACCCCAGTGGCTCTTGCCCTGCCAATGTGCCCTGGGCATACACCACACAGGACACAGCCAGACGCCTAGTGGAAGAGAAAAAGACTATTCTGTCAAAATCGCTAGGAAAAAAAATGGCTCACAAATCAAACACTCATACAGTGAAACTTCAAGGGAACTCAATTTTTTGCTGGAACCAATATTTAGGTATAATACATACTTCTCTAAATAAAGAAATGTGGGGTTGAGCTTTAGAAACCCTTACTATACAGGCACCTTGAAAGTTTTTTTGGGGGGAGTGGGGGGCATTTTTGGTAAAGTAATACATGCTGCACTGAAATTTCACAAGCAGTAGCAGAAATTGTTTCTTAAAGAACCCAAACATCCAACCATTGGTTTGTAGTATCCAGATATGCCTTTCTTTGTAAAAATTAAAAGGTATATGAAATAGGTTAATCAGATTGTTAAGGCACTGGGGGGTGTGTATGTAAAGAAAGCCTTATAAATCCATTGGTAGGATGTATTTTGTTTTTTTGTAAAAAAAAAAGTCACCCGTAACTTATTTATTAGGCAAATATGAAGTTTTATGTGGTATTTGTTTCCAGGGAGACACACCAATACTAATTCCTTTTAAAAGACATGATTTTTCATCATTAAAACAAGTAATGGGGATCCCTGGGTGGCGCAGCGGTTTAGCACCTGTCTTTGGCCCAGGGCGCGATCCTGGAGACCAGGGATTGAGTCCCACATCGGGCTCCCGGTGCATGGAGCCTGCTTCTCCCTCTGCCTGTGTCTCTGCCTCTCTCTCTCTCTCTGTGTGACTATCATAAATAAAAACAAAACAAAAAACAAAACAGAAAAACAAGTAATGGTGCATTTTTTCCAAATGCAATACAGTCTCGACAGTCTGTCGCAGGTGTTCTTGCTCAATGATTAAGGTGAAAAAATTCACTATTTTATACAAACAAATCAGCTAATGAGATGAAAGGAGATACACCCCGTGGGCGGCTCCTGCTGGGGAAGGAGAGCTCAGAGATTCAGAGTTAACCGGCACAAAGAAAAATTCAATCTGCCTATTTTTTGGTTCATTTATTAGTATAGCTGCAAATGCCCCAAAATGTGCTTCTTAGTTCTCCTAGAATCCAGCCTTCTAGCTGGTAGAAGGCCTCTCTTTCCATGGCTTACCAGTATCTAACCAGTCCTCACAGGAATCAAATATGATGAGAAAACATGACAATAATAGTAATAATGCACCATGCTGGATGCACAGTGCTCACAGGACAAACACTTCCACGTCATTACGGTTCCTGATCCCCACAAGATTAAGAAATATCTAGAAGGTGGGGACAGAAACTATAGAGACTCCTGTCGAGGTCAGGAATCCTGGTTTTCACCAACACAGAGAACTCAGCAACCAGATTCCTGATTGTCAAAGGCTTTTTGATTTGTAATTTGGGCCTTAGACCAGGACATCCCCTCCTATTGTGGGAGGAAATTCTTAGGATCCTTTTAGAGCAAGCAGAGCTGTTCCAGAAATAACATATAAAACATGTCAGATGGAGTAGTCCTCTTTGATTTGTTTTAAGAAACTCAAACCATCCCCCTTGCCTCTTCCTTCTGCCATTCTTCCTTCTCCCTCATCTATACCGCACGCCAAAGCCCACAGGTTTGTTTTTTTTTTTAAAGATTTATTTATTTATTCATTCAGAGAGAGCGAAGAGAGAGGCAGAGACACAGGCAGAGGGAGAAGCAGGCTCCCTGCAGGAAGCCCGATGTGGGACTCGATCCCGGGTCTCCAGGATCACACCCCAGGCTGCAGGCGGCGCTAAACCGCTGTGCCACCGGGGCTGCCCCAAAGCCCACAGTTTTACTTTTAACCTTCCCTCACTTAAAATCCCCACCATAACTCCAAGTCCAAACTCCCCACAGAGTTAAAGCAAATTTAACTTTCTTATTTGCCATCTCCCAAACCTCTGAAGTTTCTTCCTAATTGACGTTTTGTCCCTTGTTGATAATTCTCCTTCTGTGTTTTACCTTCAATTTGCAGTTTTTATCCTTTTACGTTCTCATTACGTAAGCCAGGTGGGAGGCTTGTTTTGGCCAGGCTCTTCTGTGTCTCCTGCCTCCTCCAAAGGCAGAACCTCCTCCTCTTCGCACTGCCTTCCCCGTCTCCCTGCCCCATCATATACCTTCCCGTCTTCACCAGGAAATACTCCGGGCATTCCCTCATGGGAATGGCATAAGCTCTAAGGAAGGCATAAGCTAAGATACTCATTGTTTCTATTCTCTTCGGTCCTACCCTAAAACAACTAAAATCTGGTATTTTGCTGTTCCAGAAAAACTTCTGGTTATGATAATAGGCTCCAGATCATAGACTGATGAAGCTTGAAGAAGTATTGGGGA
Source organism: Vulpes vulpes (assembly GCF_048418805.1). Lineage (NCBI taxonomy): Eukaryota > Metazoa > Chordata > Mammalia > Carnivora > Canidae > Vulpes > Vulpes vulpes. The sequence goes on along the minus strand of NC_132786.1, from coordinate 11,216,322 downwards.
TCATGTGGGCCTACCTGGTCATTTTATTTTGACAAAATTGAGGTTCAGGGCAAGATGTGAAATCTTTATCCTGTTGGTTCTGGAACCAGAAAGATGGTGATTCCCACAGGGATCACCAAACAAATGCCCGAAGAGTCTCACAGACTTCCTTCACAGAATTCTTTGAATAGGACAAATGTTTTGCAATGGAGACAATTCTATCTCAAGTTAAGAGCCAATGCCAAGGATGTCAGGTGTGAAAAATTAAAGGAGCCATAAAGTTTTCACGAAAAAAAAAAAATGGCATACTCCTTTGAACTCTACTTATTTATAAGCCAGATATGTCATCAGATTACCAAGATCACTTTATCCCTAGAATGCCACACTAGAAAAAGGGAAGTGCTTCAAGAGTATACGTTACTATCTGCCTTGTTGTTCAAATGCACAGGGAGTGACTCTGCCAGGAGGTACCCCTTCACCCCCAGATAAGAGCAACAGGAATCCCACAGGTTGCCAAACGAGGAAACCCAGACAAGTTCTGGCTTAATACCACTTAGACTTTTACTCTGTTAGATCTCACCTAAGTGCCCCACCTCCCTGGAATGCTGGCCTGCTGAAACATACCGCAGGCTCTTGACCATGCAAAGGAGTGTTCCATCCACTGGACTTATGAGTCAGAATACATATATTCTAGGTCAGCTCTGCCATTTTTAGCAGTAACCTTGAGCAAATCACTCAGGCTTTCTACTCCATCTAAAATTAGGAAAAATACAATCTGCCTCTCAAAATTGTCACAAAGATAAAATAAATTCATAGATAGTCTGATCCAGATATAACATGGCACTATGGCAGATAAAAATTGGCTGAGAACCACTAATGGGCTATGACCATGAAAGCTACAGTCACCAACGTAGTTATTTCTTACTCCTCTTGACCGGCCGGTTAACAACTGCAAATATTGGGAGCATGACACCTATTGGATATCTGTTCCTGCATGTTCCTTCCTCTTCTGAAACCCAACCAGCTGAGATAATAAACTTCCTTCTATTTCCAAATGCTTTTAGAATCCGAGAGTTCAACAGCTTGGTCAGAACAGAAATCTTAGGACTGTGAGGAGAAAAGAACCACCAGTTAGTTAGCTCCCTGTTAACTGGAGGAATTGGAGGGAGATTGGAAAGGTAAGCTCTATTATTTTTTTTAAGATTATTTATTTCTTGGGCAGCCCGGGTGGCTCAGCTGTTTAGCGCCACCATCAGCCTAGGGCCTGATCCTGGAGACCCGGGATCGAGTCCCACATCGGGCTCCCTGCAGGGGCCTGCTTCTCCCTCTGCCTGTGTCTCTGCCTCTCTCTCTCTCTCTCTCTCTCTCTCCATGTGTGTGTCTCATGAATAAATAAATAAAATCTTTTTTAAAAAGATTATTTATTTATTGGAAAGAGAGAGTAAGAGAGAGAGCACGTGCAGAGGGGAGGAGCAAAGAGAAAGGGAGAGTCTTAAGCAGACTCCAAGCTGAGAGCAGAACCCCTATGAAGGGCTCAATTTCACCCTGAGGTCAAACCAGAGCCAAAACCAAGAGTCAGACACTTAACTAACTACATCACCCAGATGCTCCAAGCTCCATTATATTATTTACTTAACTTTTAAAGATTTTATTTATCTATTTGAGGGAGACAGAGAATATGAGCAGGGGAGAGGCAGAGGGAGGAGGACAAGCGGACTCTGCATTGAGTGCAGAGCCTGGTGCAGGACTTGATCACAGGACCTTGAGATCATGATCTGTGCCAAAATCAAGAGTTGGAGGCTTAACCGACTGAGCAACCCAGGTGCCCCAAGTTCCATTATTTTAAATGCAGAAGCTAAAGTTAAGAGATGCCAAGGCACACCCTTAGAAGCAAAACGTGATTTTTATTCACTCTGAACAGTTTCTTTCACTAATAAGAGCTCAATAAGACCTGTTTTGTTATCACTACTACAAACTTTGCCGAAATTGGGAAAAATTACTAGGCATTTCTCTGATCTATCAGCCTATTAACACAATAAGAGATTGTGAGGCTTATTTATTCCTGGTGATCTCATACTAGATTCTAGTTTGTTCATTCGCTTACCAAGGGGCTCAGTATTCAGTTTATCAATTCCTAATTGATAAATTTTCCTCTTCCCCTTTTGAAAACCAGGTCCACATCTCCAGTCTACCCCGATAGTCCTCCATAGATCATCACCTCGATTACATCCATTTTTCTTAAAGTGCTTTTTCATTGTATCCAGCAAATTTTTATGGAAACTCTCCACTCAAACTTTTATGACTGTGGTCACAGCCAAACTGGATTATCAAGTGCTCACTTGGTGGCACACCTGACAAAAAAGGCCCAGAAAACCCAAAGTAAGCTGATGAGAAGAAAGAGATCATCACCTAGGGGGCTACTGAGAATCCAAGACAGAGGCAGCAGAAAGTGAGAAATATAGGGCAAATTGGTTGTGAAAAAATGTCCTGGACATGTTCAAAGATACCTGGCCCTGACAGTGAATAGCAGCCAGCCAAAGCTTCCCCAAGATGGCTGTTTTCAGATTCTCAAGTCTTGCTCTGGAAGTGGAGTTCAGGGGTTCCAAGAGGTATCCATCTGTGTGCTTTGGTCACCAGGCTGATACTCCCAGTCACATAGCTACAACCCTGCCTTTCCTCTTCATTTGACCTCGGAGGGCTTGGACGATGTCTAAAGAAGGTGAAAAAGGAGAGGCTGCATTCTCTTTCTAAGAAAGACCATGCATGGAATGTAACAATCTCAGGGTTGTCATGAGAATAAGCAAACTGAAGATATTTTGCAGTCCCTCTGGAAAACAATGTGCAAACACCATATTTGAAAAGTTAAACATCTTAATTGTGTATTTTCCTCCCAAAAGACAACGCAGAACAATGCTTCTACAGTCTTTTCATTATTTAACGGGAGTGGATACTTGCTTCCTGAGTCACAAAGAGGGAGCATTTGCTCTCTGGTCATAAAAGGTGCTTTTCCCTTATGCTTGAAGCCAACGGTCTCAGAAATTACATAAGGTTTGACTGTAATAATGATGCAATGCTTCTGTGGGGGCAGGGAATGTTTTGGAAAGAAAGTCAGCAAAGTTTCATTAATAAATAAAAAAGTCAAAAGGGCAGCTGCTGGTGTAGTAGAAGGAACGCTCTATTTGGAATCAAAAGGTCGGGGTTTAGACCTACCTCTGTCACAACCTGGCTCTGTAACTTCAGGCAAGTATTTAACCTCTTGGGTCTCTTTTCTTAGAATACAAAATAAAAGAGTAAAACCAGCTGGTCTCCCAGGCCTCCTGCAGCTCTGACATTCTGAGATCGGTTATGATGTAGGCGGCCTCTGCTTCCCCTCACCAAGGGGAATAAAACAGTCTGAAAACAAACCTTAAGCCTGAGTCAGTGTTCCCTGCAACTCCTTCTCTCTGGCCTTTTCTGAGGCTCTTTTGGCAAAGAATTCATACCCCTGAGGATGACTGAGCTAACAGCTGGATGGTACTTGGCTAATTTCTGCCTTTGAACAGCTGGCCTAGGAGACAAACAACCAGACAGGATTTTAGTAGAATAAAATGACTCAACTTTTGCAAGCCAAGTACAGATGGACAGAAATATCCAACCTAAAAAAGTGCTATACTGCTTTTCCCTGGCCCACAATCCCTCGCCTGGACCAATATCCTTCCAGCCTTAGCTATGCAGAACCACTGTGAGAAATGGGGGAGAGAAAAAGGGTTAGACAACTTCTAGGAAGCCCCAGAAAAATTCACGGCTATAAGTTTCATGTTTTCTGCTCTGTTCCTTAGAAGAAACCAAATATTGTGAAGTTTTTAGAAGTTCTCAACCAGACCATGTTGTTATTTTAGGTAAAAAGAATCTTCTTTGATTGGAATTATCCTGCATGTACGGGGGGTGGGGGGGGGGGGGGGGGGGCGAGACACTAGATGCTAGTAGCTTCTCACTCCCCATCACAAAGACAGCCCAAAATCTACCATGTGTGTCAAAAAGCCAAAGAAGAGCACTTCTGATATGCAGACTCAGCTGGATCACAAGGATGTTTATGTTACTTTGGGTTCTTCCGTGGGTCTGTTTTCATTATTCACGAGAAATGCAGCACGAGGTCAACAAGTTCTCTGGATGGCTGTCTGGGTCACTGAATTGTTTTCCCTCCACTGCGTAACCACCCACCAATATCTGAGGGCCCCTCTACCCAAGAAGCCTAATATACTCAACATTTGTGAAGCTTGGTTTTCTAAGAGGCTCAATCTCGCAGTGACTTTTAAAGTCTGATCCTTTGCTCACCTTTGTTTAAACAGATTTTTGCCACCAGCAGGGAGAGAAACAGAGCAGCTCACAAAGCCGCACACAGAGGCTCTGTGTGGAACCAAGGGGCCGCTGGGGCACGTCACTGGCTCGTGATGTCTGCAACGTGCGGTAAAATTAGTAAATCGTGCCGGTGCTAATACCCCAGTCTCAACAAAGTGGTTTGTTTATTAGGGCTTCTTGCTCACAAAAGAGGTATTTAAAAACTTTTACAAGGAAACTTGGGGATGGACTAGGGGAAAAGTAAACATAAAGCACAAGTTCTGCTTTTGCAAGCAGCCAGCGCTCTGTCAGTGACACTGGAGCACCCAACACCCACAGATGGATGAAGCAAGCACTGGGTGGCAACACCAGAATCACAACCACTAAGACAGATTTACTGCTTAAAGGTGGATAATCCTGACTTGATATTTGCCATCCATATGAGATGTAAAATAGCCCATATGAGATTGTTTTTATAAACGAAGGTAAGTAAAGAATCTAAGTAAGTAGACTCAAATTTGAAACCTAAGTAAATAGATTTCAAATGCTATGGTAGAAAGCTGTTTGTGAACATATTAAAGTGTAAAATATATATATAATATATATAATATAATAACATATTAAAGTGTAAATATATATAATATATATAATATAACATATTAAAGTGTAAATATATATATAATATACACATATTATATATATAATCTCAAAGAGAAAACATTACAACAGCTGAATTCCCTCTACATTTCAATTGTAGAGAATTACATACAAATGCTATAACGTACAGGGAGATATCTGACAAAATGTTGACAAGTTTCTGCTTCATAACAGATGTGTAACTAGTCATAGGATGCAACAGATGCGGGGTTGTAATTCCTATTTATATTTTCGACACTGAAAATCTAGGAGTTATGATGGGGGGAAAACTGTTTTTAAAAACAGACTCCGGAAAAAACAAAAAACAAAAAAAAACCAGACCGTTTAATCAAATTAAGTGAGACCTGGATTAAATAGGCCTCAGGGAACAAAGAACAACGAGGACAGCTGACTAGAAACAGCATTGTCTGCCCAGAAGGCAGATTTTCTATATTTTGTTTCTGATAAAAAAAAATAAAATAAATAACCCATTGGTAGGCACAGGCTTACAAGACAATAGGACAATAATAACCCAACTCACAGAGCTGGGTCCCCATCCACCCTCCCACCAGCACTTTAAATGTTAAACACACAGAAAGCTCTTCCCGACGGGGCCTTTCTCCAGTGAGCATGGCTACCACAAGTGAACAGGAAGGGTTTGTTTTCAAAAACAGTTTCAGTGGGGGGACCCGTAAGCAACAGAATCTCTAACACTGGAAATGAGTTCTCTTTTATTTACCATCCCCTCACTAGGGTGGGCCTCAGAACATCTCTGGACTATGGCCCCAACAATAACACTTTTGTAAATCAAATTTTCCTCCCTGAGCCACTACAATTAAGCTTTTATCCTTAGATTGTAGTTTCTCTTCTCTCGTGAGTTAGGGCCACCAGCCATAAATCCCTAAAATAATATCTTCCATCCTTTCTTTCGAACTCCACTTCCCAAATTATAGAGAAAACAGACCAGCACTGGCCACTCACTCTCTCTTAGCCACTGTGGGAGGCTGAATTCTAAGATGACTCTAAGACTTCTGCTCCCCAGTGTATACACCCTATAAGATCCCCTTCCCCTGAGTGTGGCCTGTATGACCTGGGAAAATGATGGTGCTCCGGTGAGGGCCAGGTTATATTATGGTGAAGGCAATTTTGCAGATATAATTAAGGTCCCAATTCAGCTGACTTTGAGTTGATCAAAAGAGAGATTATTCTGAGTGGGTCTGACGTAATCAGGCAAGCCATTACAAAGAAGTTCTAGAAGTCAGAAAGAAAGAGATTTTGCTACCGGCATTGAAGAAGCAGACTACCAAGAGTCCTTCAGATACAAGAAACTGAACTCTGTCAACAACCACATAAGCCTGAAAGAAGACCCCAAACTCAGAGGAGACTGTAGTCCCACTTCACACCTGACTACCGTTTGGTGAGACCTTGAGCAGGGGACCCAGCTAAATCACAGCCAGACTCCTGACCAAGGGAAATTGTGAAGAATATACTGTACTGCTCTAAGCCAGGAAGTTTGTGGTAATTTGTTACATAGCAATAGAAAACTACTACTCCCACTAGCTGGCCACGCGTCTCTCTATTCCCTCACCCACACTCTTCTTGTCCACATCTCCAAAGATGTTTCCGTGGAGGAAAAGTCAATCGTGAGGACAAATGTGGAGGCTGGAGACTCTATGTGCCTTGTCGTCAGCCTCAAACTGAAGAGTGTGGCCCTGCCCCTTACTTGTCCAAAGCACCCCACCCCTATTTCTTGAACCTGATGCTTTGCCTCACCTCCCTCTGTTCACTCCTTTTGGGAAGTCTGGCCAAGATGGCGGCTATGACTTCATACCTGGCCTCCTAGACCACAGATCTGGGTTTGGATAAGTCTCTTTTCCCTGGCCAAGACGAAATTGACTTTTTTCTTTTAAAGAAACTTTTACAATAACACCAAGAGGAGGAAGGAGAAAGAATTTTTGAAATTAAAAAAAAAAAAAAAAAAGACACATTTACTTAGGACCATTAACTTGCTCTATGTTAACTAAAGGCTAGTCATAGCCTGGGTTGGCTGGTATAGCTTCTGGAATATTAATCACCACATCCGCTTCCCTCCCCCGCCCTGTCATTGCAGGAGGTTTACAACTGTGCCAGTTTCCCTCTGGCTCGACTTGCATTTGAGTTGGCACCTTGACTAGCTCCAGGGCCCTTCCACTCTGCGGCTTCCCTCCCAGGTCCTCCTGCTCTGGTTTCTGGCTCCGTGGATAACCAGGTACCACCCATCTGATTTCAACAATTCCTCTGTTAGGCCTCCTACTGGGGACCTCACAAGATAACACTTTTGTGTCACTCACTGCCTTTAGGCCTCTTTGCTCCTATTCTTACCCTTTTCTCTGAACTCTTCAAACTCAGCTAAAATATATTAAGAATTCACTGTGTCAGGCAACTGGGCTGAATGCTGGAGATACAGAAATGCTGTCATGCAGCTCAAGGCCTACTAGGATTGCCTAAAACATGCTCAATAGTCCATGATTGAGGCTGGTGCTATACTATGCCAAAACTCAATTCATGGTCAAACTATTTTTCTTGGTTAGTGCCTAAGCTTTGTCTTGCTAATAGCCAGAAAAGCAGCATGGTGGCAACCAAAACTTACCTGCAGCTTCTCTGTCTCCTATAAATATACACTTTAGAATTGGGGGGCGGGGGGGGGGATGTAATAGGATTTCAGTGTCTAAGGTCCCTAATGGACTTCTCACTATTAGACTGTCTACTTGTAGGTGATCATTGCCAATAACAGAAGGAAATACAATACTGACTCGCCTTGGGGCAATATGAACCAGTACAGGTAAATATTACCTCTAAGAGGGTTCTCTTGACTATTCAAATGTGTGCTGGGCTCAACACAAGAATTCCTTAGTTTGAATTTTCCTATTGAATCCACAGGCATGAATATTAGCATATTACTGAAAAATAACTTCATGAAAACAAGCTGAACATTTACCAGCCATGTATCTGTCTTAGACTGTCAGCTCCTAGAAGGTATATCACGTGGTAATCACGTGCATTTTGTCGTCTTTGTTCTGTGACCTGCACAACATGATGAGGAAGTGGCCATTCACATGAGTTCTACAGAAGACAATGAAAACCAGCATGATCCTGGGAGATTGCCCATGTCAGCTTTGTTACTCTGTCCCAGGCTTAAGCATGACTGTGTATGAGTCATCAGAAATATAATGAGACATCCACACAAGAATGGGAAAAATCTCAAACCAATTATACAAGAAGGTGTCCCTCTATCTAGTTGAGAAATCAGTCAATAGCTCACATCAGTGTCCAAAGATCACTGGTCTCAGGCTGATCTCAAAGGCCAAGCCAGCAAAAACAAATGTTTTCCTTAAGGGAGATACCTGATGTCAAAGTTCAGAAAGAAATAGCCAACTTGCACCAGTAGTTTAAAATTCAGATTGCTGACCCAATCACCCCTACCGCTGTCACACAGGAGTTTAAAAAATGATACCAGAAATGTACACCTGTACTATACAGGTGTGAACTAGATCTCAAACATTTTATTAGACTCAGACATTCTCATGAATTGTAAAATTATCAGGATACAGGGAATTTTTTAGACTCCCCTCTAACCCTACTGAAATTAACTCACAGGCTGGCTGCTTAGGAACACCTTATCTAGTTTTGGGGATCTTATTGTGCAAGTCACTTCTTTATATTTCACTTTTCCCATCAACAAAATGGGTGCCTGTGTTGCATTAATCTCTTCCCACACCACTTATTTTACCTTATGCAAGCCTCTTCTATCACTTCAGCTCATTCAACAGTCTACACACACATAAAGCTTGTCAACATCCCAGTCAAGATTAGGAAGAAAATCTAAGGAAGACTTCATTGTTTATTTTGAAACATTTATATTTCTTATATGAGGGGAAAGTCATGAGTTACAGGAGATTAAAACTAAATAGCTACGTGAACTTAGACACTTATTGATGCAGAACCCAATGTACATTGTTTATTTGATAATGGTGCTGGTGAGAGTGGTGATCTCCAGGCAGAGTTGCCAGGAAGCAAAGGTCACTGTCAAGATTATTTATTGATTTTCTCTAAGGATCTATCTCCTTGTCAACACAGTTCTCATCATCGGAGGCATAATGAGGAGAGTGGCTAAATACATTATTTTGTTAAATCTTCACAACAAACATATGGGTTACATGATATCATTATCCCCATTTTACCAATGAAAACATGAAAGCTCAGAGGGGTTCTGTAACTTGGCCAAGGTTGCACAGTTGAGGAAGGGGCAGAGTAGGAAACCAAAACCAGTTTCTCTGTGAAAACCACATTTTTTTTTTCCAACATGCCTCTTGATCTTCCATGGTAAAAATGTGAGTGGACGGTGTCATGCATTTATGGGCCTTATGACTACCACCGTCTTTTCCAATGGGGATATCGACTCTCACCAAGCAGGCAGCATTCACAGAAAGGAACAAAACTCATTACCTGGGCCTCTACTGAAGGCAAAACACCTGATAGTCATTTCAGAAAGACCAGGTAAGGTTAAGTGTGCTTACCATCAATTCACATTGGTCTTTTTCTGGGAAAACTAAGGTAACAATTCCATCTCCGTCTGTGGGACATTGTAAAGATCAAATTACATACACAACATCAAAGAACTGCACAAATACAAAAGCCCTTATAAATGGAAGGTGGAATTATCTTCCTTATCCCCTACTGAGACTCAGAGGGCTATTTCCTACTGCATGCTTCTGAGCTACTCCCTCGCAGCACTTGTTTCAGGATTTGGTTTGTTTGGGGTAGGGAGTGAGGAAGGATTAAGAAGATTTCACAAACACCAGAGAAGCATGTTGGTACCTTTCCAAAGTGAGTCATTTAGGGTTCAGTTAATCACGGCAAAGCCAGTCAGTACAACAGTGTACACAGCCAATCCTCATTATAGACAGATTCCCTATTTGCAGATTCGCCTACTTGCCAACATTTATTCGTAACCCCTAAATCAATACTTGTGGTACTTTCACGATCATTCACAAATATGCACAGAGAGGCAACACTCTGGGTTTCCTGAAGTGCACATTCTCAGCTGAGCCTGAAGCTCTGCCTTTTTGTTCTAGCTGTCATACCATAAGCAAGTATCTTTTTCATGGGCTATTTACTGCCACATTTTTCACATTTTTGTGCCCTTTGTTGGTGATTTTGTTGCTTAAAATGGCCCCCAGGGCAGCCCCGGTGGCGCAGCGGTTTGCTGCCTGAAGCCTGAAGCCCGGGGTGTGATCCTAGAGACCCGGGATCGAGTCCCGCGTCGGGCTCCCAGCATGGAGCCTGCTTCTCCCTCTCCCTCTGCCTGTGCCTCTGCCTCTGTGTGTGTGTGTGTGTCTCTCATGAATAAATAAATAAAATTCTAAAAAAATAAAAAATAAAAATAAAATAAAATGGCCCCCAAAGACAGTGCTAAAGCACTGGCTAGTGTTTCTAAGTGCAAGGGAGCCGTGATGTGCCCTATGGAAAAAAATATGTGTTAGGTGAGCTTTGTTCAGGCACGACTTACAGTAAGGTTGGCATGAGCTCAATGTTAATGAATTTTTTAAATATATTAAATACGGTGTATTTATACAGAAACACACATAAAACAAAGTTACATATTAATCAGTTAATGAAAATATTGTGACCTGAGGCTCAGAGGAAACTAACCCTGTATTTCCTCCAGGGGCAATGACTTAGTCCCCATTGACTCAGTGCTCACAGCAACTTTATAGAACATAACTACCCCCCAAATAAGAATGGGCTGTATTTAGTCATTAAAATTTGTAGGCACAGAATATAAACATGAGGAGGTGTGAGAAACTGCCTGCTATGCATTTAGAGAGCCACATATTAACTATCTAAAATAATATATTACATAAAAAAGATTGGAGGGAAATATACAAAGTAGGTAATGGTGCCTCTAGGTTAAGAGAATTAGAGATTTGTTTTTATTTCTCCAGCTTCGCTTAAAAATAAAATTCTAAATGCAAAATAATTCCCACCATTAATACCAGTGAGAAAAATACGGAAATCCTCCTCGTCGATTCTGATTAATCCGATATTAGGCAACGCTTCCAAATGTAAGTAAAACCATCTGGGGGCCTGGGGAGGTTTGATTCACTTTTCTGAGAAATTTGAAAATGATCTAACATGGATCAGACTTACTGTCCAGCATCATCGGAGATTCTTTGTGGTCTGAGTTCTATCCCTACCATCTATTCAGCCTCCTGCCCTACTTTCCAAGGGCTGATAAGACACGGCTTCAAGGCCCTCAGATTCTCAGCCCCTCACTTCAAATGTCAGCTCAGATGGGCAGTGCCTGTGCCGCTCATTGTCGTCACAGACCCTATTTTATCATCTTCATGGCGTTTACTATTCTCTTAAGTTATCTTATGTATTCATCTGGTCCAGCTTTTATTGCCCGATCCCTGCCCCCTCCCTAGAACGAAGGGTCTGTGTCTGTGTGGTTCATTGTTTCCAGTCACCTCACCTCACCCCACCCACCCCGGAAGGGCCAGCCAGGAGGAGCTCAATAAATATTTGCTGACTGACTCTCAGGTTTTCCTGATTTCTTTTTCTCCTTTGACCCCAAACCAGTGTTTATCATTTATTGACCCGTTATCTTATCCCAGGAGTCTGGGAATATGTCGGTCCTTTCGATGTACATTCCTCTGTGTCCCCTGACTCTGTCCCAACTAATTTCCTGGGAGACAGCAGGGTTCAGAGCTAGAGATTTAGTCTGAACTCAGTACAGTCAACTTAAGGTGGGATTGGCCACTGGTGGTGTTTGGTTGAAGACCTGCTTATCACTTAGCTGATTAATTGCTACTCCACATCACACATTCCTTCTTCATGACTAAATTCCTGCGACAGCCTCCTAACTTCTCTGCACACACGCCAGTCTGGCTGAGGTTGAGGGGCTGATGGAAGAACAATAGCACATGAGACTCACCTGTTGGTTTAGTAACGTTTTTCTACGAGGGCCAACAATCCCCAACACATGACCCTCCTGAAAGGGAGGTGGGAGTGGGCTTGTGGAGGAGGGAGATTTGGGCTGGTGCTGAGCGCCTGCAAATACGACTATGGAAAAATCATTTTCTCTCTATTGAGAAATCCTTTTCTCACTCATCTGTGTCTTAAAACCGCAAAGGTGTACATACACTGAGCTATTTGTAACATAGCATCTTAATTAGAAAGCAGCTGTAATAGAGAAAAAATTCTTTACCTAATCCTGTTTGCATGATGGTTTCCAGGCAACTGCCTGATGCTCAGTATGATCCTGGGCTTTCACACAGCCCGGTAACATCACATAGTCATGTAACTTCGCCAGGAGGAGAAAGAAGCAGTGGTTTGTGAGCAGCACCCATGGAAGAATAAATGGAACTTTCTTGATGAATCATAAGGAGCAAAAAAAACCCAGTCACTCTTAATGGAAAGAAGATCAGACTCTTCAGAGGTCCCCTGCACGGGCTTCTGTCTGGGATTCTGAGGTTCCACGGGCGTAATGAGAACTGCCCTTGGATCTTGAGATACAAGCTGTGTGTGTTCTGCTGATGCAGGAGGGATAGCTAAAATGATAACTAAAATTATGAAATGACTTGCAGCATTGAATAACTTCTGGGGACAAAAGTAGAGGGTGTCAGCGTTTACTTAATTTGCTCCAATTGTACATTAGTTTCCTGGGGGAGGAGGGGAGACCAGCAAACTAAGCTAATCCCAGGGACACAATCCACAGCTTACAAGGACAGCTCCTTTCCAGGTGGGGGCAGCCATAGCACTCAGGAAGAAATAGAAGTGCCAATGGGAGGGGTCATCTCAGGGGGGATGCCTGTGTGCTGCACCCCACAGAGGGGACCTTGCAATGGCCTCCACCTGCAAGTTTCATAAATGTTCAGCAAAAGGAAAAGCAATGCAAACAATCAGGACATTGCAGGGTGGTATCACCCTCTATAAAGATAGTAAGTCATATTTCAGTCTGAACTATTTCAGGAGCACCTCTGTTTTAAAAGAGATTGTTCTGTTTTGCCCAGCTCCCCATGCCTACCGTGTGTGAAGTTCACCTGGAATGCTGCGGAAAGGTGTTTGGGATGCTCAGTGTTCTGTGTGGCAGGGAGAGGAGGCAGCAGAGAGAGAGAGAGACAAGCAGAGGGCCAGAGGGAGGGTGACCAAGTGCCCCAGTTCGCTCCAAACTTCCCTGGTTTTAGCACTGCAAGTCCTACATCTTGAAAAACTCCTCAGTCCCAGGCAAATCGGGACCATTGCCAAACCTACAAAGGAATAGAAAGGAAACTGCAGACATTGTCTAAACACAGGCATACTTAGTCATTCAACACCCTGAGTCATGAGGAACCCAGACTCAGGAAACTCTGCTCGGCATGTCCCTGCTCTAAAATTGCAGTGAGCCAGCGTCTGTGACGCTGGCATTCTCCTAGCCTGATCTCCGAGCCTGGGTTCTTCTTTGACACCAAATAAACTCTAAAGGGCAGCATTCCTCTGACAGCCACCAGCAGAGACACCAGTCCTCCACCTCTTCACCCTCCATTCGGAGGTTAATTAATGGATGGCCATGGTAAACCAGTTACTTTCTTGACCTGTAATTCTTGCCAGGTGAGCCTTTTGTAAGTGGTCAGTACATACACAGCCACTCCATCATTAGAAGCCCTTCCTCATTTTCCATTTTCATAGAGGAAGCCATTAAATGGAAAAAGCATGCATTCTAGACATTTCCTTTAAGAAGCAAGCAGCAAGGGCATGATGGACAGAAGCAAGTCACATCCTCGTTCGCTAAGAGCCACAGGAGAAGAGTGACAGTTTAGCAACTTTAGGATTCCTTCTTCAGGGCCGCCTCAAGCCAACATAAACATCCAAATTCTTAATGAACCTAAAAATACATGAGAGCACCTGGCCCTTTCTCTTACAATTTGTGATTAAAATTCTCTTCTAATTAGGAAATAATGTGAAATAAAGAGAAATTCAGACAACAATGTGGCAAAAACCCCTGAATCTGCCACCCAGACTTTTTTGAATGTAACTCTGCAACACTGGTCTTAGATTTTCACAAAAAATGAACTGAACTGTTACAGATAAAATTCAAAGAGGCAGATACCACAAGAAGATGGCAATTGAAGCTCAGTAAGATTAAATCACTTCCCAAAGCTGCATAGGGAGTGTCTATGGACCATTCAAATCTCCGTCTTCCTTGCTCCAAGTAAAATTTCTCTTCTCTCATTGGGTACCTTTCAGTGCACCGAAAATGATTCTTAATTTGATGCTTAAAAAAGAACATGAGCCAAAGCACTTGATTCCAGGACTCAAATTGTGCTGCCACCAAGTGCTTGTAGATGGTGCACGTTTAGAGAACAGTCAAGTCTCCAGAGGAATGTAAAACTTCAAATCAGAAAAAAAAAAAAAAAAAATCCACAAAAAAAACCTTTAAAAGTCTCTATAATTGTTTATAAATAGTTGTTCCCTGCTTAGAAGTATAAATGGAAATGAAATAAAAAAGCAGCAATTATATGAAGTGCATAAGATATAACTAGAAACGTACAATTTCAGTATAATTGAACATTTTCAATTATAAAACATCAGATCAAAACAGAGCACCTTCCTATGCACATAAGCACCCAAGCCCACCTCAGCCCCTTTCAGACTGTAACTTCCTTCTATACTTTCCATCTTCGGGGCCTTAACAATCTATCAGCGTGCCAGGCTGAGTACTTCTAGAGAAGCCAAGGCTCAGAAATGCCAGATTGAAACAGCACAAAATCCCAATGACAATTATTTTTATTTGTATTTCACAGTGCAGGTTCTAAATGTTATGATCAGTGCAGAGAATGCAGTGCTTCGCCTGAAAAGTCAAACCATTCCGAAGTTGAAAGAATGTTCCCCGGGCTAAATGAACCTTGTCACCTTTTTTCTAGGAAGAGATCTGCCACTTGCAGGAAAGTGGCAAAATTTAATTAACCCAGTCGTTGAATATGGTGCTTTTAGAGAAGAACAGGTTCCATTTTACAAAATGGAGGCCTTTCTAAAACCAGTGTGTATTTAATCTCCCACTGGTGTACTTTCAAATTCTCAGAATGTGTGTCTTCCTATCTTCCTGCCTGCACACTCACTCGGCTGCTGCTCTGGTCTAGCCAGACATAACCACATGGATTTCCCCAAATATGCAACTTTCATCACTCCTCCCTGCCTCTGGACACAAGGTCTAGCATCTGGGATTCCCTCCCTCCCTCCCTCCCCACTTCATAATCCAGCCTCTTCCCATTCACCCCGACAGTCAGGTTGCTATGCACTCAATGCACACTTGGAGTCATGAGATGTTCTCCTCCAACTGCATTTATCACTTTCTTTGTGCATTTTTTATCTATTTCCCACTCTTCAAGGAAGTGACCACAGGATCTCACCCAGTGCCTAGATATGCCAGGAGCCAAATAAATGTTTGATAAATCAGTGAAAGCCATGGCCTTGTTGCCTTCCCTGTCCTCCTGCACCACATCCTGACAGTCCACGGGACTGCCTGGTCACACCATTCTGTGGTCACTCTTCCCACTGAAATTTTCAATTCAGTTCTGACTACCTCCCATGAGGTAGATAAATAGCCAGGCCATTCCTTCAACTAATAAAGAAGGCTTAAACCCAAGAGAAGACAGATAATTTTTATTTTTATAAAGTGAAGAAGATTTTGATAGCCTAAAGAATTCCTACTCCCTCCACTCAATTTACCCACTTTGGGAGTTTCCTAAAGGAACATGCCTAGAGTAAGATGACTGGGTATAAAAGGAGAATGGTAAATGCAATGACCTTTACCTGTTTCCTCTGCCAAGGTAATAACTGATTCATAAGTCAAAACACTTCAGCTCTTACTAATTTTTGCTGTAACACAGGGTAAAATAATGATCATGATACACCATCTCCTCCCATAAAGTGAAAGCATCACGTCTGGCAAGCTCTGGAGTAGGCCTGACCCACTGGCATCTTAAGGAGCTGAAACCAAACCAGTCACTTGCCAGTTTTCTCCTAAATCCAGGTTATCACTGTGCCTAACTTCCATGGTCACTGAGAAGCAGGCAGCTTCCGGACCCTTCTTTTTTCTTCCCTAATCATGCAGTTCCCCAGGATCAGTGGGAATATAGGTGAGTTTAAAATTCATAAGCCAGAAGACAATTCAGAAAGTTCCTGTTACCCAAGGCATACAGACCAAGATGATGGCTAACACACTTTATGATCTAACAGAGATCAGAAGAGCATTCATATTTTAAAAAAGGATCCCATTAAGTTTAGGACTTATAGAGAAACCATGGAGATCTCTGGTGTCTGTGGAAGATGACTGGAATTTCTACTCCCTCAAAAAAAAATCAGAAAATGAATCCTTAGCTACTTAAATCCAGCCACTTGAGATCATCAGATTAGATTTTAATCATCAGATTAAAAAGAGTTCAAATAACTTTATTTAAGGAACTACTTTATCTGCCTAGCTTTTGCTGCAATACAATGTCTAAACGTTCCAGGAGATCCAGTTAATTAAGTGGGGAGGCTCATTTTCTCATTCCATACCTTCTGTATCAAAAGACGATGAACAAGCTGCTCTTGAGCCATGGCCTCAAACTTGAGCTCTGGCTGAAATATAAGGGAAGTACTAACTTAAGTACCTCTTTTCAGTCTATAAAATACCCATTTACAAAAAAACAAAACACAAGAAGGATGAAAATTAAAGCCTAAGAGAAAGAATCTGTTGACTCCAAGGAATTACAATTAACTAATCAATGAGGATCCTAGAGTCCTCACCTGGGAAGGGTTGTAAAATGTTCTCCATACTGTGCAGTTCCTTACATTAAGAGGTGGTCTCTATTTCCCTGCTTGTTGATTCTGGAATAGCCTTTTGAGTTGTTTTGGCCAATGGATCGTGGGGAAAGTGGCACTGTCCAAGTTCTGAAGCTGGGCAGAACCTGACCTAAGGGTCACAGAAATGAGCTGCCATGGGAATAAGCCAAGGCTAGCCTATTGAGGATAAGAGATCTGAGGTCCTGCATCCCCACCATTTCCTTCCTCCTCTGCTCCAGCTGAACACCAGCCACCCTCAGGAACAACTAGCTGACCAGCAGCTGACCACAGACTCATGGGTAAGCTCAGCTGACATCAGCAGAAGAACTACCCATGTGAGCCAAGTCCAAATTGTTGGTCCACACAATTGTGGTTGTATGTTTTGAGTCACTAATCTGTTATGCAGTAAAAAGTCATACATCATCCTCTAAAACTTTCTGAAAGAGAAAATATAATCATATGTCTGAACGGCTTTCAACTCCTTGAAGACAGGAAACCAGGCCAATAATTTCACAAATATTCTTCAAAGTAGGGCAAGTGAATTCATGATGAAAAACCAAAGTCCTAAAGACCAAATGAAATTATCATTTGATAAATTTCATCCTTTACCACTCGATGACGGAAGTGGGTACCATATATAAAAATTAATTTTATTACTGAGATTACCAGTGCAACAGAAAATAGAATAAAAAATCCTTGCCCCAATAACTTTCACTTCCACTCTCTTGCCTTTCTTAGAAGAGACTACTTGCCCATGTTGCAGGGTCCTAATTATTATAATTCCCATTACTTTGTATCCCCATTGTAGTCCTCTAACAAAACAACAGCACAGCAGTAATTTCTGCTGATAGAGACCCTTTACTAGGTCCTTTATACGTTATTCTGTGAATTTTCACAATCACCCCCATTAGATGAATATGATTAGACCCATTTTATAGAGCAGTAAACCAAGGCTCAGGGAGGTTAAGTAACTTGCCCTGGTCACATGGTTTGAATATGCTGGAGACAGAATTTAAACCACCACCTGTGTGATTTCACAGCTCATGAATTTTCCATTATGTAACAGCCTCTATGGAGTAGTAAGTGCTGAGCTCCTGACATGGACTTCTCATGAGAACACAAGCTTAAAATACAGTGACTATAAATAAGTAAATAAATAAACACACACACACACACACACACACACACACACACACACACACAGAGGGTGGAGAGAGAAAAAGATTCAATTGTAATTCTGCCCCAAAAGTTGGAACTTTATTGACTTTGGCCAAAGCCTTTCCAAGACTTAGAGTGAGAGAGAGAAAGAAAGAGAGAAAGCAGCAAAAATGTAAGATGGTAAGGATTAGCTTGTTATTTAATTATCTAATAAAAGACATCACTGGAACAATGGTCTTGGAACCCAAAGAAGACACTTGTGAAGGCATCAGGAGGGGAACTATCCGAAATTCACAGAAATGCAACCTAGGCTAATTGTGTATATCTGTGAACAGTTTTGCCATAACACAACCACTACTAAAGTCAAAGATGGGTTTTATTTAAACTAACAAATAAATGTAATCTTATTCATCGATTACTTTAAACTCAGAAATAAACTATTATTTGACTTTTAATTAAAAAAGAAACGGAGAAAAAAAAAAAAAAGAAACGGAGCCATAAGAAGTACACTTACTGTTTTTGTAAGAAACTTACATTTTCAAATTAAGTCTTTATGCTTTTCATGAAATTCATTTCCTTCTTCTAAATTATTTATAAACCAGAGGAGAGAAAAATTTTTAAATTTCAACTGCCCTTAATTGTTTTGATTTCAATTAATTCATCCAGTGTCCTTGAGATCTAGATATAATTAGGCAGCAGTTCAGGCAAAAGTGTGTTAAGTCCCCTGAATCAAAACTGGGGAAAGAACACATCCATTTTTTGCCAAAGCAAAGCAAAGTCTGATTCCCTCTGATTCGGTCAGCTGTCACTCCCTGCACCCAAGAGCCCCAGAACTGGGGGAGTGTGTGTGTTGGGGCAGGGGGCGGGGGTGTCTCTCAGCCTTTTCCTACTTTGCCCTCTCTGAAGGAGATCCTTTCTTCCCACCTTTGCTGTAATGGGACATTCAGATACTGGGGCTAGACCTCACCTCTGGCTGTGTGGCATTCTAGAATCACTCATCTGTCATGTCACCCCTCCACCCTCCATTTCTACCTAGGGGTCCTGCCTTTCTCTCTGGTGAGCTGGTCCCTGGAGAACTGATGCTTTTCCTTATCTTGCCCCGGGGCACACCTCACAAGACTCTGGATTGCCACCTTGACTGCAGTCTCTAGGCTCTGTGCCTGGAAATTCTCAAGCCCATCCTTCACTCTTTCCCCCCATTGCCTACCCGCCAATACACTGTCCAGGCCTCTGTCCCTTGATCTCAGGATGACACCCTCCTCAGGCTCCCCACTGCCAGCCGCTCATCCCCCAAGGTCAGGCTCCCTCACTTTTCTGGGTGCTTTCCTCCAGACTCAGATTGTTTTCAGACTTCCTCGTGTCTCCATGAACCTATAGCCAGCCCTTTGTTTCTCCTTCCCCTTACCCCCTCTCACCGTGATGCCCCTGCCTGGCTTCCCCATGAGCCATCCCACTGAAACTCGGGGCCAAAGTCAGGAGACTCTTGTTCTCCAAAGGGGAAGAAGCAGAATGTTCACACTGAAAGGGATGCTGGAGACTTTTAAATTTACACCTGTCCAAGTGCATGGATGCTGCCTACAGCACCTCTGAAGGTAAATACCACACCCCATAGCTCAGACCACTGCCTAGCAGCTTGATCTCTAAGCTGTCATAGGCTGAGCCAAAAGCTGCCTGCTTTGTAACTTTTGCTGGATGGTTGTGGTTTGGACTTTGGAACTTATTTGAAGACTGTCAGTAAGGACTCTTGAGTGTTTACTCTCAGATCTTTTGTTGCTCATTTGGATGAACAGCTGGCTCCCAGGCTCTCGGCCTTCCACCCTCCATCTCCTCCAGCATCATTATCCCCTCTTCCCCTCCACTCACTCAACTCCAGGCACACCTGGTTCCATGGGGCTCCCTCAGGCCCAGCACACCCCCTCAGGAACCACTTTCCCCAACTTCCTTGGGTTGAGTGCTGCCTTTAGGCTCAAATGCCATAATATGTGAGGTCTTCCCTGACCACCCCAGGTAAACGAGCCACCCTACCTGTTTTACTCCCCATCACACTATCACCTCCTGAGAAATTACCAATGTGTTTGCTTCTCCCTCACTAGCATGGCAGCTCTAGGAAGGCTGGACCTTTGTCTGCTTCATTCCCTGCTGCATCCCCAGCACCCAGAATATAGCACCTGGCACCAAAAAAGTGCTTGATAAATATTTAGTCAGGAAATGATTTCCCACGTCTTTCATGCTCACCATCCCCGTAACTCACGTGCTTGCCAGCCCTCACACTGGCCTGCATGTCCTACTCACAGGGTGATTTTGAACATGAATTCTGACATCATTAGTCCCTTTCTGCCTTGATTCTTTGGGTTTTCAGCCCTCCACCTTCCCTTCCTTTTTTTTTTTTTTTTAATTTTTTTTAGTTTTTTATTTATTTATGATAGTCACACACAGAGAGAGAGAGAGAGAGGCAGAGACACAGTCAGAGGGAGAAGCAGGCTCCATGCACCGGGAGCCCGATGTGGGATTCGATCCCGGGTCTCCAGGATCGTGCCCTGGGCCAAAGGCAGGTGCCAAACCGCTGCGCCACCCAGGGATCCCCTTACTTCCCTTCCTCACACCAGCCCCCTCTTTCCTTCCCCTTCCCACTCCAGAACCTTCTACCCTAAAAAAGCCTGGATAAGTACATGGCATATGCCATCTTCTAATATGCTGATTAGAAAGATGAACAGAGATAACCAAAGACTCCACTCTTCTTCAGTTTTAAGCTAGAATATACATTCTCTTGACTACCTCTTAGCAAACCCATGCTACCACTAGGCCAGTACTGCTCTCTTCCTATTCACAAAGAATCTGTTCCATAATCAGCTCTAGATGCTTTCCAGACATGAATGTCAAGCTTTTCACTTTTCAAAAATCTATACTGTACTCACTTCTCTCTAGTTTTCTTGGAATACACGCTTCACTTTGGAAATCCTTATACTGTGTTTTTTAAAGATTGATTGATTTGAGAGAGAGAGAGAGAGTTAGGAGGAGGAGCAGAGGGAGAGGGACAAGCAGACTCTGTGCTGAGCGCAGAGCCCAACGTGGGGCTCGATCTTATGACCCTGGGATCATGACCTGAACCAAAATCAAGAGTTGGATGTGCAACCAACTGAGCCACCTGGGCACCCCCATATGCTGATTTTTTACATCACACACAACTTTTATATTTATCTTCCAATAGACACCAATCCATCTTCTGGATACATTCTTTCGTTTCATTGTTCATGTATTTTTATAGGTTGGATTTATATTCTTTTCTAACATCATCAACTACATTTATAGTAGACTCCTTGTTCATAAAGCATATCTAATTTTTTTCCCAGGATCTTTCAAAATCTTTCTCCCCAAATTTCTGGTCCAGGGATAATTATGTTCAGGTGTTACTAGGTTTGTTTTGATAACCTTAAAATAGAAATGGTCATTCCCCTCTTGGTTTTGGTAGGGTTTTTTTTTTAAGCCTATTTTGTTGTGTGTGGCACATCTGTTGAAGAAAGAAATAAAAAATAAATATGAATCAATGATGGCAGCACCTAAGTAAATTTACCACAATCTGCTTTCAGCAGAAATAGATCCCGAGAAAATGTAAATGTCCACTATCCCCTTTAAACTTACCATGTTAAAGGAACCCTCACCTAGTCTACCAGCAAGTCTGTCTATCCAGGCTCCCAAAGTACTTGTCACAACCAAATCCATCATGTATGTCAACAGGGGAATGTTTTCCTCGGGTATTTATTCTTCCCACCACAAACACAAGAATTCTAAGTCATCCAGAAAAACTAGATCATTGGAATAGAGGGGAAGAGGGGTTCGGCGGTGATATGCAAGATAGTTGGACACTGAATTATCTGGACAAACTGCTCCCAATTCATTGAATGCTACACTTTCCTTGAGATTATAGCAATTCGCAAACCAGTAGTGAGTAAAATCTAGTTCCACCACAGGGATTACCTACTAGGGGAAAAGAAATCAATAAGGAAAAGACCTTTGTGAAGACACTGGAAATGCATTGGTCTCCAAAATCAGAGGCAGGTCAGGGGACACTGCCATGCCCGGTGCCCCACAAGAGCTCAGACTGTTGCTGACTCCACCAAGGACACCCTCTTCAGATAACTCAGTTTCCCTATGAACAGAAGCTTCGTTCTCCTCCCTCTCTCTCAACACATATCATATACACACAGCACACAAATACATTTTTATTCATTACAGGAAAGCAAAAGCCATAAAAAAAATACGTGGAACTGTGCTAGTGTAAGCAATTGGGGTTTTTTCCTCTAGAATATCTAAATGAAATCAGTGACAAAAGCTACATGATTCTGAGGCTTTGGAGTCCACACTTGCATTATTAGAATATTACTAATATTAAAATATTAGGAGAATCCACAAGTGATTAGGCCAATTCAAGTGGCTATTCCAAGAATATTTCCTCAGGCCATCTTACAAAGAATCCTCTTTTCAGAAGGCAGTGATTAAACAGTCTTTAGAGAAGGAACATGGCTCATGTCAGGAACAAGTTGCCCAGAATAGGAAGCCCCAGTCTCCCATCTGAATGATGCACTCTCTGCAGAGCTTTGGCATAGGCCACGAGTTCTATTCTATGGGGAAGTGAAGTCACCAGAATGACCTTTAAAGTCTCACTCCACCAGCCCTGTCTGATTCTACATCTGAGGAAGAGCAAAATCAAAGTGCTGTTACTTAAGCCAAAATCAGCAATTGGGAAATAAATCCACCCAATCTAGAAGCCTAGCCTACGGCAGAAATTCTGCACTTAGCCATTTCAGGTCACTATAACAAAATACTGCAGACTGGCTGGCTTACCAATATCAGAAATTTATTTTCCAAAGGCTGAGAAGTCCAAGATCCAGATGCCAGCAGACTCAGTGAGTGGTGAGACCCAGTTCCTCACAGACTACAACTTATCACTGCATCCTTACAGGGCAGAAGGGGCAAAGGAACTCTCTGGTGTCTCTTTTATGTGGGTGCTAGATTTTTTTTTTAATCTTACTTATTCATTTTAGAAAATCCCACACAGGAGGGGCTGAGGGAGAGGGAGAGAGAATCTCAAGCAGACTCCACACAGAGCACAGAGCTGGACACCTGGTGGATCTCATGACCCTGAGATCATGACCCAAGAGGTAACCAAGAGTCGGATGCTCAACAAACTGTGCCACCCAGGAGCTAAATAGCACATGGGTGCTAAATCTTCTTGACCTCTGGAAGGCTCCACCTCCAAATACCATTACATTGGGGGTTATGATTTTCACATATGAATTTTGGGTAGACATAAATATTCAGTCCATTGCAAGAATCTATCGGAATCACCTGGAGGGTCAATTAAGACCCAGACACCTGGGGCTCACCCCTGGAGTTTCTAATTCAGTTGGCCTGGGATGAGGCCAAGAAATATGCATTTCTAACCAGTTGTCAGATGCTGTTGTTGTCTATGGAGCATATGTTGAGAACCACCGGTTGCTAGGAAAGGCACATGATGTTCTCTGATGGGAATGGAGACTTTGGAAGCTGAGGTTGAGAGGGGTATAAGCCAACCAAGGCAAAGGAGCCAAAGGAGACACAGAACAGAGAAAGGTACAGCCATGAAATTATTCCAGAAAGTGAAGACACGGGGCTATTTGCATCTTCTTAAGTTCTATCCTAATGTATATTACCTTATAATTTGTAAAAATATGTTATTTTCATTGTATGTTTTATTTAAATATTAAAAAAAAAACTCAAAATCATGTCCTAATAAGATTAGGTTGTAATTTGATGCTCTTTCAGAAAGCACGAAAAAACAAAAGTAAATTTGATCAACAAAAAAACCTGGAAATTCCCTGAGGCTCAGTCAGTGCACAGGAGAAAGGAGGGGCTATGTACTTGGTTTGAATGTCAATATTTAAGAGGTGTATGTTGATTCTAGTCCCTGCTCAGATAGAGAAGAGAAAGCTTGGAACAAGCTAATCTCTTGGACAGAAGAGGGAAAATGTCTCATTTCTAACTACAGAAAGTTCAATGTGGAGATTTCACAAAGAGCAATAACATATTTTGCCTCAGTTTCATGCCTCTAGAGTAAAAAGTAAGAAAAGGAAAAAGAAAGATTGGAGGCAAAAGGGAAGCACCTATGTAATATGACAGTTAATTAGGCTCCCCTGAAAAAGCTTTTCATTGACAAGCTGCAAGAACTATGGCTTAGTGTCATTTTCCTGCTTCTAGATACTACATGTGAGCAGCACTCTCTTCGAGGTGACACCTCTCCTTACATACAGACTCTTAAGTGTCTGGGAATGGGAGCATGGAAAGAGGTTGTCATGAACTGAATATCTATATCCCTATAAATTCGTATGGTAAAGCCCTAACCCCCAGTGTGTTGGTATCTGGAGGTGGGGTCTTTGGGAAGGGCTTAGGTTCAGATGAGGTAATGAGGGTGTAGTCATCCTGATGGGATTAGTGTCCTGCTGAGAAGAGACCAGAGAGCTCCCTCATGGGTGCATGGAGCATGCACTTTCTCTCTCTTCCTCTCTCTCCCTCTCCCTTGACCTATCTCTTTTTCCCTCCCTTTCTCTCTCCCTCCCACCATGTCCACCTCTGGCTCTCTTTTCCTCCCTCCTTCCATCTTGATCTCTCTCTCCTTCTCTCTTTCCTCATCCCTCCTCCTCTCCCTCCCTGCCTCTCTCCCTCTCTGTCTCCCACCCTCTCCACCTCCCCCCATCCAATTGGGAGAAATGAGTTTTCTGTGGTTTAAGCCATCAGTCTACATATTTTGTTATGGCAACTGGAGCTAAATCAGAAGGGGAGTGAATGTAGGTCAGCTCAGCAGTTTGGGGCTCTGAACTCATAATCAAGGTGTAATCACCTACCTAGTGACAATTTATCTAACTTCAGGCCAAGTATCCAAGAAGAAAAGAGCCTTTTTAGGTACACCTGGGTGACTCAGTGGTTGACCATCTGCCTTTGGCTCAGGGCATGATCCTGGGGTCCCTGGATCGAGTCCCTCATCAAGTTCCCTGCAGGAAGCTTGCTTCTTCCTCTGCCTGTGTCTCTGATGAATATTTTTTTTAAAAAAGAGCCTTTTTCGTATAATAATGTCATCACACCAATAGCAGATCTAAGACAGAATAAATGCCAGACTTGGTTGGAGTCCCAGCTCTCCTCCCACTCCCTACCTGTAGTTGTTCCTCCCTAATGCTGATAATCAAACAAGAGATACTCTCTACTTGGCTCAGCAGCAAGTCACCCTTGCCATTGACTTGAACCTGATGGGATTGTTTGGTTCTGGCACCTGGATTCTCTTCAGATCCCAAACACCATAGCTTCTAACTGGAGTCTGGCTTCTGATCAGTTAGCTGCCTACAAGTTCCCAGTAACCGGAGGCCTGCCTGAACTCCATTCCAAAGGACCTTCTTCCACTGACAGATCAGCCTCATGCTGGCCACCTGCATGAGCTCACCACTGTCAACTACCTGTGATTCCCATCCATTTGTTGCAAGACCATGTGAATACCTAATGGCTACTGTTGATTGAGCACCAACTGTGTTGAAACAAAGGATTTTTGTTTTAACGTGCATTACACCTAATCTTCAACACAATACTGCAAGGTAGATATTACTCTTCCCAGTTGTAGGTGAAGAACCTAAGACTTAAGTTAAATAACTCAACTATACTAAAAAATAAATGCATAAAACAAAAACCAAACAAACCAAAGTTAAATAATCTTACCAAAATCATATAGTCATTAAATACTGGCCAAGTCCTAATCTTCCCACTATGCTATAGGGGCATTTTCACTGCATCTTGGTACATGTCTTCCTTTCCCTATCCTCCATGGCTGATGTTTCCCTGGACCAGAGCTGGACATTCCTATATCCATCCTCTTAGCCTCGTGCAGTGCCATCTCAGCCTCCTCAAATAAGGTCCACAACTAGGTCAGTGCCCCCCCCCCCCCACTCCCCATACAGCCCCTTAATCTCATCACCTGTTCCAACCTATAAGTGAATCCAGTTTGGCAGCTCCCACCCTCCACACCCCCAATTTCCAAGCTGGAGCATAACATCATCATCATGCATAAGACCAAGTCTTGTATATATCATATGGGGTGGGGGAAAAGGAAGAATAAAGGAGAGGAAGAGAAAAAAGAAAGGAAGGAGACAGGAGAATTAAAGAAAAATAGTGCTGGAGAGAGAAAAGGAAGAAAAAAGAAAGCAGACGATGTGGTGCCCAATAAAACAACACATGTCAAATAAGGACATTGGTGAGGCTGCTTAGTCAGGAGGGATGGGAAAGTCTGGACCTGCAGCACAGTCCCTGGTCTTCCCAGTTCAGCCAAAGCAAACTGTTCCTAGTCTGAGAAGGGAATGTGCCTCATATCAAGAATTACAAATCATAAAAGCAAGGTTTGATCTTTCATCACATCCTGGGTAAGAAAAGAATCCAGCTAGAAAAGACACTTGGGGGCAACCAGGGTGATCTGAACACCGACATATTAGAAAACTCAATTGTTCTGATAGGAAGTTGTTCAGGAGCATGTCTTTGTTCCTCAAAGAGCACCTGCTAAAGTACTTCAAGATGAAATGGTTATAACATCTCAACTGACTTTTAAAGGGTGAGAAACAAAACAACACACACAGACACACACACAGAAGGACAGAGAGAGAAGCTAATATGGGAAAATGTTAACAGTTGGTGAATTTAGTTGGAGGATATATGTCTTCACTGCACTATTTTTACAACTTTTCTCAGGTCTTAAAGTTTTCTAAATAAGTTTAGGGGAAAAAAAATACAAATTAGCCCAACCAAAGAAACAAAACTTCCATTAGCCTCAGGACATTTCCATTGACCCAATAAGTTCCTCCCACTGATATTGGAGGTTGTTATGTGAGGATTAAGGTCACTTGGAGCTCTGGATTCAGGCTGCCTGTGTGGAGACGCCATCTACCATGGATGAGCAGAACAAGTTCCTTTACCTCCTCAAACCTCAGTCTCCTCACCTGTAAAATGGGGAGAAAAATAATACCTAACTCAAGGGGTTAAAGAGTTAAATGAGATAATTCAAGCAATTATGAAAGATAATTCATCAGCATCATCATAATATTATTACTGATTTGAGAAAGGACAAAATAACACTATCCTCACTTAGACTGCCCAATTAGAATCCCAATGGATAGACCAATTATTTTGTTTTAGATTTTTTTTTCTTTCTTCCTCCTATGTAAAACACAGAGAAGCAATTTCAGAAAGATGGCATGTGCCAAAACCCACAGATACTGGAATGGATCCATATGTCACATCTGTAATGGGAGAACAGGGTGATGCCTCTCTACCAAACAAAGCTTCCGATAAAGGCTGTTTTTAACTTTACATTCAGGCTAAAGCACTTGCAGTGAAGCAACCAGAACTGTAAGAGAGAAAAATGAGCCTCCTTCTGTAAGCAGGGCAGTTCATGGAGCAGGGGCAGGGGCTCGGTGGGAAGCCCAAAGTCAAACCAGATTCCTCCTTTTGGCAAGAAAAGCTCAGGCCAACGACCTGGAGGGCTGGCTTCTCCTCTCCCCACAGTAACTGCCCTTGATGCCTGGGAGTGTGGCCCAGACACAGCACATTCCTTGGGGCTGGAGAGCGGGCATGGGGCCAGCAGCCGTTAAACACCACTCTTGTATCCTCCAGCAAGAATGTCTGGAACCAACAGCATATGCCTTGTTCTAAGAACACATTTCTCCTCTAGCTATTTCTTCAGCTTACAGAAGAAGTGTTATACAGCGCACATCCACCTATACTGCACTTACTTGGAAACTGTGGGCCTCAGTTTGAGCTACTTCAGAATATCCGTGTTTTGGAAAAGCCGAGAATATGACATGCTTCCAACATCAGCAGGAACGTTGTCCCTGAATTAAGTTAGCAGGAATACCGAAATACACAAATTGAAAAGAAAACAATTAAGTCTACACAGAGACCCACAGATGCCCGTAGATTCCTGGAATTTGAGTTATATGTTTAAAAAAAAGAGTTTTAGAAGACATATAGGCAAAAAAAAAGAAAAAAAGAAAAAAAAAGAAAACATATAGGCTGTTATGTGGGACGCCAATGGGAAGCCAAGGGGGAGCTTCAGACACTGCAGAACCCAAACTCGCTCCCTGTGGGGCAAAGCTCTGAAGTGTGGGTGCACACAGAACCAAAAGCCTTATGCTGTGCATTCAGAATACCCAGGCCTCCCTCCCCATTGCAAGCCACTTGGTCACGTTCTTCTGACCTGACTCATGGATTTCTCTCGATAGTCACAGAAATCCATGAAATGTTTATGTATATTCTGGCTCTTCTCACCTTTCTAATATCATTAAGTAAAAATTAAGTAAACCTGGGTCACCTGGATTAAGCATCTACCTTCCACTGGGGTCATGATCCCAGGATCCTGGGATCCAGCCCCACATCAGGCTCCTTGCTCAGTGGGGAGCCTGCTTCTCCCTCTTCTCCCTGCTTGTGCTCTCTCTCACTATCTGCCACTCTCTCCCGAATAAAAAAATAAAATCTTCATTAAAAAATTTAAGCAAACTATTTAAAAGAGGGGAAAAAAAAGGAGGAAAGATACACCAAAATTCTAACATTTGAATATTAAGAAATACATAACACATGTACAGTGAATACTACCTAGGCATTAAAAAGTGATAGGTATGAAATACAAAGAATAAACAAGTGGTTGCCAGAAGGGAGGTGGGTGGGGAGATGGATGAAAAGGGGATGAAGGGTACATTTATCGTGATGAGCACTGAGTAATGGATGGAATTGCTGAATTGCTATAATGTACGCCTGAAACTAACATGACACTATGTTATTTATAGTGGAATTTTTTAAAAATAGGTAAATGTTTAAAAAAGAAAAAAAAAGTCTATCATTGGATGTAAGAGTATGACACAAAAGTTATATAAAGAATATTAATTACAGCTATGTAAAAGAAATATTCATAGAAAAATGTCTGAATGCAAATGCAATAGAAACAGCAGTTTGAGGGGCATATAATGAGTTTTTGAGAGATGTACTTCAGTTTCTGTAACGGGGTAATATTCTCTTTGTAATAAACAATAATAAAAGTTATTCTTGATTTTAAAAAAGGAAAATAATGAATCTAGAATAACAGCAAAGTTCTGATTATGAACCTATAGTTATCTAAGGGAATTAAATACTGTAACATTTAATACAATCAATAAATACACTGTGCATCAACCCACACTTGTTAGTGTGAAAATATGCACAACCTGGCAACAAAGTTCTGTTATTTGCTTTGGGGAGTGTCCCCACTTGTCAACACAAGGATAGAGGCTTGAGGGTCTCTGCAAAAAATATTTATGTATGAGAATATATGCCTGCATGTGCGTGCGTGCACACGTATACTCACACCAGAAAGTTAAAGAAATATCCTATATGAAAGACTAAAATGATTTGAAATTCCCCAGCTAAAGGTGGATATAGTCACAGCGAGGCCTATTACCATTTTTTGCCTTGTGTAGATGTGGGTCCTCAGGGATAGAGATCCTGGGTGTTTTCTAAACCCACAAGCTCACAGTGAGTGTGCTCTCAAAGTTGATAAGATTTTAACTAAATCAGCTTAGTACTACAGCAAGGAACACACAACACAGTTTCCTAGACAGTGACGCATGGGTACCCATTCTCTTTAAACACAGTGGAGATCCACGTGGCCCTGGGAAGCCAGAAGAACGTACAGCTAGGGCAAGTTAGTCTCCTGTGTTCCTCAGAAGGAGTAAGCAGCCAAATGTAATAGGAGATGTCTTATGGCCAAGAGCATAGTAGCATAGGAGAACATCTGGCACAGATATGTCATTATATTTGTCATTTCTAATGGCTGAGTAATATTCCATTGTATACATAAACCACATCTTCTTTATCCATTCATCTTTCGATGGACACTGAGGCTCCTTCCACAGTTTGGCTATTGTGGACATTGCTGCTAGAATACCCACCATTTGCTTCAACGTGGATGGAACTGGAGGGTATTATGCTAAGTGAAGTAAGTCAATCAGAGAAGGACAAACATTATATGTTCTCATTCATTTGGGGAATATAAATAGTGAAAGGGAATAGAAGGGAAGGGAGAAGAAGTGTGTGGGAAATATCAGAAAGGGAGACAGAACATAAAGACTCCTAACTCTGGGAAACAAACTAGGGGTGGGGGAAGGGGAGGAGGGCGGGGGGTGGGGGTGAATGGGTGACGGGTACTGAGGGGGGGCACTTGACGGGATGAGCACTGGGTGTTATTCTGTAAGTTGGCAAATTGAACACCAATAAAAAATAAATTTATTATAAAAAAATAAAATAAAACCTAAACTCAACCACAAAAAAAAAAAAAAAAAAGATATGTCATTATACCCAAACACTATAAGAAATACCATAGGAGACAGGTTACTTTTCTAATGCCGTGCAGGTGAAAAGTGAGAATGGCAAGAGGGTCTCAGTCAGCTGTGGCTTTATCATTCAGTCTCAAAATCTTCCCCTTGGAAACCCATTTCATTGTTTAATTATCCATACAGAGCTTCTAATTAATGACACTCCTATCCATATTCATAGTTTAGTTCTCCAGTAGTTAATTATGCAAGTTTCCATAAGATTACTAGCAATCTAACAACATTTTATGAATTGGCATTGTATGTTCTACAGAGCACTTCCAGGCCAAGGATTGCTCATCATTGACTCTACTGGAGCAATGATAGAATCAGCTAGGAATGAGAAATGATAACAGAAGGAACTGGTGAGAGGCAGAAATACCCATATCAAAGAATTAAAAATAAAAGAGAAGAAATAAAGAAATGGAAGCAATTAGAAAGAAAAGTAAAAGGCTAAGCATCTACGTTAAAAAAATCCTCTGTGTTAAGAAAAGAAAAAGTGAATAAAAAGACCTGTTCTATCTACCCCATTGGGTTCATCCACTGAACAAATATTTCTGCATGCTGGGTATGTAGCAGAGTATAATGGTGATGAGAAAAAAATAGATCTTTGCTCTACTGAAACTTATACTACTGGGTGAGAAGGTGTCCATCAATCAAAATAACGAAAAGAAAATATAAGGCACCGGGGTGGCTCAGTCAGTTAAGCATCTGACTTTGGCTCAGGTCATGATCTCAGGGTCCTGGGACTGAGCCCCACATCAGGCTCCACTCTCAGCAGGGAGTCTACTTGTCCCTCTCCCTCTGCTCCTCCCCTTGTTCATGCTCTCTCTCCATCTCTCTCTCAAATAAATAAATAAAATCTTAAAAAAAAAAAAAGGAAATATAAAAATGTCCTAATACCTCTGAAATAAAGGGAACCAGATCTCCAAAAGCAGGGAGTTTCCATAAGGTTCAAGCTCAATCCAACAGATAAGCAGCAGTTAACTGGGCAAAGGGCGAGGGGAAGAGCGTTCCAGATAGAGGAATAGTATGTATAAAGGCCTTTTGATAGAAAGAAATAGATTTTAAACACTTAAAAAAGGGAATGGCATTCTTAGGGCTGTAGCACAGATTGCCAGGGAAAGTCACATAGAAGTCAAAGCACAAGGAGATGCAGGATTTTTTGTTAAGATTTTTTTTTTTTTAAATCATAACAGCAATATAAAGCCATTGAGGGGCTTAAGGAATGACAATGACCCAGTTAGATTTGTGTTTTGAAAACATTTCTCCTAGATTTGGAGATAATGGGAAGGAGAAGACAAAATAGATGTGAGGAGAGTGATTGATAGGTTATGCAATAGGTCCTGGCAAAAGATGGGGGGCAGCTTTGTCCTAATGAGGTAGCCAAGGAGACAGGGAGTGGAGGGAGTCAAGACATTTAGGAAGGTCCGCAGGAGACTGAGTGACAGGCTGAATATGAGGATTTAGGGAAAGGATGTCAAGGATGGCTCATAGGTACCTGGCCTGCCTGAGCGATGAGTGCCTGTACCCATCACTGAGACAGAGAACAGGCTTTAGGTAGAGCCCAGGGGAAAGAAGCATCACAAGTTCAGTGTTTGACATATTTCATTGAGAAATCTTTGAGATAGCCCAGTGGAGAGACAAGCTGGCAACAGGACAATCAGGTCTTAGAGAGAGATCCAGGCACAAGATATAAATTATAGGCCTATTGTAATGTAGATGGTAATTGAAGCAACAGAAGTTGCTCGAGGAAAGGTTACAGAGTGAGAAGAGACATTTAGGCATCATGCCCTGAGATGCTCAAGCCCTCTCAGAAGATCATCTGACTCAAAGAAGAGAATGTAGAACAACGTATTTTATAAACCGTAAAGCATTATAAAAACTAGTTGCTATAAAAGCTGAAAGGCTTGGAGACTAATATTTCTCAGTATTTTATAGGTGTAGAAACCAAAAGAAAAGTTATATATCAAGCTCAACATGGCAATTGGTTGTGCAGACAGATTGGGCAAGAGTTTAATTCATATCAAAGCTTCAAAAAGTCCAGGAGAACAGACTGTCTGAGTTCTCTGTGAGCCCCAGAGGCTCTGGGAAGGGGGCTGAGTGTGACTCATAATTGGCAGGGCATTTCTTTTCGGGAACCCACAAACGAGTCCCATACTTTGGCCTCTGCAACAGGCTGGCTGCAGCTCCCAGGGGGCTGGCTGACACACTGTAACCTCACATCTGCAGGACTCTTGCCCCATCTCCCTCCCTTGAAGGGCCTTTGTTGATTGTTCCTCGACCCCACAGGCGAGACAGAAGGGTCTTTGCTTCTGTACTCTTTAAAAGCAATGAAAATGTGTGGGAAATATCTGAAAGGGAGACAGAACATAAAGACTCCTAACTCTGGGAAACGAACTAGGGGTGGTGGAAGGGGAGGAGGGTGGGGGGTGGGGGTGACTGGGTGACGGGCACTGAGGGGGGCACTTGAGGGGATGAGCACTGGGTGTTATTCTGTATGTTGGTAAATTGAACACCAATAAAAAATAAATTTATTATAAAAAATAAAAATAATAAATAATAAAAGCAGCGAAAAGTTTGGGAAGCAAGGAAATAAGAAAGAGACCTCATTCTGCACATTTCAGGGAGGACCAGGACCCATGCATGACTCAGTGGGGAGTAAAACACAGGCAGCACACAGCACGCCCTCCTTGAGGCACTGTTCTTCTCCCACTGCCTCAACACCCAATTGTAAAATAGCAGGAAAGAGAGAAGCGATTAAGCCTTACACATAACAGCTTTTATTTTTCTCTTAGGAAAGCTGTTTTAAACTATATCCATTTACCAGAATTAAAAGTGATTTCACCCTCAAAACAGGGACCTTAGAATCACTCTGCCCAGCTGCACAAATCAAATGTAATTCAGCTCAAGCCATTGAGAAAGGCACAGAGTGGGAGGCTGGACCAGATGACCCTCAATGGCTTCTCAACTCCAAGATGATTTGGCTCACACGTGGAAGAACCAGATGTTCTTACAAAAGAATCAGCATCTTTCAAAAACATCTATTTTTTTTTCTCTGCTAATAAATGAATTAATGGCACTCAGAATATCAATTAATCAAGTCTGGGTTCAATATGGATGTTTTATCAGACAGGAGATTGCTCTCATCTACTTTCTCTCTGCGACATTCCTGGGGTCCCTTTCCTAAAAATACAATGGTCACCCAGACACCAGGCCTTTGCTCAGAGCTGGTGACCCAACACTCTTCCCAGAGCAGATGCAGTCTCTCTCCACACAGCTCAAACATCAGGCTTTGGGTAGCATCGACCCCAAATTAATCATCTGGAGAAGTGTGGGAGGTTTGGTTTCTTTTCCTTCAACATTCTAATTTGAAAAATGTCAATCAGAGCAAAGTCGAAAGAATTCTATACTGAACACTATATGCCTACCTCCTAGATCCTACCATTAACATTTTATTTTTCTTGCCTTATCAAAAATCTATCCACCAGTATATTCATCCATCACCCCATTTTACTTTTTAGATGTTATATAATAAATTGCAGACCTCAGTATAAATACAAATCTGATCCGGGGACTATTTTAAAAACTCCAATGCTCTATCTTCAAAATATTTGACTCAGTGAGTCTTGAAGTAAGGCTCAGTCATCTGTGATTTTTAAAAATCTCTTCAAGTAATCAAATATGTAGGCAAAGGGATAAGCAAGAATGCAACTGCTTGCCATGAGCACTGACCAGTGGGAGTGGGACAGGCCAGAGGGTGGAGACAAAAGAATTCCACAAGCTATGCAGCTTGCAGTGCTCAGCCTTCCTATACACGCACACCAATACACACAACAAACACAAAGGGCAAAAGTGCAGAGGTGGGTGTTGGAAAGATTTGCTTTTACTCCCTTAGAACCAAGGCCACAGCAGGAGGTGGAAGGGGCAGAGGGGGAGAATTCATGTCTAAAGCCACTCCTTGAACTTGCTTACATACTGGTTCATCAACCCTGTCCAGCTGCCTCCCTCCATCCTTGCCACTGCCTCCTTACACTGCCTCTTATCTAGAGCAAACGGCTGCATGGAAAGGGGGTTGCAAGTCTTCTCAAAATCTAGCAAAAAGAAGAGGATTAGCAATGAATCCTGCCTAGGTTTCTCAGTCCAGACAATCCAGAAGGAGAATGCTTTGGTGGAAGCAGCTACTGAAGCACCAATATCTCCCTTTTTGCTCAGAGAGTCAGAAGGCACATATGAGGTGATTATGCAATAATTTCAAGATAAAATTGTAAGGACAAATAATACCCATAGGAGTTGAGAAAAGGGAATAATAAATAGTGATTAAGAGAAGAACCTTGGTATAAACCATTGGGCATCTAATCAAATAATTAGTGGCAATATCATAAAAGACCAGATATTAATTTCATGTTGAGACAATAGATAAATCAATCATATGCAGTAACACCAATAAACCTTCTTGTGTTTTAAGAGATGCAGAAGCAGTATCCTGCAGTGCCTTTTAGTTGAAACTTAATACTTTACAATCAAGGAGCACTCTTAACATTTTCTAAAGTGATTTCACATTTTTAAAAATCTCATTTATTCCTCATACTAACCCTGTGAAATCAATGTTTTTTTTTTTTGTTTTTTGTTTTTCAATGGGTATTATCATTCTACTTTACAAATGAACCAAATGAGGCCAAGATAAATAAAATTAAATCAGAGACTACTGAGCTCCACAAACCCAGAATGTAATTACCTGACTTCTAGCCACATTTTTGTAATCTAAAAGTACTTTACAGAAAAACTGAAATCAAGGTCAGATAGAATAATCTCTCTTAAAACAGACTGAGCAATGGAAAAGATGAGCTTGAAGCAGTCAGGACACAGCAAATAAAATGTCCTATTGCCATTTCTGGTTCTAATTCCAGCAGCATTTCAGATGGATGTAGAAACAGCACTCTTTTTATGAAATACATATAAACCAGAATGCCATGCCTTGATCAGGACAATCTCAGCACAGTTGATGTGGGTTGGAGCATTTGCTAGATTTCTGTGGATTTGGAGATTCTGCGATTTGTCTCTGAATGGCTTATAAAGACATCTACTTTGGGAGCATCTCTCTATTTGCTAGATGGAATGCTCCTTGGTCATGAATCACTTAATAAAGCCAATTAGATCTTAAAAAAAAAAAAAAGACATCTACTTCACCTTTTTTGCTTTAACTCATTGGTAGGACATGGGAGTGATTTTTAAAAAGCAAGAGATTCACTCAAAAGTCTATTATCTCTGGCTTCTTTTAAAGCCAGGTACCTGCCAACTTTGGGTCTAAATTCCTGTCTGTCAGTCTGTTGGGGCTGAGTGACAGCTGCTTCCTATGAACAGGTTCTGAGTTCTCACAGTCTCTCTAGTCCCTCCTGCTCACTATGACCCCCCTGGACCAGCTTCACTCCTTGACAACTTTCCTATCCACCTACCTGATCCCTGAGCTCAAGTCAACATGAAGGCTGATGGTCCAAGAAGGTATTAAGGGTCAGCCCTGATACTATATGAAGGTTACTAAGTCAAGTCACATTGTTTTCCAAGCAGGGAATAGGTAATGAATGGAGGACACTGGTCAGGCCTTAATACTGGGAAGCAGGAAGCCAAAGGACCCCATGCACTGCTAGTCCCACCAAATGACAAGGAATGACAGGAAATGAGGTTGTCTGAGGAGGGCTGCAGGGGTGATGCAGTGGCTGGGTCCCCAGTAATCTCTGCTTCCCTAAGTCCCAGCCCATTGCAGTACTGGCATGGAGTGCTGCTTGAGAAAGACGTGTGGAATGGAGACATGGATGAAAATCTCAGAGACATGTGCATTTGGCTGACCAGTTGCCTGTGAGGGCCTAGAAAGGGGCAAAATGAGGAGAGAGGTGCTGGTGGTATTTCAGAGATTACTGAGAACTCAGAAGGTGGGCAATGAAAATGAAGAGTGAAAATAGAAGTAGTAACTGATATTACTCTGGGAAAATGGAAATTCAGAATAGTTGTATCTTAAGTGCAAAATCTGAGGAATCGGCAATGTCTGCCTGGAATGCCCTTTTGAGAAGGGCTAGGACCAAGTGCGAGCTGGGAAGGGAGTACAGTGGGGTTCAAAACAGGTGTCTGCTGCAGGTAAGCAGGGGGAAGACCACCATGGGTGC
This sequence comes from Vulpes vulpes, assembly GCF_048418805.1. Taxonomy (NCBI): domain Eukaryota; kingdom Metazoa; phylum Chordata; class Mammalia; order Carnivora; family Canidae; genus Vulpes; species Vulpes vulpes. The sequence continues at coordinate 11,179,820 of NC_132786.1, read as the reverse complement.
TGTGCACCCATCATCTCTGGTCCAGTGCTAGCTCTAGTGTGTTTTATTCATTATCTCAAAACTTCAGTTTTTATTCTCTTACTTTCACCCCAGGGTTAGGGCAGGGCAAACTCTGCCAAGGAGACTAGGCAAAGAGGTCAAGCCCTCAGGCCAAGAGCCCCCAAAGCACAGATTGCAGCCAGTCCCATTGGACCTTAACTTCAGAATAGGATTACTGCCCAGACCCTTGTACCCAGGTGTAGAACTGACCCCCAAGGGGCACGTGGGGGGGGGGGCGCAAATCAGTTTCTTGGGCTCTATCTTGCTTGACCTGGCATCAGCACTTGATGTGGTTTGGCAAGGTCGGGGTCCAACCAGCCTCACAGGAAGGGCGGCAGGACACCTCCTCACCTGTGGTTCTCAAACTATAATGTGCGTGAGAATCATCTGACGAGCAATAGATCTTCAGCATATCATCCAGAAAGTCTAGAGTAGGGGCGGAGATAATGGGTCAGTGACAAAGTCCCAGGGATGCTGATGCTGCTGGTCTATGGACCACACTTTGAGTAGCAAAGCTCTTAAGCCAGCAGTTCTCAACCTTCATTTCATTTTGGAATCACTAGGGAAAGCTATTAAAATTTCCTGATGTCCAAACCTCATCCCAGAACCAATCAGATCAGAATCTCTTGGGCTAGAATGCACACATCAGTATTTTTTAAACTATCAGATAATTATAACATGTAGCCAAGATTTAAAAAAAAAAAAAAAAAAAAAACTATTGCCATAGGCAGTGGGTTGGTCACAGCTGGAGGCTCGTGGTTCCAGGATATTCATCTGGCCTGAAGCAACTCGAGGGTGGGGTCAGCCACAGAAGTGACCAGAGGCCTAGTTAAAGTCTCAGCCTAGAGGCCACACCCCTAGGCCCTGAAAAACACAACTGGAGAAAGGGTTGGGAGGGGTTCCTGGTGCCTAGGGCTTCCACCAAGCTTTACAGACACTTGAAAATAGAAAACCTAGATCCAGACTTCCCAAACAATGGATCAGCTTCTAAATTAAAATACATAACTGGCTAGCTCATGTTTGCTCCAGAACTGGTAGAGCTATGGGCTAGAAGTCTTCAGTATTTCAACTGCAGGGACAGGAGACAAGAAAGTGTAGAAATTTTCCACTATTTACCAAAACAATTAATTCCTCAGGGACATGTAAGAGTGACCAGATCGTCTTTTTACTTTTTTAAAAAGATATTATTTATTTATTTGAGAGAGAGAGAGAGAGCACAAGCAGGAGGAAGGGCAGAGAGGGAGAAGCAGCTGAGCAGGGAGCCAGACATGGGGCTCAGTCCGAAGACCCTGAGATCATGACTTAAGCTGAAGGCCAGATGCTTAACCAACTGAGCCACCCAGGCTCCCCATGACTGGCTCTTCTCTTGGCTACCCCTGCTCTGTAGTTATACATTAGCCTGGTTACTCCGTGTTGTAACCTTTCCAGGGTCCCTAGCCACCCCATACATTTGGAAAGTCAACTCTGAAGTTTCCAATCCCCCTCAAAGACCCTACACAATGCACAGCATTATTGTGACCACCTCCAGAATGCCATCACCGGCCAGGGCCCACAAGTCCTTGCCATGAGGCAGGAGAATCTGAGATTCTAAACCCTGTATGGGTCCTCTTGGGAGTCAGGACTGAGCAAAGCTGTAGGAACAGTGGCAGAGTCAGAACACAGAGTCAGAGAAGAAGGGAAGAGCCCAGAAAAGAGAAGGAAAGAAGGACAGCAAAAGACACTAGAATGGAAAAAGAGAGAAACAGGAAGGAGACAAGAGGATGCCTGGATGGGGAAAAAGAGGAAATGCCTCTGAGGCTTCAGGGACTGTGCCCAGGTCAGGAGCAAGCCAGCCTTAGGCTAAGCCCAGTTTCTAGGAAGGTCTGTGCTTCCAAAATTTCCCCATGTTTACCACGTTTCAAAAATGATTTCAATCGCCTAAAGGAAACCTATAACATTAGGTCAAATAAAATTCTAAATGGACGTAGAGAAGAATTTATGATGTGGGAAAACTAGGAAGTGGAGAACAAAGTAGGGGTGAGCTAGCTTTAGCCCTGGGTGCTATGAATGAATAGATGGGCAAGAACCCTCCATTTATGGTCAGAAAAGACAGCTTCAACTTTTGTCTGCTTTGAGTCAGTATCTTGAGAATCCTACAAAATCTTTAAAAAGTAAGTTTTTGTTTTTGTTTTTTGCGTATGATGTAAACCGCTCATTTTTCATGCATTCTCCAAAAAAGTGTTGGGAGGTGGAGGGGGGAGTTTGTTTCCAAGAAGACAAAGACAAAGAGTTAGGTTTAGAGACAAACAGTGGTGCTTGCAGGTAAAGCTCTCTTTAGGGCTTGGGTGGTAAGCTCACCTGTCAGCGATCAGGGTCTAATTAGTACACAATAGCAAGAGGGAGCAGGGCTTCCTTGGAACATTCTGAGGAATGGACAGCAGCACAGCAATGGTTCTCCGTCATGCACACAGGATGCTGGCGATGGACACCACTATGCACAGACCCGATCCCTTTCAGCCTCCACAATCTCCAGGACACTAGCTCTTAACATCTGGAGAGTCATAAATAACTTTTGAAAATGTGATGAAAAACACACATTGGCACTACACCTCAATATCCTGGAGAGCATCTCAGGAGGTTCCCAGACCCACCTGGGTCCAGGACTCACCTTCAGAACCGCCCACCACTCGACAGGTACTCACTTCTCACAGATGTCTTCCAGCTGAAAGCACATTGCTCTGGTCACCACCACTTGTCACATGGGAGCCTCATGAAGCTCTAGTGAACCCTCATTGCCATGGACTGTGTCACCCCAAAACTCATATGTTGATGTCCTAAATCCCCAATGTGATGGTAACTAGATGTGGTTATAAGGGTGGGACCCCCCCATGATAGGATTAATATTCTTTTTTTTCCAAGATTTTATTTATTTATTTGAGAGAGACCATGAGCAGGAGAAAGAGGCAGAGGGAGAGAAGAGCCCCATGTAGGGCTCGATTCCAGGACCTTGAGATCATGACCTGAGTCAAAGGTAGACACTTAACCGACTGAGACACCCAGGTGCCCAAGAATTAATGTTCTTTGAAAATGAAACACCCAGAGCACTTTCTCTCCACCAGGTGAGGACACAGTGTAAAGAAAGCCAGGAAGAATTTGCTTCAACGTGGATGGAACTGGAGGGTATTATGCTGAGTGAAATGAGTCAAACGGAGAAGGACAAACATTGTATGTTCTCATTCATTTGGGGAATATAAATAATAGTAAAAGGGAATATAAGGGAAGGGAGAAGAAATGTGTGGGAAATATCAGAAAGGGAGACAGAACATAGAGACTCCTAACTCTGGGAAACGAACTAGGGGTGGTGGAAGGGGAGGAGGGCGGGGGGTGGGGGTGAATGGGTGACGGGCACTGAGGGGGGCACTTGAGGGGATGAGCACTGGGTGTTATTTTGTATGTTGGCAAAGTGAACACCAATAAAAAAATAAATTTATTATAAAAAAAATAAGAAAAAAAATACTGGTCTAAAAAAAAAAAAAAAAAGAAAGAAAGCCAGGAAGAGGGCCATCACCAGCAAGAATTTGCTAATCCCTTGATCTTGGACTTCCCAGCCTCCAACCTGTAGAAAATAAATGTCCATTGTTTCAGCCACCCAGTCTATGGTATTTTGTGATAGCAGCCCCAGCTAAGATACCTAGAGACTCTCAATGCCAAACACCGTCCATCTGATCCATATGGGACATAAGAGCCTAAGACACCTGTCTCCTCACTTTTGCCTCCTCTGCCACATGGCCCAAGGGTGGAGAATGCCCTCCAGAGCACTAGCAGGCACAGACCCAGCACTGAGGAAACAGACTGGCCCCCAAAGAAGTGGGGGGGGAGGGGGAGGCTCTCAATTCACAGCCCACTCACATTCCAGGCACAGGAGAAATAAGGGCAGAAATGAAATGTCAGGGCTCCCAGGCATTCCTAGGAGATGGGGGAAGGGAAAAGGACCAACACTGAAAAATCAAAGGGAAAGCTGGTACAGAGCTAGTGGTCCTTCAGATACGTTCCAGTAAATCTGGCTAACTTCACACTCCCTCTGTAAGGAAGGAATCCATAAACAAAGTCACCTTCAGCCGCTCTTCTAAGAAAACACACCAGGCTTCAGGCAGCTGTTAGTAAAGGCCTCCAACCAGGCAAAGCTGCTTACTCTCAGACCACTGTTTTTTACACCATTGGTCTCCACCAAATAATAAGTCTTTACAAATTCCTGCTCACGGCCACTTCCTGAAGCCACCTTCCTGGCCTGGCTACTCGGTCTGCCAGGGATTGTCTTCATTGTCAGCCTGCGTCTCTGCTTGGTCTTACACATGTGACTGTTCTGGAGGCCTTGTTAGGCTTCGCTCCTCAAGGGCAGGGCTGAGCTTCTATTTTTTTGTGACCATTCCAGGAGGCTAGGTTCCAGGTTCTGTACTCAGAGGCACCCATAATTTCTGTTGGCCAGCGGCTTTTCCTGAGAAAGCATAATCAGACCTTTTGATTCCCATATACAAACCGCCTGTGTCCCTGCCACTCTATTCCCTGGTGAAAGGCACTTCACAGCCCACTCACATTCTGGGTGCAGCTTAGTAGGGTGAGCAGCTCAGCCCAGGAGTGCCAGAAAGTGCAACTGGGAGTTTTGGGCACACTGAGCAGAGAAGTAGAAAGGAAATAAAGCAGTTCCCTTATCTGTGAGGTGAAGGGGTTGTGCTCAGCCATTATCAAAGGTCCCTATGAGATCCATGACCCTAATAAGTTTGGGAAAATGTTATTTTGTAGTGAGGCAGACACTGCTGCTTGGCCATTTAATATCCATCCTGCCCTCTGTCCTCACCATCAGGTATGTCCACCTTGTTCAGAGTGGCAAGGTATCCGACTAAACCATTCACCTTCCTGGACACTCTGTGACAGTGAGGGATAGCCAGTGAAACCTAAAAGGAATTCTGATTGGGACCTCAGGGCAAGCCTTGGCTTTTCCAATACAGCTTTGCCCTCTGCTTTGCCCTCCCAGAAGGTGATGTCTTGCTGGAGGTGATGTAGTTGTCTTGGAGTCATGAGGCAATGCCCAAAAGGACAAAGGTCTACCTGCTATAGATGGCAGGATGAAAATGTGAGACAGCCCGGGGACCCACTGTCCAACCACTACACCAGTCCTGGAAAGCCTAGCTCAGGACTTCTTGGTTCATAAAGCTAAATGGACCCATGCATGTTTAAATCAGTGTATTTTAAAGCTAAGTGACATATACAGTTCCAACCTTCAAACTTTGGTTCTTGTTCTTTTTTTTTTTTTTTTTCTAGAAGCAAATTTGGCACAGGTAATAGTTTTTCAAAAGGGCAATGAGGAAAAATAAATCTACCTACCAGGATATTTTTCTTTTGGTTGGCAAATACCAAAGAACAAACTTGTCATGAAAGCCATCTGCATCTCACGAAAAACCAGCAAAGGGCTAACCAGTCCCCCAAACCGCCAGCTGCTTCGCAGTAGTGCAGCTCCACAAAGGAGAACCATCAGGTAACTCATTTAAATTTGTTAGCCTCCATAGCAAAGGATTTTCTCTCACTGGCATTCAGCAACTTGTTGATTGTTCTTATTTAAAACAAAGATGTATGCCTTCCAGAGAGGGTGGAGATTTGGGCACAGGTTTCTAGCAGCATCCCCACCAAAGCCTTATGGAAATTGCCAAAATGATAACAAGGCATTATGGGAGTAGGTCCTTTCACTTGACAAAACCTTTGTGGAGCTTCTACTGGATGGGATGCTGGTTTAGTCCGGATAAAAGGCAGGCAGAGAAGACCTATATTAGTGTGCATCAGAAGCTGAAAATTATACTCCCAATGATCAACATATTTCCTTTTTTCTTCTTTTTAAATCATTGAGGCCTTTTATAGAGCAGCAAATTCCCAACGTGGAGTATTTTTCTGCCAAGCGAATCTTTTAAAATCTAGCTCTGTGGTTGTTTAGATGTCCTGGAATCTGAGAGTTCCGGATTTGGGTTTTTTTCAGGTGCTTAGAACCTGCTCCCCAAGACAGAAGACTCAGGGCAGGTTCTCTCACTCAATTGTCTTTTTTTTTTTTTTTTTATCTATATCTAGTATTTTATTTTATTTTATTTTTTTTAATTAATTTTTATTGGTGTTCAATTCTCAATTGTCTTTACATCAACTACTTTGGAAGGTCAAAGGGTGAATGCGGTCAGGCCATGGGTCAGAAAGAGAGCCTGTGGTTTATATGCCAGGTGATGCAGCTTATCAACAGCATTCAGGGGCACCTGGGTGGCTCCGTGGTTGAACATTTGCCTTTGGCCCAGGGCGTGACCCCAGGGTCACGGGATCGAGTCCCGTGTCGGGCTCCCTGATGGAGCCTGCTTCTCCCTCTGCCTGTGTCTCTGCCTCTGTGTGTGTGTGTGTGTGTGTCTCTATGAATAAATAAATAAAATCTTTAAAAAGAAAAAAGAGCATTCAAAATTGCTCTGGTGGGGAAGGTCCAGGGGACAAGCAGAGAGCCCTTCAGGCTTCTCCCTGATGCTACAGCAGGGCCCCACAGGGCTGCTCCACCATGCTTCCACTTCCTTTCCCACTCTCATGCTAATGGATTCCTCAGCATATCACAATCAGCCCCAGAAATGTGATTCATATTAGATAAACACTGTAAATGATCTAAATGCCCACTCAAATCGTTGTTTCAGGGGATGGCAGGGACAGGGAATAAGCCACACCCCCTCTTGCCTTCCTTCTTGAGACTGGAAGAATGTTAACACCTGCCACCAACCCAGCCCTCAAAACCTCCAAACAATTTCAGTTTTGTAGAAGCAGGTGCCTGAAAAATCCAAGCACGAATTTAGTCATGCAAATCGATACCAGGCATTAGGGCTAAAAAGATTCAGGTAGGAACTAAAAAAAAAAAAAAAAAACTTTAAGATTCCTGCCACCCTCCAAATGTCTGGTCACAACCAATCAGGCCACATTAGGGTGAAGGGGGTCAAAGGTACAAATTTCCAGTTATAAGAGAAATTAGGTTTTGCAGATGTGATATACAACATGATGACTATAGTTAACAATACTGTGTTACATATTTGGAAGTGGCTACGAGAGAGTAGATCTTAAAAGTTCTCATCACAAGAAAAAGAATCTGTCACTGTGTGAGATGACAGGATGTTAATTAAATGTATTGTGGCATCATTTTGAATATATACACAAACCACATCATTATGTTGTATGTCTTAAACCTATACAATACAAGGTTAGATGCCAATTATATTTCAATAAACCTGGAGAAAATAAATAAATGAATACATACATGCATTTATTTAGGTCACATTAGAGAGGCTTTGTTCTGTTTATATTTTTTTTCCCCTGAAGTTTAGAACTCAGCAAGGTTTTTCTTCCTACGCATCCCTGAAATTACTGAAGCAAAAAAAAAAAAACAAAAAAAGGACCACAGGAAACTAATATCTCCAAGGCAATGGCCACACACCAGGCATAGAGATAGACACATTATTCATATCATGTCACTCATCCTCTCTCATGGCCTTGTGAAATAGCCTCAGAAGGATACCCAGAGTAGGGAGGGCTAGTACCAGGCTGTATGCCCAGAGTCACTGATTCATCCACTCAAGCAGCAGGTATTTCTTTGATACCTGCTGTGCTGTGCTCAGCACTGTTCTGGTAGCTTCCCAACCAGTGTGCCTGAGGAGTGCCAGAGGCTGGAGCTGAGGGCCCCTGGGGCTGTGAGCAGCCTCACCCACAGCTTCAGTGCACCCAGCAAACAACAGCAATGCCTACGAGTGCCATGCCAACAAGGCTTGGAAGCACTGAATGAATAATTGCTTGCTGGTGACAAGGGCTATGAAGTTTGTGCTGACTCCAAACCCCTGCATTTTCTACCGACCCCCTGCTCCCAGTGGTTGAGCCATCAACGGACATGGGGACATGTCCCATGCTCAGAGTCCCACACCGGAAACAAGAAGGGTAGGAACAAGAAAGCTGAACATTGGTCGGGCTCCGTCTACTCAACCATCCCATCTCTCAGCTGGGCCAGGCTTAATTTCAGTTTCCTCCTATAAGTGTGTATTTAAATCAGAAGGAAACACTGGGTTTCGACCCACCTCATGTTCCGACTATGTAAACACAGCTGAAACACCAAATGGTTTTCTGACTGCTATTTTTCTGCTTCTCTTTTTGATCGCACACGAGCAAATGCCCACGTTAAAGACTGCTGGGGTGGGTGGGCGTCTTCAGTTACAACGTGATGCCCTGGAGTCCAAGGGGAGCAAGGTGGTGTCCATCGAGGTTCAGTCCTCCTCCACCTCCTCAGTCCAGAGCACCAGGCGTTCCAGCTGCTCCCAAATGTGGGTCATGGGCTGCCCAGAGCCCTGGAAAGAAAACTTGCAAATCCAGAGCAGAACCAGAAAAACAACTCCTGGCAGTGCCTCAAAAATGAATGCCATCTCAGGGTAAGAAGTTAAAAGTCACAGCTATGAAGATGGGCTTGGGCGCTTTGGTTACAAAAAATATGGTATTTCCCCCACTTGATCCCACCCTGCTTTCCAAAGGATGGAGGCATCTAGTGCCTATGTCATTCATAAATGGAAGGTTGGAGGTGGGGGAACCATATTTTAACTTCATCATTATATTCCACTGAGATCCATAGGTCTGCTCCCAAATTGTTTGAAGTAAGTTTTTATTACAACAAAAAACTGCCTACACACATACGCACGCACACACACATATATTTAAGGCTCTTGAGGACCAATTTGGCCTCTTGTTGGACTACAAAGGAAGCTTGTCTGTGACCAATTTTATTTTTTTAAGCTCAATTAGCCAACATTTTTAAAAAAGAAAAAATGTTAAAAGCAAAAGCTGCCATAGGTAACCCCAGCTTACAAATCCATATTCCAAAGGTGGTAGCAGCGGGATGTGGGCAGTGGGGGTCGGCTGGGCGTGGTGCAGGGAGGGCAGGGGGTGTCCGGGAATTCCTTGCACATTCTGTTCCATTTTACTGTGAACCTAAAGCTATTCTAAAACATTAAGTCTTTTTTTTTTTTTTTTTAAGTTTCTAAATGTAGGTGCTTCCATCGAAATAATGGGGGAAAAAAAGCATCCATTTCCTGGTCAGCCAAGAGACCACTCAACCCACACAGTAGCTGAAATTTGGGGTGGCTCCTAAATTTTGCATCTCCTCACAGGTGTCTGCTCTGCTGCAGGCTGAGAAGCACCAGGTGCCTGCTTCCTCCTTACCCCCACCCCCTCTTCCTTTGTCCCTGGGCCTCAGCCCACAGGCCTGCAGACCTGGCTACCAAGCCCCCCTACTCCCATGCTGTTCCTCATCTCCAGAGGGCCAGAGGGCCAGAGGGCCGAGGGCCCCAGCAGCCAGGCAAAGAACATAGGGAGGAGCCAGCCTCAGCAAGCAGGGGATACACAGAGGGTCTGGGGATGACCACAGGATGTCCCACCAGACTCCCCTCCTAAAACCCAGACATTGCTTGTAGCTGCACATTTTCTTTGAAGTGGCATCATTTATTTTAATGTTCCTTCCTCTGGAAAACCCTTGGGTTCATATTCTTATAATAAAACCACTTGTCCTTATCTGCTCCTATTATATCATACAAAACTGGAGCCAATTAGGTGTCTCTCTCTCTCTCTCTTTTTTTTTTTTTTTTTTGCCTACTGAATATTGTTGATGTATCTGTGATCAAACCCATCTTTGGCCATCGGTGGGTCTACTTGATATTTTTTCATGGGAAGAGTCAGAAGAAATAAAGGAAAAGCCTCAACCCTTACAGGCATTTGGTAAACCCAACACTCTCCTACAGGGGTCAGAATCCAGAGACCAGCCTTTTGCATGCCTGAAGGCCGGAAAGGACATATGCCCAAAGGAACCCAAGCTCAAACTCCGGGTGGCCAACCAGAAGGACATCCAGGGACAGATGAACTCAGCCTGGAGAGAAGAATGAACAAAGTACCCTCATAAAAGTGCACAGGCACTGTGACAGTCTCCAAGGCCAATTTTAAGGATTGCTTTTGGGTTTGTCCTAAAACACAGGAAAGAAAGAGGCAGTGTTGTCTACATGCCCCACCATGCATCTTTACCCCTAATTTCTGTCCGTCTGCCCTCCGCTCCGGAAGCCAGGCCTCCACGCCCTGGGCGCAATGCTGCCTAGCATGCCTCATGCTCAGACCACAGGTCCTGCACTGAGCTGACATGCACATGGTCCTTGAAGCCAGGTGAAGTGCAAACTCAGCCTTTATTTATCTTAAGCACTGTGTAGCAACTCTCTCTTCTCTTGGAACCTGTGATGGGATTTTCCTGGATTTTCTCCACATTTTCCTGCCGGGTCTTTCCGAGTTCCATCTGCAGATTCCTCCTCCCTGGCCAACCCCTCTAGGGCCCCCAGGGCTCTATCCTTAGCCTTCCTCTCACTCTTCACTCTCACCTAACCTCCTTGGAGCAGCTTCTGTGGGCTATGGGCTTCACTGATCCCCACAGACTTGCAACATCCAAGTCTACACCTCCAGACCAGACTTTTCTCCAAACCCCAAGTTCCCAAATGCCTTTTAAGCAGAGCTCCTGGATGTTCCATGAATGCATCAGACTCACTATGTCTCAAACTGAAGTCATTATTTTCCCCACCACTCTTCTAAATATCCCCTTTCGGGGGCACCTGAGCAGTTCAGTCAGTGAAGCATCTGCCTTCAGCTCAGGTCATGATCTCAGGGTCCTGGGTTTGGGTCCCAAGTGGGGCTCTCTGCTCAGCAGGGAGTCTGCTTCTCCCTCCCTCATGAATGAATGAATGAATTAATTAATTAATTAATTAATCTATCTTTTAAAAAATTGTTTTTTAATATCCCCTTTCAGATCACTGGAAGCATCACCAACTCAGTCTGCCATCAGAAAACAGGAGGTCTCCCACCCCACACCCCACCCCACAAAGTCACTAAGTCTCCCAGTCTAGCTCCTAGCCCTTGCTGATTGATGTGCTCCTCTCTGTCAGGTTCAAGGCTCTCATGGTATCTTGTTTAACCTCAGCGATGAAAAAGCCAGCCACAGATCATCTTGCCACCATTAATTCTACCCTCCAATCCATCCTTCACAACCACTAGGGTTTCCTTTCTAAAAGACATTTTTGCTCCTGTCCCTTTCTCGTTAAAAGCCCTCCCACTCTACTACCCACAAAAGAACATCTGAATGGTTAACAAGGCATGCAGACTTTTTTTTTTTTAAGATTTTATTTATTTATTCATGACAGGCACACAGAGGGGCAGAGACACAGGCAGAGGGAGAAGCAGGCTCCATGCAGGGAGCCCCACCTGGGACTCAATCCCGGGTCTCCAGGATCAGGCCCTGGGCTGAAGGTGGCACTAAACCCCTGAGCCACCAGGGCTGTCCGGCATGCAGTTTTTATGATCTTGTCATATCTCCCAATACTCCCCATAGAGTACTCTCAAAGTACCTGAAACTATTTGGGATTCCTAGAATCGACCATGACATTTTACACATTCCTACTCTATACCTGCCACTCCTACTGCCTAGAGAATTCCTATTTATACATCAGGACCCATTGTAAATACCATCTGCTCTGTGATCTCCTTTGGAATTGTGGTTCCATCCTCTGTGCTCCAGGAATATTTTGAATACAGCTCTGATGCAAAATGTATCTCAGGTATTTAATGTATCATCAGGTATTTAATGACTTGTTTATATATCTTCTTTCCCACTCTACTGAGAGAGCCACAAGGTCAAGATAATGTACATCCTCCTGCCTAGAACATGCACAGGTTTAGAAAAGCAGTTCATTAAGTTCCTCAAATTGGAGGAAGGACCGGCTGTGAGAGATGTTTCCCCAGGATGCGTGGACAGGAAGCCAAGGGAAGGAAGGAGTTAATAGTTCAACCTTTACAATGCTATGATTGGTAACCTTGGATTTGAATTTCTGTTTAACACAATTGGCCAGTGAGAACGCATTTTCATCACAAATCCTCATTTCCTCCAAGTTTTCTAAAAACATCACCCTATCAGTTTGAATCCTGCAGGCTCTTTCTCAGCCAAAAGGAATTTCCCTTTAAACAAAAACTATTCAGACATTTCCAAGATATGAAATGTTAAAAACCAGGATTTTCCACTCAGACAACTAGGAAACTGTTTGTGGATTTTTTTTCCCCAGACTCCTCTTATGTGCCAAGAAGTCTGAAGAGGATTTTTTTTTTCTGATGTTAAAAAAAATGTTTCCTACCTCTGTGCCTCTCTGTTTTTCCATTCCTTATATTGTCTGGGTTTTACAGAAGCAAGGTTTTAAGTCAGGAAAGAGAGGCTACAGAATGCAACACAACAGCTGCCAATTGAGCTGTTCCAACCATACAGGCAATCAACTAAATCTTGTTGGTGTGTTAAATCATTTTTTAAAACTGAAAGGCCTTCAAAGAGCATGGTACCCAGAATAGAACTATGGGGTTAAAAAAAAACAAACAAAAAAAAACCTTGGTGGCCATGCGATACAAATGCAGCATTTTACAAGTTGTATAAACTGGCACCCAGAATGTCAAGTACCTTGTAACACAAGTTTACACATCAAAATGACAGGCTCCAAAGAAAAAGTCTCTTCCAAGAGCCATCATTGATACTTCTGACAAGAAGCAGGCATAGGAATTTGGGTGGCTCAGAGTAACCCATCTCTACTCTTAAAAACACCTCAAAGCTCTTCAGTAATGTCAGCACGGTTTGGGTAAATAAATTACTCCAGAATAGAGCAAGTCAAAGGCAGGCAGTTCAACAGGAGGCAATTGCAACTGAGCTTGACAGCAGCTATACACAACGGAGGAAATATACGGTACATAATTCTAAGAAGTTATGTCTGATTTTTGCACTGACCTGCCACCTAGTCCTATAAAAATTTAGACATACCACCTCAGAACACCACAAAGTGTTTCCCAACCCAAAGAATAAGCACAAGCCCGGCTAAAACACAGCTTGCATCTGACGGGTGACACTGACTCTAGAAACAACTCTGTCCCAGTAATGACCTGTGAGTTTCTCATGGGTCTATACTGCAGGAGAGCTGAGTCAGTAAATATTCCCTGAGATAAATAGGGTGCAGTGATAAAGGGAGTTCAAAGTGTCCCCTACTCTTCTCAGAATAATGATCATGAAGATTCAGGATTACCCAGTCATTGCCCTTCCAGAACTAATGAAGGCCCAGAAGAATCTTGGGTTATACCAAACTTTCCATCAATAGGCAAAAAAAATAGATACAAAGATCTGAGAACCGGCTGTATTGAAAGTGATAGAGGGGAGCATACAGAAAGAATAGAAGGCCAAGTACCAAACACGCACATTTAGGAGGTAGCAAGGAAGCCAGTGAAAAAGGAAAAGCTGAGCCCCTCAGACTGTCATGGAAGCTGATCATGGATGAGTTATGAGATGACCTTGTAGTCAATGCTGCCAAATTATGTCCATGAGGCCTAGTAGGTCAGGACAGAGAAAAGACTAGGTGTAGTGGTTATAGAGAAGTTGGAGGACCTTCTAGCAACAGTGGGTACCAGAACTGACAGGGTGCAGAAGTAAGTAGAAAGTAAGGAAATGCAGGCAGTAGGTATTGACTACTTATTTCAGAAAAGCTGGCAGTAAACAAAAGGGAAAAAAATGTGAGCAAGGAGGAGCAACAGCATCTGGCAAACATGTGTTCAAGGCAGAGACCTGTGTTTACAGCAGAAGGTAGAAGCTGGGGAGGGCAGGAAATGAGGATGTGTGCGAGAAACTAATAACAGGCTCTCGTGCTTCCTGAGTGATGTCAGACTCCTAAGGTCAGAGCATCTCTGCCTCTGAGAAGAGAGAAGATGTTAAGTCAGGGGAGACGGAGGAAAAGCCTATCTATTATGGGCCAGGCAGCGACATGTGAGGTAACTTGCCCAAGGTCACTAGAGAACCAGTAGCCCTTGACGTCGAATCTGCCTGACTTTGCCAAAGCTCACCCTTTCCACCATGCTGCCCTCAGCTCCACACTAGTGGAAACCAGGGCTGTTATACAATCACCCACACTCCCACCTTGTTCTCCAAACTAAAGAAAAGATCATTGACACCAAATTACCCATGTTGCTTTCACACTAAATTTTCAGATTTCCAGAAGCATTTACAAGAATTCAGAGTTTAAAAAATATATGAACGAAAGAGGTCAGGGCCACCGAACTTAACCATTCTCCGAGAGTGCCTCACTCCACTTCTTTAGGCATCAAGCAATTATTGTGTATCTCTGAGCATCCTGCACTTGGCTAAGTAAGCATCATGAGAATACAGAAAAGCCAAAGTTGTGTCCCCTGTCCTTAAGGAGCTTATGTTTCAGCTAAGCCAATCTCTTGACTGCTCTGGGCCTCAGATTCTCGGTACATAAAACAGGCCAATGCCTCCCATGTGCCCCACAGATGACCTATATGTTTCAATTCAGGAAAAATCTAGGTCACTTAGAACTTCATTTGGAAGAGATGGAAAGCATGTGATGAGCAGGGAGGAAGAGGAGGAGGCTCAAGGTTGATCCAAAGATCATGGTTTTCATCATTTTCTTTCGATCCTGACTCTGCAGTGGCAGGGAACATGAACACTCCCCTCATTCATAAAATTACTCACTTGGACATTGAGACATCCTATAGCCGTAAGCCCAAAATCCTACCAAATAACCAAGCAACACCTAGGGCCATCTGCCTCGAGACAGCAGACAGGTCAGAGCCATGCCAGGCTGAGGCAGGCAGTTCAGGATGCCAATAGGTACACCTGGGCTTATCAATATTTGAATAGCCACGAGCGACCGAAAAAAAAAAAAACCAGCTTCCTTGAAAACTGACATTCAGCTTTCCACCTGCAGATCTGAAGTTGTGTGGACCTCCCAACAAAACAAGTCATTCTTGTCTTACATGATAAGCATGATTGTAGGCTTAGTTACCTTTAGCCCTGATATTTGACCCTGATACAGACAGTTCAGATAATATAGTCAATTCTACATTCCCTAGCTAGTGAGTTGGGACACAGCAGCACACCCTCCCTGATCACCTTTGTGTGCATTTCCGAGAGGCCAGTCTTGTCTCTGTGGTCTTCCTTCATTCGGTACTATTAGCACAGGTAAGTAACACTCTTAGAGCTTTGCAAGTGGCACAGTACCTGGTTTGATCTTTTATTTCCAAGGCTAATTATTGTGGATTATAAAACATTTTCCATTTGCTAGCCCAACTCTGTGAGGAAAACAGCCATTGGTCAAACAAACACACTAATGAAAGGACTGCCAACTCAGACTATTTTTCCAATGATCATGCTGAGTGAGCTACCGATAGCTCTTCAATCCCCAGATGACTAATCTGAGCCAGTCATGTAAATCCCGTTCTAGCCACTGGTTTTAAAATGGTTAAATGACCCCATCTTTGTCGATGAAGCTCAAAGAGAAATTAGCTGGTGGACTTCTGAGAAAAGTTTCTTCCATTCTAAAAAAGGACACGGCAAGGCTCAATCTCTCTTATTCCTCTGAATATTGTCATTTTGAATCAAATACCAGAAACTCATATGGCAATGAGTTGCTTTCTCATTGCATCGAGCCCAAAGATGAAATTTGCACATAGATGGATGGCAGTTAGGACCATAATGACACGGAGGAGTTGCCCAGTCAGTCAAACAAGGAGCTATATACTTACAACGTGACATAATAATTTACTGATTGTATAAGCAATCTGAATCAGGTTTCAGTTACTTACAGCTGCAAAAATTGTAATTTAATTCAATTAAATTAGATGCAATACCTCGTTTCTCTTGCAAGACCAGCTTCACATCAGACTTCCCTGCTTCCATAGAACATTCTTACTTGGGGGTCTTTCAAGAAAGAGGGCAAGCACAAAACCCAGTAGTGCCCTCTCAACTTTCAGCAGTATGCCTGAGTCCACCTGCCCCCAACCTGTGTTATCACCATGAGAACAATTTCAGAGACAACAATCTAATAGGTCAAACAAATTTCACCAAGATCACCAGGATCTATGATCACTAGATCATAGATATATTAGCAACACATGTACCTGGCTGCTTTATGAATAAGAGCCAAGTATATGGAATAGTAGAAGAATAGTGAGTGCTCCCCCCACTCCCCAAATATTCCTCCCCTACAACTTGGGTATTGCCAGAAGTTCTCCATTTAGAGATCCACCTTTTTGAGCGGAAGTAACTACTGTTAAATATAAATGCCCATTTAGGGTCATATGTTAAACTTTACTAATATTTAAATTTTCAGTGTAAGTGTAAGTCATCAAATCTTTCATGAGAGCAAAATTTAGGAGTTATAAAGAGAACACTATTACAGTGAGTACTTGAGGCCCAAGAAGGGAGGGAAACATGAAAACAAAGGTCAAGAAAGGTGAAGTGAAGGCCTTGAAGACAAACTATGTTTGCTTTGCAATTCGACTAGAACTCATTACTTATCATTCAGTGCGTGAAGATCAGGTGACAAGCAATGATATCCTCAAGCCAGCAGGACCCTGGGTTCCACCTCAGAACCTGGTCAGGGGCCAATAATAGGAGTTGTCCCCAAGGTGGTACATCAGCCCCAAATCTTCAATATCCCATTGGAGCCACATCAGTCGCTGGGCCAGCCAGGAGGAAGGGGAAACCACCAGCCTGTGAGATTAGCCAACTCCATCCCAGAACTCAGTGATAGATGTGGAAGCTAGATGGCCTTCACATCCGGACACAGGTTGAACAGCCCCTTAACTCTCTACCTCCCACTGTCTGGTATTGGTCGTTTCACTTGAAGAACCAACCAGATATAAAAATTTAGTGCACAGTCACTAAATAACCTTACAAGTACTAGGTTGATATGAACAGCATTGAAAACAAAACCGACCATCATTATCTTTGCAGACTCCATTGTATAGTTTTCTACGAAGATTAAAATCATTGCAAAAATTGAAAAAAAATCCCAATTCTCCAGATTGTTAAACTGAGATATAAGAAAGTTACCAAGATCATAAAGTTTATCAGACCCAAACTCACAGTTAATCTTCCACCCGTAGAGCCCCCTTCCACCAAGGATTCCGGCCTCCTCCTCTCTTCACCAAGGCCTCCACTGACTTGGAAAACGTTGAGCCTTTTTTTTCTTTTTAAGATTTTATTTATTTAATCATGAGAGACACAGAGAGAGAGGCAGAGACATAGGCAGAAGGAGAAGCAGGCTCCCTGTGGGGAACCTGATATGGGACTCAGGACTCGATCCTAGGACCCCAGGATCATGACCTGAGCTGAAGAAGGCAGACAGACGTTCAACCACCGAGCCACCCAGGTGCCTCAGGAAGTGTTGAGCCTTAATGGAGCACCAGATCTCCTCTCCCCCTAGGGAGACTCAAGTTAAAATCACCTCTAGTCCAGTCTTACATGGTGCCTTTAAGCTTTAATTTTACATTTTCTAAATACATTCTGGAGGTAAAAAATAGAACAGTATAAAAGGGGTAGTATATAAATAACTCCCTCACCCCTGCTCCCTCTGTTGACCCCCCCAGTCCCCAGATTGCCGTGCCAGAAACAATTATTCATTTCTTGAGCGTCCTTCCGAATATGAACTGTGTCTATATAAGTAGATAAAATTTATAGCCTGTTTTCCTCTTTAAATTACAAAATCCCACAACGAATGCCCAGAAATGTAATTTGCACCGAATCTTAGAGGAACACAACATATGTGTTAGAAATGCCCAATATCCGGGCAGGTTTGGGGGAAGGAACAAGGTTTCTCACAATGCTTTCAAACCAGAAAAGAGACACACTCTCATTTTTAGATCTACCATCTTTTCTAGGCCCACTTTTAGCCTATACACACTCTGGATACAACAGCATCCGTAAAAGTACTACTCACTGTTTTAAAATAATATGTTGTCATCTGTATGGAAACTACTTTTTAAGCTCCAAGAGGAAGCCCAAAGCTCTAAAAACTTGGGATCTAATGAGCAAGTGCATATTCATCCTATCCATGTACTTCATTATTTTGTAAGCTTGGAACCTGTCCCTTCTAAGCCTTTGTCCTTCTGAACCGAGAAGTCTTCTCCCCACTAACCATATGAGAAAAACACTGCTCCAGCTGGTTCACAGAAGGCACCAGAGAAGGTACAATCCCAGCCTCAGGCGATATGAACCCTCTACGTTTTTAAAATCAGGTAGGTGACAGGTTTGCTAAAACAGGGCATTAGCAATCATGCATGTGGTAACTAAATCCCTATTTAGGCCTGGGGGTCAGACTATTCCACATTTTGGACGACAGCAATTTAAACCAGTTCTGCAATTGGATACCCAGCAGAGTTCAAGAAACAGATGGGAAAGTTATCTATATTCACATCTCTGCCAAAACTCCCCTTAGTTTAGAAGCAATACAATCCAGTCGTCTGTTGCTACTAAATCCAATACCTCTTTCAACATTAATTCATATACATAGTGTGTTGGCAAGGACCCTTAGTAATGATGAGTGGCATTTTATAGGAGTGAGCTGCCCAGAAGAGAGACACATTCCTAAGTGGCAGACATAAAAGTCATTTAAAAAAAAAAAAAAATTAGAGGAAAAATAATCACACATCACTGCTTCATCACAGTAACACAGAAAAACTGAGCTCTTGGGGGATCCCTGGGTGGCTCAATGGTTAAGCACCTGCCTGCAGCCCAGGGTGTGATCCTGGAGACCTGGGACTGAGTCCCACGTCGGGCTCCCTGCATGGAGCCTGTGTCTCTGTCTCTGTCTCTCTGTCTCCCTCTCTCTGTGTCTCTCATGAATAAATAAATAAAATCTTTAAAAAAGAAAAACTGAGCTCTTAATACCAAAAGGAATGTAAGGTCTCTACCCCTGACACTCTTCATAAAGATCTTAATTAGAGCCAGTCCAAAGTGTTCTGTCTGGAGTTAATGTCATAGTCACAGGTAGCATCTTAAATCCTAGTCTGTGATCTCACAAATGCAAGTCACAGGCCGAAAGGGAATGTGTATGCCTGTGCACAATTCATGCCACCAGCTGAAAGACAACCCCAAAGCTGTGGCATTACAGCTGCTGGATGAGACATTTTCATAGTATGTTTAAGAACAAAAGAGAAGAACTGCCTCCCCCCTCCACCCCATGGTTAAAATGCCGCCCATGTCAGTAAAAACACCTGGAGCACCCAATTACCAGAAGATATTTGAGGGCCAATGTGTTCTAAGTCCTGGACTGACAACAGGAAGTTCATCTGGGCCCTCAATCCAAATGCAGCCCACATGGTCTCCTCGGGGAAGGCCTCAGCAAGCCAAACCCAGATCCCACTACACATCTGGCTTTTGCCCCAGCATGAACTACCACTCCCTCTCCGCCCTGCACTCTGCATTTTTCCAACAAGCCATTCTCAGCCATCACAAATGCTTTGGTGGGAATCACAGGGAGGCCCTCATCCCTTTTCCCAAAATAACGTCAACCAGAGGCAAAGGCCAAGGAGGTGGGGCCTGCAGGCCATTTTGCAAAAGTTTCAAATATCCTGGCACTGACCCTCTTAAAAAAAATCATGAGGGAAAACAGCCAAGCTTCTCGTTTTCTCATTAGTTCTCTGTCTCTGTCTCTCACTCATTACTAACGTCTGCATTTTTAAGAAACAAGCAAAAAGTAGATCTCACATAAAATCATATTAACATTGCTGGCTGTTGGAAGCAGGAGTTTATTTTGCAAACTCAATGCCAAACACTTGAACCTGACACCTTTAAAAGAAATGTGCAGTGTTCTGTGACAGTTCAATCCCCAAACGGGTCCCTGACGCATAAGACGGAACAAAGAACTGGGGAGCCGTCCCACCTCCTCCAAAGCCTTTCTGACATATGCAACTGCCTCAGATTTCCATACTCTGCTGATTTTTCCCCTGAAGAAGAGAGAGGAAGCAGATCTATTGGCTGTCCAGTTAAAGAGACCAAATAACGTAGTCTCTCTCCTACATGTCAAAGAAGCTTTTCCAACACACACACACACACACACACACACACGCACACCCGTGCAATTCCTTCCAGAAACATAGAAAAAGGGAGCGACTGTGACAGCGAAGGGAAGAAAATGCCACTTTGTTCAATTCTCCAAACCTTCCCAGGGAACAGCAGCAGACTCAACAGTGGCCCGGATTCTCCACCACCTACCCCTTGGGCTCTCCCCTGCCCCCCAGCAGGGGTGAGAGAGGCTCGGGAACTGAGCCTTCCTTGCCAAGGGAACACAAACTGTCACTGCGATCACAGAAGCCCTAAAAGGGCCAGGGGCCCACCCTGGTCTGTCGGGGGGGCAAAAGCACACCTGTCGCTCGGTGTCTTGCCCCGGGCATGCCTGCCTCCTCCCCGACACTTCCTCCGCAGCCCCCGCCCCCGTGCCCTTCAGGTCCTCACCGTGTGGTACATCAGAGCCTCGGTTTCCCCGGGCTCCGACAGCTCGCTCAGCTTGCGGTCCCACTGCAGGACGCTCTGCTCCCCGCTCTCCAGCACCTCCATGCCGGGCGAGGATGCTGCGGCCGGAGCACAGCGGGTGGAGATGCCTCCGCGGTTAGGGTCCCGCGCGCGGGATGTGCGCGTGCGCGTGTAGCTTAGGCACCTAGGAAGGAGGCACGTCCTGTGCTCTACCTGCCGGAGAACCAGCTGCCAAGGGCTCCAGCCGGTGTCCTCGGAACTCTGAGAACTGCCGGGGGAGACAGGCTGTCCAGGGACCCGGCTGAAGGCTGAAGGGGCTACAGCAGGGCGTGCATCCAAAACAGAGGCAGACCAGGTCTCACCCCAAGAAAATCCCTTTGCAATAAGCCCACTTCCCACTACCGTCCCAGAAGAAACTTTGAGACTTCCCCAGGGCTCCTCCGCTCTGCTCCGGGACCCCAGCTAATGACTCCAGCCCCCTCCAGAGCAGTGGCCAATCGGATGCTCACGGCGGCCGCCCGACCCAATCAGAAGTCAGGATTCCCGCCCCGTCCCGCCCCGAAAGGCTGGGCAGCGGGAAGGCTCAGCCCAGGCTTTGGAATGTGGGCGGGGAGCGCCTCTGACGTCACCGGGGAACTCCCTCTGCCCCGGCGCGACCAGCCACCGCTCTCTGAGGCAGCGGACCAATGGAGTGCCCGGTCCGGGCGTGATGGACGGGGAGTATGGCCAATGAGAAAGGGGCGCCTTCAGGGGCCAGCCAATCAAGTAGCGACAAGAATACATTTTATAAAAGAGGGAGGGTTGGGGATCCCTGGGTGGCTTAGCGGTTTGGAGCCTGCCTTGGCCCAGGGCGGGATCCTGTACACCCCTGATTGAGTCCCGCATGGGGCTCCCTGCGTGGAGCCTGCTTCTCCCTCTCTCAATGTGTCTCTCATGAATAAATAAAATTTAAAAAAATAAAAATAAAAAGAGGGAGGGGTGAACTCAGCACCTTCGCTGGGAATCCACAAAGTTAGCACGCCCTTCGAGGAAAGAGAGTCCCTGTGTGGGCAGGTTTATATCAGGTCTTTAATATTATATATTTATATACGGTCTTAAATATTTTATTAGTATAGATTCGTTCATTTGAGTTTCGAGAGTTTGAAAAAAAATGAATTACATATACACAAACATAAATATTTCCCCTCCTGCGTGAATTTGTTATTAGCACAGTCATAAAGCAAATGGTCACTGCTTGCTCCTCAAAATTTTCGCCCTTGTTCTGCTATGCTCTTCTCCTGACATGGTTTTGGGTTGTTTTTTGGTTTGGGTTTTGTTTTTTAAATGAGCTTCACTTATTTTTCCCTTTCAATTCACTCCACAGACTCTATTGAGAAGAACCAATGGCTTGCTGAAGAGCTCTGAGTTGAGACCTTGAATTCATAGAACTTTCATATCCGTGGAGGAGCCGGGCAATAAACAAAGAAAATAAAGGCATAATGTAAACCTAAAAAAAAAAGAAAAAGAAAAAGAAAAAAAAGATTTTATTTATTTATTTGAGACGGAGAGAGAGCACTCCCGGCAGGGGTGGGGCAGGAGGCTGGGGAGCAGAGGGAGGACAAACAGGGTGCACAGCTGGCTCAGAGCAACCAGAGGTGACCTGAGCTGAAATCAAGAGTCCCATGAATCAAGGCGTGATGTAACTTCAGGGACTGGTAACTGGTATGAAGTGTCGTTGGAGCAGGGACCTGAATGAAATGAGGTTTGTGGAGGAGCTGGTGTTTTGCTGACTGACCAGCCGACCAATAGGGCAGCCGCAGGACTTGCCAACACAAGTGGCAGAGGAGGCCTGAGAGGTGGGCAGGGACCTGATCACCAGCCTGCCTACACCAGGCAAAAGAGAGCATATCCTAAAGTATTTGTCCTCAACACGTTTTTCTTCCTTTTTTAGACTCTTCCTTGTAGGGATGCAAAGTCATTGAAAATATAATTTGGTCATTTCGTCTTTGATATTTTTAATTAGTTTGCTCATTTTAAATATAAAGGAGTCTGCCTTGTCTCTAGAAGTTTCTTACAATAGCACATTCAGATATTGGGTATTGCTTCCTCTCCTTTGCAAGTATTTCTTGGTGAGTGGGGTCAGTCAAAGGTCTTGGAACTCTGCATTGTCTTTAGGCAGTAGATTATCATGTGAACTCTTCCATTTGTCTGGTCCTGTCTCCTGGGGCTTTTGAGAATGTTTTAATACTTGAGTAGAAATTCCAACTTATGGGCATGTAGCTTCTTCGTGGAATAGGTTTTCTCATTTTCTCCTGGTCCTCGATTTTCATTTTTCAATCTGCTACCTCCTTCACCATATCCTTTTAGCATAACATTCAACATGAGTAAGTTAGAAACATGTATATCCTCCTTAATGTTGGAATACAAACATTTATCTGTCAAACATTTCTTCTTGGGGATCCCTGGGTGGCTCAGCGGTTTAGCGCCCGCCTTTGGCCTAGGATGTGATCCTGGAGTCCCGGGATCAAGTCCCACATCAGGCTCCCTGCATGGAGCCTGCTTCTCCCTCTACCTGTGTCTCTGCCTCTCTCTCTCTTTCTCTCTCTCATGAATAAATAAAACCTTTAAAAACATTAAAAAATAATTCTTTAAAAAAAAATTTCTTCTTTTGACAAAGTCAGTCCCTGGTTATGCCCCATGTGGTAGGCAGCTTATAAGATGGCTCCAATTATTCTGCTTCCTGGTGTTTACACCCTTGTGGGACTCCCTATCCTTGACTCTGGACTGGACTTCCTTCAATCACATAAAATATAGCAAAAGTAATGGCCTTTCGAGGAAGTTTCTGGCTCCTCACTTGCTTGATCTCTCTTCCTCTCTTGCTTGCTGGCTCCAAGGAAAAATATATGCCATGTTGTAAGCTGCCCTGTTGAGAGGCCCACATAGCAAGGAACTGAGGAAGATGTCCAGCCAATAGCCAGTGAGCAACTGAGTCTGTTGATCCAACAACTCTTTAGCAACCGCAGCCTGCTAATAACCGTGAGTGACTTTGGAGCAGATTCCTGCCCTCCTCCCACCAAGTTGAACCTGGAGATGACCATAACATTATGAGAGACCCTGAACCAGAGGACTCAGCTTAAGCTGCACCCAGATTCTCAACCCACAGACACTAAAGGTAAAACATGTAT
This sequence comes from Vulpes vulpes, assembly GCF_048418805.1. Lineage (NCBI taxonomy): Eukaryota > Metazoa > Chordata > Mammalia > Carnivora > Canidae > Vulpes > Vulpes vulpes. The sequence goes on along the minus strand of NC_132786.1, from coordinate 11,156,219 downwards.
GTTGTTTTAAGCCACAAATTTTTTTCTTCACAAAATAATATAATAATTGGTACCCTAAATATTTGTTGAAATTTACCTGTACTCCAAAAATACTGTCACAATCCCTAATGGTGAGTCTCTTCATCCTCCTTTGTTCCATGTTTCCTTCTCCCATTCAATGTACACAAGACTTCTCACCAGCTTATTTCTTGTTCTACACTGGAGTCTAGCATCTGTCCCTTTCCCTCTCATTCTTAGGACTTAGCAAGTGAGTTGACTTTTTTTCCCAGCTTCTCTGGCATCCTTAAAAAGTAACAGCACTTGCTCCCCTGTCTTTTTTCTTTCCTTTTTTTTTTTTGAGATATAATTGACATATTACATTTTTTTTGGGTGTACAACATATGACTCAATATTTGTATATATTGCAAAAGAGATCACCACAATGTCCAGTTATAGGCAACAAGAGGTACATTACATTCCCAGGACTCATTTATTTTAAAACTGAGAAGTTTATACCTTTTGACCAACTTCATCCTTTCTGCCTATCCACCCCTGCCTGTGGTAGCCACCAATCTGTTCTCTTTAGCTATACATTCAGGGGTTTTGTTTCTGTTTTTATATCCCACTTATAAGAGAGATCATACAGTATTTGTCTTTCTGTCTGATTTATTTCACTTAACATAATGCCCTTAAAGTCCATCCATGTTGTTGCAAATGGCAAGATTTCCTTCTTTTTTATGGATGAATAATATGCCATGATGTATATATACCACATTTTCTTTATCCATTCATCCACTGATGGACCCTCGGGTCACTTCCATGTCTTGGCTATTGTAAATAATGCTGCAATGAACACGGGATTGCAGGTATCTTTTTTAGCTAGTGGTTTTGTTTCCTTTAGATGACTCTCTAGAAGTGGATTTGGTGGGCTGTATGCTAGTTCTATTTTTTTAATTCTTTTTTTTTTAAAGATTTTATTTATTTATTCATGAGACACACACACACACACACAGAGAGAGAGAGAGAGAGAGAGGCAGAGACACAGGCAGAGGGAGAAGCAGGCTCCATGCACCGGGAGCCCGACGTGGGACTCGATCCTGGGTCTCCAGGACCACGCCCTGGGCTGAAGGTGGCGCTAAACCGCTGAGCCACCCCGGGGTTGCCCTGATAGTTCTATTTTTAACTTTTTGAGGAACATCCATACTGTTTTTGATAGTAGCTGCACCAATTTACATTCCCACCAACAGTACACAAGAGTTCCCTTTTTTGCACATCCTCACCAACATTTGCAATTTTTTGTCTTTGATAATAGCCATTCTAATAGGTGCGAGGTGATATCTCATTGTGGTTTGCATTTGCCCCTCCCTGATGGTTAGTGATGTTGAGCACCTTTTTATATAGCTACTGACCATCTGTGTTGTCTGCATCTTCTTTGGAAAAATGTCTATTCAGGTCCCCTGCCCATTTTCTAATTGGATTATTTGTTTTTATGCTATTAAGTTATATGAATTCTTGAGATATATATATATATATATATTTAGAAAGAGAGAGCATGAGTAGGGGGGACAGAGAGGGAGACAGAGAACCTTAAGCAGGCTCCACACTCAGTGCAGAGGGCTCCATCTCATGACCCTGAGATCATGGCCTGAGCTGAAAGCAAGAGTTGGAGGCTTAACTGACCAAACCAACAAGGTGCCCCAGTTCTTGATATATTCTAGATATTAATCCCATATCAGATATGTGATTTGCAAATATTTAATGCCATTTGGTAGGTTGTCTTTTCATTTTGAGGATGATTTCCTTTGCTGCATGAAAGCTTTTTGGTTTGATGTAATCATATTTGTTTATTGTTGCTTCCATTGCCTTTGCTTTTGGTGTCAAATCCAAAAAGTCATTGCCAGTACCAATGTTGAGGAGTTTACCACCTGTGTTTTCTTCTAGCAGTTTTTTGGGTTTCAAGTGTTACATTCAACTTTTTATTCCATTTTGACTTACTTTTTGTGTATGGTTTAAGATAGTACTTTTGTTTCATTCTTTTGCATGTGCCTATCTGGTTTTCACATCAGCATTTATTAGAGACTGTCCTTTCCTCATTGTATATCCTTAGCTCCTTTGTTATACATTAATTGACTATTTGCATGGGTTTCATTCTGGGTTCTCTATTTTGTTCTAGTGATGTATCTGTTTTTATGCCAATATGATAGATTTGTAATATAGTGTGAAATCAGGAAGCATGATACCTCCAGCTTTGTTTTACTTAATCAAAATTGCTTTGTCAATTTGGGAATTGTTTGCTCTAGGTCTGTGAAAAATGTCATTAGAATTTTGATACGGATTACATTGAATCTGTAAAACACTTTGAGTAATGTGGACATTTTAACAATATTAATTGTTCCAGTTAATGGAGGAAGAAATATATTTCCATTTATTTGTATTTTCTATAATTTCTTTCATCAATGTCTTAGTTTTCAGTTACAGGTCTTTCACCTCCTTGGTCAAATTTATACCTAAGTATTTCATTCTATTTGATGCAATTGTGAATGGAATTATTTTCTTAATTTCTCTTTCTGATAGTTCATCATTACTGTACAAAAATGCAACAGATTTTGTATGTGGATTTTTGTATAACTGCAACTATTTTGAGTTTGTGTGTTAGTTCTTTTTATAATTATTATTAGAATTCAGTAAGTGTCCTGCTCAGTGCCCATCACCCAGTCTCAGCTCGAGCCAAGCCCTCAGCTCCAGCAGCCAGGACCGGCTCCATCACCTCAGGCCCAGGAGCTTCAGCAGGCCCCACAGTCGGCCTCGGGCAGGCTCTTGCCTCGGTGGTTCAGGGTGTTGCTCGGGGGTCCAAAGCCGGTTGTTCCTGAGTGAGGCAGCTGCTCTGGCACATCAATGACCTTGATAGCTGGTAGTGGGCCCCGTTCCGTCTCCAGGGCTCCCAAGGGTGCAGGTGGCTCTTCCAGGTCAGGACAGGGATTCAGAGGTCTGACCACCATGTGTCTTACCTTGTATACAGCAGCTGGCATCCCGGCTCGGGCCAAGCCCTCAGCACCAGCAGCCGGGACCAGCTCCATCCCCTCAGACCCTGAAGGTGCAGCAGGCCCCACAGTCAGGGCTCAGGCGCGCTCTTGGGGTGGTTCAGGGTGTTGCTCGGGGTCTGAAGCTGTAGCTCCAAGAAGAGAAAGTATCATCACCAAGAGGGACTTTCCTCATCCGTCTCAAATCAAGGACACGCTTCCCACCGCTCAACGTGTGTGAGTGCAAGAGCCCTGGGAGGTCTCCCCAGACTGCAGCCCGTGGGGATGGGGTGTGAGCCTACCCAGTGCTCCCGGCCCAGCAGCATGGAGGCTTGATCTGTGTGACCCACCCTGTCCCCAACTCGGCCACCCCCAGTCCTCCTCACCCCCAGCCTCTAACTCTGTGTGATGGAGGTTTCTTAAATGATCAAGGTATCGATCAATTCGACAGTCGAGCACTGAGCCTGGCACGTATTGCCCTGTGAATTTCAGCAGCTTTGTCAGGGCAGGAAATTCTGGGGGATCGTCGAAGTCCTCCTCATAGTAGTCCAGCCAGATGCTCAGGAAGGAGGACATGGCGCTGAGGAGGGACAGGTGGGCAGAGGCGTCAGAAGACAGGGCTCCTCACACAGAGGTGTCCCGGGGAAGCCCTGCAGGAACCGGGGCCCTCGGCCTCCAGCGTGGGGCTGTCGGAGGCAAGTGCTGCTCCTTGTCCACCTGCCACCTGGCGGTCCTACCTGCCACAGGCCTGCTCACTGAGGAGGGTTGGCACAAAGCCTCTGTGCGTGGGAGCCCATGACCAGCGGTGTGACCATCACTGTCTTTCCCGGGGAACCTTCCCTCCCGTGGGTCTGCCCTGCCTCACTCACGAGGGCCCCCGGGGGGTGTCCTTCCACTGACTCTAATCTCCCACGGGCGGGGGCCGTCTGGTCCCTGAGCCCTCACTGGCTCTCCTGAGCACCTGCCCTGTACCTGGGTCTGGTGCCACCAGATTGGTGAGTGCGATGCTCCCCACACCCTCTGCTCTGGGTCCCAGGTGTGGGGCAGACAGAGGGTTGTGGGAATGGGCATGGAGGAGGTCCCTTTGGCGTCCCAGTGCTCTCCCACAAAGCCCACACCCCACCCACGGCTCTCCTTTGCTCTTTTCCTGAAGGGGCCTCAGACCTTTACCCTGTCACAGGAATTGCAGACGTGTGGGGTGAGGGGTCCAGCAGCCCCTCCGACCCACAGCCCCCTCGCGGCCCTCCTGGAGAGGGAAGGCTCCCCTGCATGAGCCAGAGCTCACTCACATTTCCCACTGGTCCCGGATTCCTTCCTTCTTGCAAGAATTCATGATGTATCGATATCTAGAGGAGGGCGGGGGGCATCACATGAACCATTTTGGACCCAACCTCTCCTCATAGCTGCTGTCACCCTCTGAACCCCAACTAGTCCAGAAACCTGGGGGGCTGTCAGCTCTGTGCATTGGGCCACGGGCAGCTCCTGAAGAAGCGCCTGCACCTGCTGGCGCTTCCTGAATGATTGAGGAATGAAAGGGCTCCAGCCATGCCCATGGCCGATATCCAAGTGGGCCTGGGCGTCCAGGTGTCCCCGGGGGCCCCTACTCCAAATGCCCCAGGATGCAGACCCCAGATGGACTCCCTTTCAATGGCAAAACAGGCCAGCTCAAGACCCTGGTGATGGTGGGGAGGCGGCACAGGTTTCATCATGGGGAGAGAAAGACAGCTGCTGAGCACAAGCACAGCCCCTCTAGCCAAACTGCCACAGGCCAGGCCCCGGGGACTGCCCTACAGGACCCGACTAGGCCCCGTGTGACTCTACTCCAGTCGTAGGAGCAGCCCGAGGGGCCGGGAAGTTCAGCCCCGTTCCCCAAGACTCCCAACCAGTAGGTGGCCCATCCCCCTGGGCTGTGGAGGGTCAGGGAGCTCACTTTGCAAACAGCAGGTCCAGCACCTCTTCAGGGGTGCCATAGTTGTCCAAAATATTAAGAAATTCGAATAGGGACAGATTGTGCAAGCGCAGCAAGGCAGGCACCAGTTCTTCTACCTGCTGCTCCAGCAGCTCCTTCTGGCTGGGGGTGGTCCGGCAGATCCGATTCCTTCTCAGGGCTGAGGCCCTTTCAGCCTGAGGTGGGACAGAGGGGATGTGCAGCCTGCACTGTAGCCTCCAGACCACCTGGGAGTTGGAGCGTAGGCCAAAGCCCAAGCTCTCAGTGGCTGCGGGGTGCGGGGGGGGGGGGGGGGGCAGGAGTGCCCACAGTAGGAACACGGGGCTTGACGCCTGTGGCTCAGTCACTTAGCATCTGACCCTGGGTTGTGGCTCAGGTCATGGTCTCAGCATCCTGAGATCCCGCCCCTGGCAGGCTCTGCGCTTGGCGCAGAGTGTGCTTGAGGAGCCTGTGTCTCCCTCTTCCGCTCCCTGCTCTCTGCCTGTCTCTTAAACAGAAAAACTATCTAATAAAGAAATCATCTTAGAGGATAAATTAAAAAAAAAAAAATATGGATCAATACAAGGATCTCAAGTGGGAGGGGTCAGTATCCCAGGGCAGCTTGTCAGCTGAGTTTTGACAGCACCTCCCTGCATTAACGGCTTCACCCCTTGAATTTGACCACACGTCCCTGTCTCCAGGTGCCCACACAGAGACCTTTCCTTGGGTGGGAGGGCCCAGGGCCTGAGGGCTGCAGGATGTTCAGTGCTGCTTGTGATTTGGCAACAGAAGGGAATCGCATCGAAGTCCTGCATCAGTGAAGGGCTCAGTGGCTGTGGGAACCAACTGGCCTTCTGATATGTTGTACAATACACGAGGCCCCTGTGCCTGACCCCGGGAGGAGGGGGCAGGGATGCGCTCCTTCAAAACTTAACTGTAGAGCGATAGACATAATACAGTGAGCCCCGTGTCCCTTGGGGAAAAGTCTCCCAAGTCACCAGGACCATGCTCAAGCCTTGGAGTAGGTGGGGAAGGACGTCAGGCCAATGGGGCCTCCTGGGAGCACCAGTTAGGAGAAAGCATAGCACAGTGCAAACTACTGGAGACTGCGTGCAATGACATGGTGTGTCTCTTTTTCAAAAGTTTTTATGGGCAGCCCGGGTGGCTCAGTGGTTTAGCACTGCCTTCAGCCCAGGGCGTGATCCTGGGGACCCAGGATCCAGTCCCACATCAGGCTCCCTGCATGGAGCCTGCTTCTCTCTCTGCTTGTGTCTATGCATTTCTCTCGCTGTCTCTTGTGAATAAATAAATAAAATCTTTAAAAAGATTTAATTATTAAAAAAAGTTGTTATTATTCATTCATGACACACAGAGAGAGAGAGAGAGAGAGAGAGAGGCAGACACACAGACAGAGGTAGAAGCAGTCCCCATGCAGAGAGCCCGAGGCGGGACTCGATCCCCGGTCTCCAGCATCAGGGCCTGGGCAGAAGGCAGGCGCTAAACCACTGGGCGACCAGGCATCCCCTGAAGGCTCTATTCTGATATTCCTACAAATCTGTGCACAGGGACTCTGCATGCATCTGGCCCAGGCAGGGGCAGGGACATGGGGGCAAGATTGGGGAGGAGGGGAATCCAGACTCATGTAGCAGCAGAAGTCTACAGGGGAGCCCAGGGGAGCAGCAGGCTGGCTCCTGGGACCCGGGGCCCTTCCGCCTGCATCGGGGCCCTGGGTGTCGGGTGGCCCCAGCCCCTGCACTCACCTTGAACCCTTGCAGGCCTCCTATAGATGTGTTGGGCTCCTTCCTGATCACCACCGGGGTGTGGGGGATGTCCTCTTCCTCCCGCCTCCACCGCCACCCATTGTCCCATGTGGAGCTCTGTTTGTCCCGTGTGGAGCTCTGTATGTCCTGTGTGGAGCTCTGTATGTCCCGTGTGGAGCTCTGTAAAGACAGTGCGGGGCAGCCAGGCAGGAGGCCTCAGCGCCCGGTCTGGCTGCCTCGGCCGGGCCGCACACCCAGTGACTCCTTTGCAGACACACCACAGCACAGCCGGCACACACCGCCCCAAGGAGAGCAAAGGGATGCGGCTGCAGGGCCTTGGGTTAACTCCGAGTCGGGTAAGAGGGCACCTCAGGAATCCTGTTTCCACCCGGCCCACCGTGACATCAGGGTGACCCTGAAGGGATCACCGGGGAACCTGCTGCCCTGCAAGGTCCTCCAGCCTGGATGCAAACTGCCCACACATCCCTGGTTCCCTGAAGAGGAGGGGATGGGGCTGCCCAGGATGGCTGGCACAGGTGGCCTGGCCTGGCCTGCTCTGTATTACCCTATGGCGCCTCCTGAAAAACTCCCTGAGGCGTTGGGTTTGTAGGTGGCACCAACGTCTCCAGCATTCGAAAGAGCCGCATCCCTGGGGTTCCTGAGGGTCCTCGAAACGGGGACAGCAGGAAGAGAACATCTTTCAGTAGCAGAAGTCTCCTGAAAGTGAGCCTGAGGTGGGGCTGCACTAGAATGTGGGGGCCCGGGTGTAGGGGTTCCAAGTTCTATTGGCCTCTGTTGTGAAAGAAGTGACCTCACTGCCTGGGGCCCCCTCCCTAAGTCCACTCCTGGAGGAAGCTTCAGGAGCAGCGCTCGGGGCTGCCGATGCCCCCCACCCCCCACAAGCAATAGCCTGTGTGCACACAGTGACACAACCTCACCCCTCTCCACAGGCCCCAGGGAAGGACTGTGTGCAGCCAGGGCCCCAGCCTGGAAATGCACCTGGGTTCAGACACAACTTTCCATTCTTTCCTGGTTTCCACCCCGGAGAAGCCGTTGTGCCCATCGGGGATGGTCTGCCTCTTGCCTGTGGGATAGGGATTATCCTAGCAGGTGCTTCCTCCAGACGTCCCCATGCCACTGTGGCATCATATCTATGACATTAGGGGCGGGTGTCCCATGCAGGAAATACCTCCCACCACATGTTCTTCCTTGGTGTGTACATGCGTCCAGGCCCACGAGGTCCCTGTGTGCACACACGTGGGCACCGGTACCCTCATTCTGGATGCCCAGAAGATGACAGTCCCACCGGGGCAGGGATGGGCAATAGCTTCCCAAGATCCTAGGCTCCTGAATCCAAGGCAAACCCTACAGTAGGTGTCGGAGTCTTGGCCTAGAAGGTGTGAGGCCGTCCTTATCCTGAAACCCTGCCTGTCGTGTGTTACGGGCCATTCCCTCGTTTCCCCTGGGTGAGCTGTGGACAGCGGTGCACCCAGTGGGTCGCCCTGACCTGGGCTCTTCCTCAGACTGGAACGTGCTGGAATGCCTCCCGTCTGGGCTGTCAATGCCCACCCCCACCCCGTCACATCTCCATGTCTGTAGCCAGTTCCATCCACACAACCTTTTCCCAGCCCCCTCAGGAAGGGGAGGGGCAGCCCTGGCCCCCAACGGAGGACAGAGCTGGCTTCATGCCCCCTTCTGCCTCCTTCCCAGGCTGTGATCCTGGCGAGGCAGTGGCCCTGCTGGGGTCTTCACCTGCTCCCCTCAGTGGCCCCCTGGAGCCCTAGCTGCTGTGTTTGTCAAAGCCCCACAGTTTGTCACAGCCTCACCTCCGGGGCTCAGGACCCAGGGAAGCACCAGGCTCTCTTTCTAGGGAACAATTGCTCTTTCCATTCCTGATGTTGTTCCGTATTTTGTCCATCTTCCCCCCTGGAGCATGAGCTCCAAGAGGGAGGATCTGGTCTGCTTATTAGCTCGGGCACCATCTGTGCTCAGGGCTCAGCGGCTGAAGGAGCAGGTAGGAGGACCCATCCCACCACGGGCCAGCTCAGTGGTGGGAGCCTTATTGATTTAGAGCATTTTTAAATACTTGTGCTTTTCTTTTTTTTCTAAGGAAACTCTGTGCCCAATGCGAGACTCAAACTCAGGACCCCGAGATCAATAACCACAAGCCCTTCAGGCTGAGGCAGGCAGGCGTCCATTGGTCATTTTAAAACTAGTAGACTGATAACTATTTCAGTTAATTTGGTGATCCACATTTTGTAGGTCTATCCCATTATGCTAAATTACCAGGTGACTCCCCCAATGTTAGTACCACGTCAGCAGAGATTGCCCCACCTGACAGCACTGAGTGGCTGTTCAGATTGGAGACTGAACTCGTTCACAGGGTCTTTCAGGAGCCAGGGTGGCTCCTCCATGGGCCTCCTCCCTCCCCGGGAGGTCATGCACCTCTGCAGCCAGCAGCACAAGGGGAAGACGACAAACACAGGCACGAGGGAGGGGGTCTCCAGCCAGGTCTAGCAGGCCTGCATGTCCACCTTTATGCTCACTCTGTGTGTTATTTATTAGAAGTAGTATTAATTTTTAGGATTTTATTTATTTGTTTAAGAGAGAGAGAGAGAGAGAGGAGCGAGCATGATCAGTGGAGACAGGCAGAGGGAGAGGGAGAAGCAGGTGTCCTACAAGCAGGGAGGCACAAACCCAGGAATTCTGAATCATATCCCACAAAACAGAGAAAACATCACCAGATCTGCTCCACAAAACAAACAAGGCATCTCCTCAAGCTGAATGAAAATTTTCTACTTGAAGTACAGACCGTATGAGCGAAATGAGAGCAAGATTTGTGTGTGTGTGTGTGTGTGTGTGTGTATGGAAATAATGCTGCCTATTTGAATATGGATATAAAAATGAACATGACCATTTATGAATATACATGGACGTAAAAAAGAAGAATTAACATTGACTGTTAAAAATAAGAATTAGTGTGGTTGCAGGCATGTAGAATTGAAACATATGAGGGTGATCATAAAAAGGCAGCGTGATGAATCAATCTAGTGAGTCTTAAGACTGAGTGTTTACAAGTAGGAAACCTGCTGTCAGCCACAGAACTGTAAGTAGACAGGAGGCACTGACTCTCCAGCTTGACCACCACCTGAACTGAAATCGTGTTGTGTATCCACGCGCACTGACAGAGAAACGGATATAAGTGTAGACACATATGCAGAACTAGGAAGTTAGCAGAGGAGAAGTAACATCTTTGAAGATAATTAAATAAAACAAGAAATAAAGCTGAATCTTGAATGGAGAAAATGGAGTAATTAAAAAAGAATAATATTTTTAAAATCGTTTGTATTTCCTTGGTGTTGGTGGTGATCTCTCCTGTCTCATTCATGATTTTATTAATTTGAGTCTTTTGTCTCTTCTTTTTAATAAGGCTGGCTGATGGTTTCTCACTCTTCTTAATTCTTTAAAAGAACCACCTCCTGGTTTTGTTGATCTGTTCCACAGCTCTTCTGCTCTCTATTTCATTGAGTTCTGCTCAAATCTTTATTAACTGTCGTCTTCTGCTGGGTGAAGGTTTCATTTTCCATTCCTTCTCCAGCTCCTTTAGGTGCAAGGTTAGCTTTTGTATTTGAGTTCTTTCCAGTGATTGGATGGATGCTTGTATTGCGATGTATTTCCCCTATCTGGGACCACTTTTGCTGTGTCCCAAAGATTTTGAACGGTTGTATCTTCATTCTCATTAGTTTCCGTGAATCTTTTTAATTCTTCTCTAGTTTCCTGGTTGACCCTTTCATCTTTTAGCAGGATGGTCCTTAACCTGCACGTGTTTGAAATCCTTCCAAACTTCTTCTTGTGATTTAGTTCTAATTTCAAATAATTATGGTCTGAAAATATGCAGGGGACGATCCCAATCTTTTGGTATCGGTTGTGACCTGATTTGTGACCCAGTATGTGGCCTATTCTGGAGAAAGTTCCGTGTGCGCTTCAGAAGAATGTGTATTCAGTTGCGTTTGGATGTAAAGTTCTGTAAATATCTGTGAAATCCATCTGGTCCAGTGTATCATTTAAAGCTCGTGTTTCTTTGGAGATGTTGTACTTAGAAGATCTATGGATTTTAGAAAGTGCTATGTTCAAGTCACCCAGTATAAGTGTATTATTATCTAAGTATGTCTTAACTTTGGTTATTAATTGATTGATATCCTTGGCAGCTCCCACATTCAGGGCATGAATATCATGATTGTTAGGTCCTCTTGTTGGATAGACCCTTTAAGTGTGATATAGTGTCCCTCTTCATCTCTTACTACAGTCTTTGGGATAAACTTATTTATCTGATGATATAAGAATGGCTACCCCTGTTGTCTTGAGGACCATTTGAATGGTCAATGGTTCTCCAACGTTTTATTTTCAGACTGTAGGTGTCCTTATGAGTCTCCTGTAGACAGCAAATAGATGGGTCTTGCTTTTTTCTCCAGTCTGAAACCCTGCGTCTTTTGATGGGATCATTTAGCCTATTCACGTTCAGAGTTACTATTGAAAGCTATGAATTTAGGGTCATCATGATACCGATTCAGTCCCTGTTTTTGTGGATTATTTCTTTGGGCATCCTCTTTGTCTTACAGAGTCCCCCTTAATATTTCTTGCAGAGCTGGTTTGGAGGTCACATATTCTTTCAGTTCCTGCCTGTCTTCTTGGAAGCTCTTTATCTCTCCTTCCATTCTGAATGAGAGCCTTGCTGCATAACGTCTCTCTCATCTCTTCTTCTTTTAAGAACACCAATCATATTGGATTAAGGGACCACTCTACATAGTATGAACTTAGCTTAACTAAGTATATCTACAATGATCATATTTCCAAATAGGATTTTATTTTAAATTATTGGCAGTTAGGAAGGACTTCAACATATATTTTGGGGGGACACATTTCAACCCATAACACTCATCAAGCCATGAACATTAATCCCTGAGTTCCTAGTGCAAACACATCCCTTTCTTGATCATTTTAATACCTGTAAACATGTCTTTGATTCTTTGGTAAAACCACCATAGCCTTTAAAAAAAAAAAAACTTCATTACATTTAGAATTTATCATCCCTGTTGTTACTCTTCAAGATGTATGCCATGCCCTTGTAGCCCTCTTCTGTCTTCTTTTCATACATATTCATTCAAGAACTTACCCTAGTACTTCCCCAACAAACACCAAGTTCTCCAAGTACCCTCTTGCTTTCTGTATTGAACCATTTGTGATTACATGATCAGATTTGCATTTTTGAGAACTTCTCATTCCTTTTAAACAGTTTCCTCTCATTATAACCAACCATGTGATCCCATCTATCCTGTCTCAACGTTGTTTTAATGGATTCTAAAGATGCACCTATTTTGTTCTATAACAACAAAAATGGCTTTCTACCATCCATTGAGAGTTTTCTTTCTATTTTACTGTTTCTTTAATATTTTTTTTCATGAGAGACACACAGGGAGAGGTAGAGACATAGGCAGAGGGAGAAGCAGGCTTCATACAAGGAGCCTGATGCAGGCCTTGATCCCAGGGCCCTGGGATCACACCCTGAGCCAAAGGCAGATGCTCAACAACTGAGCCACTGAGATGTCCCTTTTTTGAACATGTTTTATATTCTGATTCTAGTTTGGAATGAAATCAGATCTTTACTATCACTTGACACTCCTTCTTTTAATTTTTCTTGTTCTGTCTTTGGTATAACAAAGGAGAGTCCCAGCTTTTTGGCATAACAAAAGACATTCCCAGGAATTTCTTTATATTATCGTTATTTAAACCCAGAAGTGGACCCTGAACTTTATGGTCAACTAATATTCGATAAAGGAGGAAAGACTATCCACTGGAAGAAAGACAGTCTCTTCAATAAATGGTGCTGGGAAAATTGGACATCCACATGCAGAAGAATGAAACTGGACCACTCTCTTGCACCATACACAAAGATAAACTCAAAATGGATGAAAGATCTAAATGTGAGACACGATTCCATCAAAATCCTAGAGGAGAACACAGGCAACACCCTTTTTGAACTTGGCCACAGTACCTTCTTGCAACATACATCCACGAAGGCAAAAGAAACAAAAGCAAAAATGAACTATTGGGACTTCATTAAGATAAGAAGCTGTTGCACAGCAAAGGATACAGTCAACAAAACTAAAAGACAACCTACAGAATGAGAGAAGATATTTGCAAAGGACGTATCAGATAAAGGGCTAGTTTCCAAGATCTATAAAGAACTTCTTAATCTCAACACCAAAGAAACAAACAATCCAATCATGAAATGGGCAAAAGGCATGAACAGAAATCTCACAGAGGAAGACATAGACATGGCCAACACGCACATTAGAAAATGCTCCGCATCACTGGCCATCAGGGAAACACAAATCAAAACCACAATGAGATACCACCTCACACCAGTGAGAATGGGGAAAATTAACAAGGCAGGAAACCACAAATGTTGGAGAGGATGCGGAGAAAAGGGAACCCTCTTACATTGTTGGTGGGAATGTGAAATGGTGCAGTCACTCTGGAAAACAGTGTGGAGGTTTCTCAAAGAGTTAAAAATAGACCTGCCCTACGATCCAGCAATTGCACTGTTGGGGATTTACCCCAAAGATTCAGATGCAATGAAACGCCGGGACACCTGCACCCCGATGTTTGTAGCAGCAATGTCCACAATAGCCACACTGTGAAAGGAGCCTCGGTGTCCATTGAAAGATGAATGGATAAAGAAGATGTGGTTATGTATACGATGGAATATTACTCAGCCATTAGAAACGACAAATACCCACCATTTGATTCAACATGGATGGAACTGGAGGGTATTATGCTGAGTGAAATGACACAATTGGACAAGGACAAACATTATATGTTCTCATTCATTTGGGGAATATAAATAATAGTGAAAGGGAATAGAAGGGAAGGGAAAAGAAATGGGTAGGAAATACCCAGGTATTTCCTGGGTAGGAAAGGGAGACAGAACATAAAGACTCCTAACTCTAGGAAACGAACTAGGGGTGGTGGAAGGGAGGAGGGCGGGGGGGGGGTGTGGGTGACTGGGTGACGGGCACTGAGGGGGACACTTGACGGGATGAGCACTGGGTGTTATTCTATATGTTGGCAAATTGAACACCAATAAAAGATAAACTTATTATTTAAAAAATTATCGTTATTTAGCCAGAAATTGTATCAGTCATTTTTCTCTCTTACCTGTAGAGCAAAGAGGATAGAAGATGTCTGGGAGAATCTGCAATCTCTCTCTCTCGGAGATCCAGTGTTATAAGGCAGACTTTGGAGTCCTTTCAGCCCTGGGGGATCCTGAAATAAATGGTAATGAAAACTTTGAGCATTGAGATAAAGAATCAAACAAAAGGAGGAGGTAAGCATTACTGTTTCTGACTTCTGAGAAGTGTGCCTTGGCCAGATAGTGAGATGGAAAGGGCTGGAAGTCATAACAGCCTTGGCTATAGATATGATTGCTTGCTAATAGAGAAGAGCCACTGCAGTGGGCCACTCTGCCTGAAGCCAAGGAAACATGTCACTCTCTCTCAATTTCTGAGAAAAGGGACTATAAAGAGCTAGAGAGAAAACTAGTAAAAATAATATTGAAAATAGGGATCCCTGGGTGGCGCAGCGGTTTAGCCCCTGCCTTTGGCCCGGGGCACGATCCGGGAGACTCGGGATCGAATCCCACATCGGGCTCCCTGCATGGAGCCTGCTTCTCCCTCTGCCTGTGTCTCTGCCTCTCTCTCTCTCTCTCTCTATGACTATCATAAATAAATAAAATCTTAAAAAAAATAATATTGAAAATATAATTTAAAAAATCTGTTAACCTCTACCCATCTTGGGAAGATCAGAGATGGTAGGAGCCTCCATGTACAATAGGGGTCGCACAGGTGAGAGCAGCTACAGCCACATGTCACACTGGCCCTGCCCTACCATTGCAATCTTCAGAGATCTTGATCCCTACCCTTCCAGTGCCATAAGGCAGCTTCACAATCATGTTCTGAATCCATACTCAACACTGCTTTGCCACTGAGACTCAGCCTGCCAATACACTACAGCTCCTTTTAGAAAGTTAGAGGATAGGGACGCCTGGGTGGCTCAGCAGTTGGGCGTCTGCCGTCAGCTCAGCTCGTGATCCTGGGATCCAGGATGAAGTTCCACATCAGGCTCCCTGTGAGGAGCCTGCTTCTCCCTCTGCCTATGTCTCTGCCTCTCTCTCTCTCAGCCTGTGTCTCTCATGAATAAATAAATAAATCTTAAAAAAAAAAAAAGAGGATATCTTCTCAGGCAACTGACTGAGAAAATAAAATTTTATTCAATCCCTACCACACAACTTATATGGAAATAAATTTCAGATGGACTAAGGACAAAAGTATAAAATAAAGCAAAGCTATCCAGAAGAAATAGCAATAAAATACTTTTATAATTTTAGTGTGGGCAAGGTCTAGACATAGTATAAAAGGCAGAAAACATAAGAAAAGCAGCCCGGGTGGCTCAGTGGTTTACCGCCACCTTCAGCCCAGGGCATGATCCTGGGGAACCCGGATCAAGTCCCGCATCGGGCTCCCTGCATGGAGCCTGCTTCTCCCTCTGCCTGTGTCTCTGCCTCTCTCTCCTCTCTGTGTATTCTCATGAATAAATAAAAATAAAATCTTTAAAAAGAAAAGAAAAACTAGATTTATTTATACATAGATTGATGTATATATGTGTGTACACACACACATCCACACAGAATATATAATTTAAGTAAATGGAATTAAAGTATTATCCATGCTGTTGTTAACCTGAGTCTTTTTGGTGAAGGTCTTTTTAACTGATTTTCCTGGTACTCCCATCTCATCCCAAGTAAACAGTATTAACAGCCTGGTATGTACCTTTCCACACTTTTCTTTTCTTTTTAAGATTTTATTTATTTATTCATAGAGACACACAGAGAGAGAGACGCAGAGACACAGGCAGAGGGAGAAGCAGGCTCCATGCAGGGAGCCCAAGGGGGGACTGATCCCGGGTCTCCAGGATCAGGCCCTGGGCTGAAGGTGGGGCTAATCCGCTGAGCCACCCAGGCTGCCCTCCCCACTTTTCTTTATGTCTCTATAATCCTATACAAATACACATACAGGGAAGCTCAATCATTGTTGAGCTTGTACACTTCCCTGCATTTTGCTTTTCTTACATAACGACAGAGCTTGAAAATCCCCCAAGTCCTCCAATATAGATCTAGTGCATTCTTGTTAATGATGACTGAGAAAGGACCATTAAAAGATAAACTGAGACATATTAAACACTTTAAGACTTATTTAAGCAAACACTGAATTGGGCAGCATCCAATTTAGCAAATACAAAAGAACTCCAAGTGGCAACAGAAAGTGAAAGATTTGCATAGGCAGAATGGAGCAGGAACAAGGAAGTTGTACAAAGCAAAAAAGCCCATTAATTATGCAAGCTTACTGTCCTTTGGGAGATGGCAGGGGTCTATCAGAGAAATTACCTAACCAGTGCTGGTCAGCTGATTCCTGATTGGTTCCATTTCTGGGAGCCCTAAAACTGGACTTACATTACATCTTGGTTTGGGTGATATGGAGCTTAGCATAAGCAACTCCATTTTGTACCTATTCTCCTGGCTTAAACAGAATAAAGCACTTTTTATTCCCAATTGACAAGCATTTAACCCATTTCCAAACTTTACTTCTGGAAATATAAATTACATAACAGGGGGATGATACGCCTTTATCTTTTGGATTTTCCTGTAAATGCCCTTTGCCCAGTAAAGGCAAATTAGGCTCAGGTCATTGAATTTGACAGCCTAAGAGCCTCAGGTGCCCAAGAAGTAGACCTTAGGAAGGGAGCTGAAGTGGCATGAAGGACCAGGGAAGGAACACGGGCTATTAGGATATTCTTTGTCATACCACAGCTTTGCCTCTGACCAATGTGAGGTCCTCACCTTAGGATATTGTTCACGCTGTGTCACAAAAGAGCCCATAAATCACTTAAAGGAGAGTGGAAGACAACCTGAAACTAAAGATCTGAACTAGAGAGAACAGGAACTTAAGTTTCAGGGAGAATTTTGGTCAGTTCTACAACACTGCCACCATGTGGCTGTAGAACATTGCAGCTAGCAGACCTAGAAGTGATGGGTTGGAAGCAGTTATTAAATAGAACCGGTTTCGCATTCTATCTTAATTTGCACCTCCCACGTCAGGATACGAACATTTCCATCAACCCAAAGAATGTCCTTATACTATTTCCAATCAGTACTTCCCCACCATCATTTTTCCAACTTCCACTAGATTCCCTATTCTTACACATGATATAAGTGGAATCCTATAGTACATACCCTTTTGTTTAGTTCAAATACCATCTAAGATCCATTGTAAATTTTCCTTTTACCTACAGGTTACTCTTCATTTCCAAATCCATTGGAAATTTCTGGGTATCTCTTAGTTGTTGATTTTTAGTTTAATTCCATAGCAGTCAGAGAACAGATTGTGTAGTTTTTCAATCTTTTGAGATTTTTTGAGACATGGCTTATTTTGGTGAATGTTCCATGTACACACGAAAAGCCTGTGTTCTGCAATAGTTGGATGCTGTGTTCTATAAATGTCAGCTAGAATTTATAATCAAATATTCAATGCCCTTCATGATTTTTGTCTGCTTGGTTTCCTCCTCTTTCATCATATGTGTCTCTCTATGTGTCTTCTCTTCTCTATGAGCACTGGTCATAATGGATTAAGGATCCACTCTACATAGTATGACCTCATCTCCACCTAATGAATGGCATCTTGGTGAATGTTCCATGTGTATTTGAGAAGCATGTACATTCTTTTCTGTTGTAATCGTTAATTAGGTCAAGTTGGTTGGTTGATAGTGTTGTTCAAGTCTGCCATTATCCTTGGCAATTTTCTAAGTGTTCTGTCAATTACTGAATGAAGAGTTTTGAGACCAAGACTGTAACTGTGGATTTGTCAGTTTATCTTTGCTGACTATCAGTTTTTTGCCTCATGTATTTTGAAGCTCTCTTAGTAGATGCACAAATGTTTAGGGTTGTCATGTCCTCCCAGTTAATACCTTCTTTCATTATCATTGTGCTTAGAGTCTGTTAAACTTCTTGGACATATAGATTCACAGTTTTATTTAAATTTGGAACAGCTTGGCCATTATTTCTTCAACTATTTATTGTTTCATTTCTCTCCCCTCCATCAACGAATCCAGTTACCCACATATTAGGGTGACTGATGTCCCACAGCTCACCGGTCTTATTTTTATTTTTAAAATTCCTTTTTTTTTTTTTTCTGTTTGACATTCAACAGTTTCTTCCTCTATGGCTTTGAATTTACTAACTTTTTCTTCTGAAATGTCTAATCTATTATTAACTTCATCCAGTGAATTCTTTATCTCAGACATCTGGAAAGCTGATTTGAGTCTTTTGTATATCTCCCAAGCCTCTATTTAATCTTAATGTAACATTGAGAGAAATTAAATTTTAAAATTATTTAACAGTCAAGGCATTGGGTAAATTAATTAATTTTGATTATTGCCATTATCTCATTGATCTAGAGATTTTGTTTAGCTTATATAATAAAATTTAATACTTTTCTAGAAAATACATCTTTTTCCATTCTCTTTTTTCTCCTCCCTAACATCACCTTCTCTTGCCTTTCAGGTATCCTTATTAACAACTTGTGTGTAAATTTCTTTATTCAGATTCACACTCGCTTATCCAAACACAATCACATGCACACATACACACATACCCCCCACACACATGCTCATATTTGTAAACATGTATAGACGGGGTATTTTTTTTATGAAAAGATGGGATTATATTATATAACTTCTCCCTTATACTTGCTTAACGATGAGAGGGGCATCTGGAAGAGTCTGCCTTCGGCTGGGGTCATAATCCGGGAGTCCTAGGATGGAGCCCTGCATTGGGAGCCCTGCTCAATAGGGAGTCTGCTTCTCCATCTCCCTCTCCCCCTGCTTGTACTCTCTCTATATATAAAATAAAAAACTAAACAAAACAAAACATGTATTAGTACATGCCAATTTGATTATTTCATTAAGACGGTAGGTAGTTCCTAGGGGTGCCTGGGTGGCTCAGTCAGTTAAGCATGTGACTCTTGATTTTGGCTCAGGTCATGATCTCAGGGTCTTGAGATCAAGCCCCACGTCGGGCCCTTTGATCAGTGCAGAATCTACTTGTCTCTCCCTCCCCCTCTGCCCTTCACACACTTGTGCTCTCTCTCCTATGTCTCTAAAATAAATAAATAAAATCTTTTTTTAAAAAATGGTAGTTCCTAGATCACATTGATATAAACTTCTCCCTGGGGTGATATTTTGGCACAGTGCAAATTATCTCGTTGCCCAATATATTTGGAAGTAGAGGTTTCACAAGCACTGTGATATTCACCCAAATTGATTATTTAATGGGAGTTTCAAAATGGTTATATTGTAATTCTTACATGAATCGCCTGCATCCTCCATCAAGAAGAGTCATCTCTCATCAAGTGGACATAAACTGTCGTTCCTTGCCAAAGGCAGAATGAGAATTTATCTTTCATAAACTACCAATTTCTGTTGTATCTTATATAATAACTGTCTGCAATGGTCATCTGTAAATCTTTTCTGCTCTTTTTTTCTTTTTTTTTTTTTGGTGGTTTTAATTTTTTATATAAATTTATTTTTTATTGGTGTTCAATTTGTCAACATATAGAATACACCCAGTGCTCATCCCATCAAGTGCACCTCAGTGCCCATCACCCAGTCAACACCCCCTACTCTTTTTTTCTAATAACTTTGTAACTTTGGACTTGTAAAGTTGTATTTCTTTAAAGTTTTTATAATAACTAATCTTTTTGATAATCAAATTGCCCCAAATTTTACCAGTGGCAGCTTGAGCAAGTTGACTTCTGTGTCCTTTTTTTTTTTTTTTTAAGATTTTATTTATTTATTCATGAGAGACAGAGAGAGAAAGAGAGAGAGAGAGAGAGAGAGAGAGAGAGAGAGAGAGGCAGAGACACAGGCAGAGGGAGAAGCAGGCTCCATGCAGGGAGCCCGATGTAGGACTCGATCCCGGGTCTCCAGGATCACGTCCAGGACTGAAGACGGTGCTAAACCGCTGGGCCACCCGGGCTTCCCCCCTCTCTGTCTTTGATATCACCCCAATAGTCTTTGGTGCTTGCTTCTCTTTGGTACATCCAGAAATGATGAGCCCACCTTATCCTTTCCCAGCCCCGGTCCATATTCAACCATTTCTCCGAAGAGCCCTAATTCCCTAGAGTGGAGAAAAGTATGTAAATACATAAATCTGAGCTCCAGCAAGTTTCACTGCTAGAATGTCTTGCTTTTAAATTCTTTCAGTGTGCAGAATATATGTATATATTTTTTAACCTGAATTTATATTGGTAATATCCAACTCAGATTTAACATGATTTGGCATGATTTTGTGTTTATAGCTCTTCAACACTAAAACTTTAAGATATTTACTGACTTGCTTTATCTTAAAAAAAACATAAAATACTTTCAAAATTACAATACCAGTATCACTCCTAAAAATAAAACTATTAACAGAGGGAAAAGGTTCATTTGTAGTTCCCAAACTCATTCTTTTTTAAAAATCCTTAATCTATATCTCACTAAAGATGAACAGAGTTCTGTGTTCAAAGCTCACTTGGAATAATTCTTTTTTTCTCTGAGATTATGTTATCAAATGGACATATGTTCAAGTTCATTTGTTTCCTTTTTTCCTATTTTTAAGGCTTCCTTTTTTCCTTTTATGATCTAATTTTTTTCAAACATGAAAAATACGTACTTTCAAGGTGGCAATTATGTAAAACATATATACTCATGGATTTGCTTTTATTCCAAAACCTTTCACCAGGATTCCAAACTACCACCATCTCCACTAGAGGGAACTATTTTTATTCATTTCTGGTTTGTCATTCCAGTGTTTCTCTTTCAAAAATTTTTCCTCAGCTTGCGTCTTACAATCCATGAAATGTAGAATATCTGTGCCAAGCAATATACATTTTAGTTCTGATGACTTTTGAACTTCATAGAAAAGATATATTACTATTTGGTTTTTTTTTTTAAGATTTTATTTATTTATGAGAGAGAGAGAGAGAGAGAGAGAGAGAGAGAAGCAGAGACAGGAGAAGCAGGCTCCACACAGGGAGCCTGATGTGGGAGTTGATCCCAGGTCTCCAGGATCATGCCATGGGCCGAAGGCAGGCCCTAAACCACTGAGCCACCCAGGGATCCCTATTTGTTGTTTTCTAGGACTGTTTTGGTCAGTCAATATTCTATTATGAGATTTGTGCAAGTTGTTTTGTGTAGCTGTTATTCACTCATTTTCATTTAGGTGTACTGTTCCATTGTGTAAATACACTACAAATCATTTATCCTTCTGTCAATGGCATTTGGTTGTTTCTGGATTTTTTTTCTAATATGTATATACTCTCACAAATATTCTATATCAGACAAAGTGGACTTGAGAGCAAAGAAAGCATTTTATAATGGTAGAAGAGTCAATTCTCTAAGAAAACTTAATTCCTGATATGTGTGTACCTAACAACAGTTAGACTAAAGTTTTTAACCAAAAAAGCCACAAAATACATGTTGTAAAAGCTGATAGAGCTGCAAGGAGAAATAGATGAATCCACTATTATATTTGGAGATTTCAACATCCCTTATCAGAAGTGAACAGATGGAGAAGATAGAAAATCAGTAAGGATATAATTAATCTGAACAGCACCGTCAAACACCTGGATCTAATTAATGTCTATAGACTATGTCATCTAAAAATAAGAGTACACATACTTTACAAGCTCACATGGAATATTCACCCAGAGAAATCACATTCTAGGGGCGCCTGGGTGGCTCAGTTGGTTAAGCATCTGCCTTCAGCTCAGGTCAGGATTCTAGGGTCCTGGGATTGAGTTCTGTGTTGGGCTCCCTGCCTAGTAGTAAATTTACTTCTCTCTCCCCCTCTGCCCCTCCGTCTGCTCATACTCTCTCTTTTGTGCACCCACACTCTCTCTCTCAAATAAATAATTAAAATCTAAAAAAAAGAAAAAAATCACATTCTGGGCCATAAAACATACCTTAACAATCTTAAATGAATAGAAATTACACAAAGTGTGCTCTCTGACCACAGTGGAATTAAACTAGAAACTAATAACAGAAAGATAGCTGGAAAACCTCTCAAGTACTTGGAGATTAAACAATACATTTCTAAATAACACATAAATCAAAGAAATCTTAAGAGAAATTTTTAGATACTTCGAAATAAATGGAAAAGAAAATACAGCTTATTGAAACTTGTGAGATGTAGAAACAGCAGTGTTTCAAGGGAAATTTATAGCATTGAACACAAATGTTAGAAAAGAAGAATGACCTAAAATCAATAATCTAAGCTTCCACTTTAGGAAACTAGAGAATAAGGAACAAATTAGATTTGGGGCACCTGGGTGGCCCAGTTGGTGGAGGAAATGCAGCTCTTGATCTTGGGGTCATGAGTTTGAGGCTCATGTTGGGGAGTGGAGATTATATTAACTAATAATAATAATAATAATAATAGAATAAATAAATTTTAAGAAGAACAAATTAAATTCCAAATCAATAGAATAAAAGAAATAATAAAAATTACAGCAGAAATCAATGAAATTGAAGACAAGAAATCAGTAGAGAAAAACAATGAAACCAAATGCTGATTCTTTAAAATAAAGTCGTGAAAGTGATAAACCTCTAGCCTGCTTTACACAGACAAAAAAGAGAGAAGACACAAATTGCCAATCTCAGAAGAGGGACCATCACTGCTGATGCCATTGGAGTAAGTACACTAGACCTAGATGATTTCAGTTGTGAATTCTACCAAACATTTATTGAAGAAATTGTACCGATTCTCTACAATCTCTTACAGAAAATAGAAGCAGAACAAATACTTCCTAATATATTCTATGAGGTCAGCATTACCGTAATACCAAAACCAAAGCCATGACAAGAAAGAAAAAATACAGGGACGCGTGGGGGGCCCAGTGGTTGGGTGCCTGCCTTTGGCTCAGGGTGTGATCCCAGTTTGGGGATCAAGTCCCATATTGGGCTTCCTGTGAGGAGACTGCTTCTCCCTCTGCCTGTGTCTCTGCCTTTCTCTCTCTCTGTGTGTGTGTGTGAATAAGTTAAAAAAAAAAAAAAAAAAAAAAGAATGCAGCCATCATAAGAGATGCCAAAATCACTTTCTGTTTTCTTAAGACATCACTAAAAGTCTTCAGAGGCCAAAAGTCATCCTTAAAGTTCAATCTGCATCCTTTTTACTGCAGCTGGATTAATTTCTTTAAATTGGAGCACCTGGGTGGCTCAATGGTTAAGCATCTGCCTTCGACCCAGGTCATGATCCTGAGGTCCTGGGATGGAGTTTTGCTTCTCCCTCTGCCTATGTCTCTGCTTCTCTCTCTGTGTCTCGCATGAATAAATAAGTAAAACCTTTAATAATAATAAAATAATAATAATAATAATTTCTCTAAATTGACTCTTCATAAAAATCAAGAACAGCAAACAGATTTGCACTCTCACCCAAACATTTCTACTACATTTTCTCTTCAAAAAAGGAATTTACTCAGGGAGGAGTGACTTCTATTCCAAAAGGGTATGTGGCCAAAATCAAATAAGCATATGCCTACTACCTGATTCTAGAACAGGATTCCCTTCACCACCACAGTCCCCCACCTCATACCCCATAAGCATGACCTTACACATCCTTTGACTCGTTATCACTTACCCAAATAAAAAAGAAAGCCATAATTTGCAATTAGTAATGCATCTGACCTCATGCCCATTAAACAGGTGAGCAAGCTTTGAAAACTGACATGTAGGAGATAAGCTGTCTGTTCATCCGTTCTTGGGATACATGGAGCCCGTTGTTCCCTAATATCCAATTTTGCCTTCTTTAAAAATATACTTAATTTTAACTGAGAGAAAAAAATACTCTATTTTAACTGAAGTAAATATATTTCCCAATCACCAATGCAGCTAGGTGTGGCTATGTACCCAAGCTGTAAAGTGAACTACAAGCATAAATGTATGTGCCTTCCAGCACTGTCCTTAGAAATCAGGGTGGGATCACACTCTTCATTTCACCACTCTTTCCTATTAGCTGACATGTAATCATGACCACCAGAGCTTCTGCAGATGTCTTGTACAAGAGATAAAAGCCAGCAGATGAAGAGGGCAAATTAACAATATAGAAGGAAACTGAGTTGGTGAAATCACGGAGCTAATCTACTGTTTTGTTTTCGGCACTTACAGTGAACCTAATCCAACGTCCTTTCACAAAACAAACATGACAGGAAGAGAACAGGCCCTTTTTGTAGCACGAGAGAAATTACTGTGTGGCTCCAGATTGCTGGAATGCTGGAAAAAGCTTGCTGAAAAGTAAGTTCAAGTGGACCCGAGGAGACACACATCACAATGCAACATGGAGACTATAAAATCAGTAGCTATGAGATGTGATCTACACACAGAAAAAATGACAAACTCCAATTAGATCTGGAACTTACTTAAGAAACTCAGAATTTCCAATTTATAATGTAAGCCACAACTTATTTTCTTTATTTTGCTAGAACCTAAAACCATGAAAATGGAAAGATTCTGAAGCTGAGTTCTGAGGGGACAAGTGACATGGTGAAGCTTAGCTCTATTAGACATGAAAGATGCCAAATGAAGTGGAGAAGCTCAAAGCTAAATTTCAGGAACAATGAGGGCAGACTCTAGCATTGTAGAAAACATTTTTGCCTGAGAAGAAGATGGAAGAAGGATAGTGACAACTCAGGAGAAAATGACAAAAGTACCTAACATTTACTAAATCCTTCCTGAGACAAACAATGTTAACCACTAATGGATTGCAAACTTGCCCATCATTTACTTCTACCCTTATCAAAAGCCTTCATTTATGCTCCCTGTGTGAAAATCTCTCCTTGGGAATATACTTTCGAATTTGTGAGTGTAGTTGATGAGACAATGGGACAAATACAAGTTGTCTGTACACATTCTCTTTACAGCCAGATTTTCTACATCCACTTAATAAAGCAAGACCTACCTAGGGCTGAACTTTTGTCTGTTTTTTTTTTTTATTAATTATCTTCAATTGGGATCATCCTAGATCATAGGAGGTAATAGATTATTATTGAATTAGTTTAAATTATCTGCCCAGTTTTTATTATCTTTTTAAAGACTAGATTGAGGCTAATTCTGAATTACAAAGTCCAAGATAACACATATTCTATAAGTATACAATCCAAAAGCACTTTACTACTATGAAAAATAATTTGTGGCTCCTCAAAAAAGGTAAACTTAGAATTGCCTTATAACTCAGCAAGCCAATTCTTGGATATATATCCAAAATAACTGAAAAGAAGTGTGTCAAACAAAAACTTGTACATGTATGCTTCATCATAAGTCCTATAATGTGAAATACATTTCGTGTGAAAGCACAGATATGTCTGTAATCTCATTTTCCTAGTATATGCTTTAATTTATCCTCTAAGCACACCCTGGTAAATTATAAAGTGGCTAAATCTTATAGTCTGTGCATAAATCTATATCCATTTCCATATCCATATTTGTGTTCATGTTTATATCTCTATTCTACCACCTTTGGAGTGATAGAATTACGAAATTTTGAAAATCATACAGAATTGTATTATTTGCATGCATAAAGCTTACAGTAGTTCAAAGCAAAAGAAACATCTGAAAGGTAAAGAAGAGCATTTCATAATCATACAGTGGTCAATTGCCAAGAAAAAAATAATTCTTAACATGTATGTGCCTAAGAGCATTAAGCCATATGAAACAAAAATAATTTTCCCAAATCATTGTCAGACCCCAAACCATAGAACCAGGAAGATCAGAAAACATCAAGTAAGATAGAGACCATAAACATAAAATGAAAGTTAAAGAAAAAAAATCTTGAATCAAGACAGAGGAACGAAGGTAGAAAAACACTACTGAGAGAGGAGCAAAGAATTATATCTGACTTTTGCTTAGAAACAATGCAAGCAAGAAAGTAATAGAATGAAATATTTAGTATTGGTGCGGGGGAAATTGGCATAAAAACAGACACAGAGAACCTAGAATTCTGTACCCTGTGAAATTATCCTCCAAGAATGAAAAAGAAATAATTTTATAGGTAAACAAAATTGAAGGAATTTATTGCTAGTAGACCTGTCTTGCAAGAAATGCTTAAAGAAGTTCTTCAGAGAGAAGGAAAATTACATAGGCCAGAAACAGATCTACACAAGCCAGGTAAGAGTACCAGAGAATACGTAAGTAAAGGTAAAATCAACATTTGTGTATTTCTTATTCTTAATTGTTCTAACAAATTAAGTGTTTCTTCAAAATAATATAGCAACAATGTATTTATGTATGTACTTATATATACACATAAATGTTTATGCATGTTTATGTATAAGTAAAATGCACATCAGAAATGGTAAAAGGAGTGGATAGAAGGAATTAGAAATATTTTGTTATTATATGGTATTTCACTAGCCATGAATTGTTACAGTGTTATTTGAAGTGAACTTTGCATAATTTATATAATAAACATTATATGAGTATATTGCAAACTCTAGAACAACCTCTTTAAAAGGTTTCTAAAAACTGACATGATGAGAAGGAAGAAAAAAGAAATCATATAAAATATTCAATTAAAATTACAAAATGCAGGAAAAAAGAGGGAAAGACAAATAGAAACAACAAACTAGGTAAAAAATAGTGGTAACCAAAATGTTAGATATAAAGACATAATGATACAGGGATCAATTTTCACTATATCAATAACATATAACAAATCAATAAAAATAAATAATTATTTAAATGTCCATGACTTAAATATGCCAATTAAAAAATGGGGATTGTCTCCTAAAATTTGTTGGGAACCACAAAAGAGCCTGAATAGCCAAAGCAAACTTGAAGAAAAAAAAAAAAAAGCAGAGCAGGAGGCATCACAATTCCAGACTTGAAGTTATATCACAAAGCTTCTTGTGATCAAGACAGTAGGATACTGGCACAAAAATATATAGATCCATGGAACAGAATAGAAAATCTAGAAATGGACCACAACTATATGGTCAACTAATATTCATAAAAGTAGGAAAGAATATCCAATGGGAAACAGTCTCTTCAACAAGTGGTGTTGGAAAAAAAAGAAACAAACAAAAAAAAAAACAAGTGGTGTTGGGAAAACCGGACAGCCACATGCAAAAGAATGAAACTGAACCCCTTTATTACACCATACACAAAAATAAATTAAAAATGGATAAATGACTTAAACGTGAGACAGGGAACCATCAAAATCCTAGAGGAGAACATAGGCAGTAGCCTCTTTGACATTGGCTCTAGCAATGTCTGACTAGACACATCTCCTGAGGCAAGGCAAACAAAAGCAAAAATAAACCATTGGGACTTCATCAAAAGGAAAAGCTTCTGTATGGTAAAGGAAACCATTAACAAAATTAAAAGGCAGCCTATGGGATGGAAGAAGGTATTTGCAAATGACATATCTGATAAAGGGTTAGTTTCCAAAATCTAATAAAGAACTTGTCAGACTCAACACCTCAAAAATAAATAATCTAGTTAAATGGGCAGAAGACATGAATAGACATTTTTCCAAAGACATAAGGATGTCCAACAGACACTTAAGTGCTCAGCATCACTCATTATCAGGGAAATGCAAATCTAAGGACAATGAGATATCACGACACATCAGTGAGAATGGCTAAAATTAACAACTCAGGAAACAACAGGTGTTGGCAAGGATGTAGAGAAATGGCTACCCTCTTACGTTGTTAGTGGGAATGCAAACTGTGCAGCCACTCTGGAAAACAGTATGGAGTTTCCTCAGAAAGTTAAAAATAGAACTACCCTACAACCCAGCAATTGCATGACTAGGTATTTATCCAAGGGGTACAAAAATACAGATTCAAAGGGGCACATGCGCCTTAATCTTAGATAATAGCAGTATTATCTACAATAGCCAAATTATGGAAACAGCCCAAATGTCCATTAACTGATGAATGAATAAAGAAGATGTGAGATTATATATATAGATACAGATATATTCCATTATATGTAAAATGGAATATTACTCAGGTTAAAAAAAAAGAAATCTTGCCATTTGCAGTGACATGCATGTAGCTAGAGTGTACTATGCTAAGTGAAAATATCAGTCAGAAAAATACAAACACCGTATGATTTCACTCATATGTGGAATTTAAGCAACAAATAAACAATCATAGGGGGAAAAAAGAGAGGCAAACCAAGAAACAGATTCTTAACTGTAGGGAACAAACTGATGGTTACTGGAGAGGAGTGGTGGTGGGTTAAATAGGTTTTGAGGATTAAGGAATACAATTGTGATGAGCACAGGATGTTGAATGGAAGTTTTGAATAACTAAAATGTACACTTGAAACTGAACATAGAAATTGTCAGAGTGGATGAAAAACAAGACCCCAGGATGCCTGGGTGGCTCAGTGGTTAGGCGTCTGCATTGGACTCAGGGCATGATCCTGGAGTTCTGGGATTGAGTCCCACATGAGGCTTCTCACAAGGGAGCCTGCTTCTCCCTCTGCCCATGTCTGTCATGAATAAAAACAAAAACAAAAACACACATACACACACACAAAAACCTAAGACCTTACTAATGTGTTGTCTGCAAGAAATTTACTTTAAACATAAAAACATATATAAATTAGGGGCACTTCTATGGCTCAGTTGGTTAAGCCTACAACTCTCGATTGCAGCTCAGTTCTTGATCTCAGGGTTGCGAGTTCAAGCCCCACAATGGGTTCCACGCTGGGCATGGAGCCTACATACATGTAATATATGTGCCATGCTATAACTAATCAAAGAAAACAGAAATAGCAAAATTAATTTCAGACAAATTAGGCTTTATAGCAAGTGTTATCAGGAATAAAGAGAGGCATTACATAGTGATAAGGGGGCCAATTCTCCAAGCAGACATGGCAATCTTTAACACATATGTGTCTAAGAACACAGTGTCAAAATACATGAGAAAGACTGATAGAACAGCATGGATAAATAGGTGAATCCATCATTATCATTGATTATTTTAACACTAGTCTATCAGAAATAGAGGCAGAAAATCACTAAGGACATGGCTGACCTCAACAATACCATCAGCCAAATATAATTGGTATGTATAGACTACTTTCTCCTACCGGAGCAGAATACAGATTCTTCTCAAGCTCACACAGAACATTCACCAAGATAGACCACATTCTTGATCATAAAACACACCTCAACAAATTTAAAAGAAATCATATGATATCTGCTTTGAGACTATAATGAAATTAAACTAGGAATCAATAATAGATAACTGAAAAATCCCAAAATATGTGGAGATTAAAAAACACACTTCTAATTATCAAAGAAATCTGAAGAGGAATTATATGTATATATAAAGTTACATATATAACTAAGTGAAAATGTAACACAATTTGTCAAAACCTGTGGGATACAGGAAAAGCAGGTCTTGGGATCCCTGGGTGGCGCAGCGGTTTGGCGCCTGTCTTTGGCCCAGGGCGCGATCCTGGAGACCCGGGATCGAATCCCACGTCGGGCTCCCAGTGCATGGAGCCTGCTTCTCCCTCTGCCTGTGTCTCTGCCTCTCTCTCTCTCTCTCTGTGACTGTCATAAATAAATAAAAATTAAAAAAAAAAAGCAGGTCTTATTTGAAAATTTTATGGCGCTAAATGCATATATTAAACAATAAGGAAGATCTAAAAATCAATAATACAAGTGTACATCTTAGTAAACTAGACAAAGAAAAGCAAATTAAATATGAAGTAAGCATTGGAAAAGGAAGGAGATAGATATAGATCTTTTGATATGTAGATGACAGATCTCTAGATATATCACATATCAAGATCTAGATAGATGATAGATAAATAAATAGATAACTGGATAGATAACAGGTAGATGGTACATACATACATGATAGAGTTCTAGAAAGATATAGATCTATCTCTAGATACAGATGTAAATATATCATATAAATATGTCACATATATACAGTGATAAATAAATGATAGATAGATGATACATGCATACACCTATGATAGAGATGAAGGGCCCTTGGGGGCCCATCTGTCATGAGCATGCTATGAAGGCATGTAGTGTCTTTCTACAACGTCAGCTTTATTCAAGCATAAAGCAAAGTTAAGTCACAATTATAAAGCAGGTTCAGGATTCCAACCTCAATGACAATTCACCATGTGATTAAACTTGGCTTCTTACACACAAAAGCAGGACAGAAGACAAGCCACACAACAAACAAGATAACAGAAGGGTGCAGGAAGTTAATGAACCAAACACAAAGTCAGTCTGTGGGCACCCGGTTGAGATAAGGCCTTAGTCTGGTCTGGGCCAGCTCTTGGCATTTACTGCTTCCAACGTTCATGCAACAAAGGATCTCAGTTCTGTTTGGAGATCAACTGGTCAGAGCCTTCAGTGGCAGTTGCCTTTTTGAAGTGGTCAGACATAGAGGGGTCAGGTCTAAAGACTCTGATACTTTGCGGCCAAAATCGTTCCCTTTTTAAAGGTATTTAATGAGTTTTGGGTCTCTGCAGACCTCCTCTGGTTCTGCTTGTCATCAGTTCTGGGGTGTCAGCTGATGCTGGTCCTGGTGATATCTCCTAAGTGCAGTACCTTAACTGCTTGCATCATTGCTTGACACAGGCCCTTGCTTGACAAAGGCTCCTGCTTGACATGAGAGAGTCCATTTTGCTCTCTACACTCAGATTTGTTGGGGAACTGGGAATAGAAGTTAGGATGACAGAGTTAAGAGAAGACACAATCAATGGGACAAGTGGAGCCAATCACCATACTCTTGAACCATAGTCCATGTAATGCTGAGATACCATGTTGGAGTGAGGGAGCTCCCTGTCCCTTGATATGAGGGTAAACCCATCAGGCTCCTACTAGAGTTGGAGGCTGGACTGGCACTGACCCTCCTGTGCCCCCATTACCCTAATTGTGATCTGTCATTCTCAATAAATCATTTAATTCCACTCTTACTAGGTAGGTTCGCCCAAAATGTTTGTATTCATTCTCTTCATTTTAATACATATAGAATTTCCACTCACAGAATGCTAATCTAGAAAGAGGCTTTTTTCAGTACAGTAGCTATTAGCCCTATGTAACTAGTGCTTCTGAGGACCTGGTATTTTATTTTCTTTTAATTACTTTAAACTTAAAAAGTAATAATTTCCTCAGTAATTGAGAAAAATCTTAGTCTGTTCGAAGCATCTTAGGTATGTGAATCTCCTTTTGGAGTTCATCCTAGGTGTTGAAATTAAAGGGGCTAGTCATGTCAGTTAGTCTCTTAGATACTTATGTTTCTGCTTTCTATAATTTAGGTAGCAGAGGGATTCTTTGCTTTAAAATAGCAATCATTAAATGGATAAAGAAGATGTGGTCTATGTATACAATGGAATATTCCTCAGCCATTAGAAACGACAAATACCCACCATTTGCTTCAACGTGGATGGAACTGGAGGGTATTATGCTGAGTGAAGTAAGTCAATCAGAGAAGGACAAACATTGTATGTTCTCATTCATTTGGGGAATATAAATAAGAGTGAAAGGGAATAGAAGGGAAGGGAGAAGAAATGTGTGGGAAATATCAGAAAGGGAGACAGAACATAAAGACTCCTAACTCTGGGAAACAAACTAGGGATGGTGGAAGGGGAGGAGGGAGGGGGGGTGGGGGAGAATGGGTGACGGGCACTGAAGGGGTCACTTGACGGGATGAGCACTGGGTGTTATTCTGTATGTTGGTAAATTGACCACCAATAAAAATAAATTTATTAAAAAAATAATAAAAAATAAAATAGCAATCACTGGGTATGGATATGGCGCCCACCCAGAGGAAGTAAAATGAAATTACGGAGAACATAGAGCTACCGCCATATGTTAGGATGTTTCTAAAGACACTTTGAAAGAGAGGGAAGCCAATCAGAATGATAGCTTTTAAATGGTTATTGTTAATTCTTAAAAGATGACTCAAACCAAGAATAAAAGGACATTAGATTTATGTTTCATCATGGAGGGTACACATAACTGTAACACAGGTACATGCAGTCCTCACAAAGTCATTTGAAGATTAATAAGAACTAAGGACCAAGAACAAGTTCTTACCGCATCTGCATGAAATGTCTATAAAGACATGCTAGACCCACAATTGGTAATATGGACTGGAAATTTTTTTACTTAGATAAGGTTTGGAAACTATTAACAATATTTGATTGAGATAGGTTGTGAGAGGATTTAGGCACCTGGAGGCTCTGTGGTTGGAGGATACCATTCCAGCCCATTGTCTCTGCCAGAGACAGTTGTGTTGGATGACACACACAAGTATGGCCTGGCTTACGTCTTACTCTAGTCCAGCCTGGGTGGGTCAAACCTGGTGTATAAGAAAGGAGGAGGAGGAAGGCAGTCTTTTTTATTTTATTTTAATTTTTTTGGAGGTCTTAAAGACATCGCTATTGAAATGAAGAAATGCATACAAGCACACCTATGCAAAGAGATGATAACTTATATGGGTTTTCCAATTGCTAATGGGAGTAAAAATTGCAGATCAGCCATCAGAAATGGGGCCAGAGTCAGACCCCCATCCCCCGTCTTCTTTGTTCTCTTCCTGGAGAAGATGCTTCATTGAGCTTCTGCAAGAGCCCAGCCATCTCCATTTATGGATTAAATGTGGTGCTGTGTGGGTTTTTTGTTTTGTTTTGGTTTGGTTTGGTTTGGTTTGGTTTGGTTTGTGTTTCCTTCATGTCTATTAGTTTCTAATGAGTATATAAAGTTGTCTATTTATTTACTCATTCAGCAAGATGTGTCTATTGCGTGCCCAGTCTCACACAAAGTGAGTGAGGATGAGACTCAATCAGTATTGGCTCCCTGTCTTTGAGAAGATCCAGGGCCTTTAGAGAATGAAGACATGTATAGGTGACATGCTTCAAAAGCAATACAAGAAGTGAGAATAAGAGTGATACTTGTGCCCAAATCGCCCAAAGTGATTGCTCTAGATGCAAAGTAGAAGTGGAAGAGTATGGATTCTACGAGGGAAATCTTAAGATTCTAGATGAATTTTGAGGAGATCTGTATCTGTAGTATTTGGCAGCGTGGATAACGGTGCATTGGAGCCTGGGGTGGGGGAAGTGGGCCTATGCTAACGTGCATCAGCTGAGGTGTTAGGGGGAGTGAGGGAGAGGAAGGTATCAATAAATACGTGGTTCTGGCTAGAAGTCTCTTTCTGTGAGTGACAGAAGGTGCCACTGCTCCCCCATGCTGGAACACTATTCATCTCAGTCCACTGAAGACATGGTCCAAAGGATGACTTCTCTCAGTGGTTCTCACCCATGACTGCTCATTACAATCACCTACTGGCTTTATTTTTTTAATTAAAGTTTTTGTTTTTACTCCACTTAGTTAACATACTATGTTACGTCAGTTTCAGGTGTACAATATGATTCAACACTTCTGTACACCCCCTATGCTCATCATAAGTGGACTCCTTAATCCCCACATCTGTTTCACCCATCCCTCCGCCCCCCTCCCTTCTGGTAACCATCAGTTGTTCTGTATAGTTAAGAGTCTGTTTCTTGCTTTCTCTCTCTCTTTTCCATTTGCTTGTTTTGTTTCTTAAATTCTACAGATGAATGAAATCATATGACATTTCTTTCTCTGATTTATTTCACTTACCTTTATACTCTTTACCTCCATCCATGTCATTACAAATGGCAAGATTTCATTCTTTTTTATGGCTGAGTAATACTTCACTGGTAATATACCACCTCTTCTTCACCCATTCATCAATTGATGAACACTTGGACAGCTTCCATATCTTAGCTATTGTAAATAAAGCTGCTATAAATATAGGGGTGCATGTATCACTTTGAATTAGTATTCTTGTGATCTTTTGGGTAAATACCCAGTAGTGTGATTACTAAATAATAGGTTAGTTCTATTTTTAACTTTTTTGGGAAACTCGATACTGTTTTCCAGAGTGGCTGTACCAGTTTGCATTCCCACCAACAGTGTAAGAGGTTTCCCCTTTCTCCACATCCTTGCCAACACCTGTTATTTTCTTGTGCTGTTAATTTTAGTCATTCTGACAGGTGTGATGTGATATTTCATTGTAGTTTTGCTTTGCATTTTCCTTTTTTTGAAATTTTTTTTCTTTTTATTTTTTTTGCTTTGCATTTTCCTGATGGTAAGTGATGCTGAGCATCTTTTCCTGTGTCAGTTGATCATCTAGATTTCTTCTTTGGAGAGATGTCTATTCCATATCTCCTGCCCATTTTTTAATTGGATTTTATGTTCTATTTTTTGTTTTATGTTTATGTTGCATGTTATAAGTTCTTTATATATTTTGGATACCAGCCCTTTATCAGATATGTGATGTTCTCCCATTCTAAGGGCTGCCTTTTAGTTTTCTTGGTTATTTCCTTTGCTGTGCAGAAGCCTTTTATTTTTATGTAGTCCCAATAGTTCATTTTTGGGACTAGCCTAAAGAGACATATCTAGAAAGAAGCTGCTGTGACTGATCAAGAAGTTACTGCCTGTGTTCTCCTCTAGGATTTTAATGATTTCAGGTCTTTACTTCATTATGAATTTATTTTGTATATGGTGTAAGAAAATGGTCCAGTTTCATTCTTTTGCATGTGGCTGTCCAGTTTTTCCAACACCATTTGTTGAAGAGACTGTCTTTTCCCCATTGGATACTCTTGCTTTGTCAAAGACTAATTGATATGATCATTGTGGGTTCATTTCTGAGTTTTCTATTATATTCATTGATCTATGTTTCTGGTTTTATACCAGTACTGTACTGTTTTGATGGCTACAGCATTGAAATATAACTTGAATTCCAGAATTGTGATACTTCCAGCTTTGCTTTTCTTTTTGAAGATTGCTTTGGCTATTCAGGATCTGTTGTGATTCCATACAAATTTTAGAGTTATTTGTCCCAGCTCTGTGAAAAATGCTATTTTGATAGGCACTGTCTCAAATATGTAGATTGCTTTGGATAGTATGGACATTTTAACAATATTTGTTCTTCCATTCCATGAGCATGGAATGTTTTTCCATTACTTTGTATCATCTTAAATGTCTTTGATCAGGTT
The DNA here is from genome assembly GCF_048418805.1 of Vulpes vulpes. NCBI lineage: Eukaryota > Metazoa > Chordata > Mammalia > Carnivora > Canidae > Vulpes > Vulpes vulpes. The sequence goes on along the minus strand of NC_132786.1, from coordinate 11,121,321 downwards.
TTGTAGTTTTCAAAATACAGGTTTATTGCTTCTATTTATTCTTAGGTATCTTATTATTTTTTTAAGTTTTTTTATTTATTTGAGAGAGCAAGAGCAAGCACAAGTGGGGCTTCAGAGGCAGAGGGAGAAGCAGACTTCTCAGTGAGCAGGGAGCCCGACTGGGGGCTCCACTGCAGGACCCTGAGATCATGACCCAAGCCGAAGGCAGATGCTTAATCAACTGAGCCACTCAGGTGCCCTTTTTCATTTGTTTTTATGTACACTTTTATTTCTTTGATTTCCTGGTTGACCCATTAGTTGTTTAATAGCACATTGTTTAACCTCCATGTTGTCTTTCCAGGTTTTTTCTTATGTATGACTTTTAGTTTCATAGAGTTGGTCAAAAAGTATGCATGGTATGATTTCGATCTTGAATTTGTTGAGGTTTGTTCTGCGTGCTAATGTGTGATCTATCTGCAGGATGTTCTATAAGCACTTGAAGAGAATGTGTATTTTGTGGTTTTAGGATGGAATGTTCTGTTAAGTTCATCCATCTGGCCCAGTATGTCATTCAAAGCCATTGTTTCCTTGTTGATTTTCTACTTAGATGATTTGTCCATCGGTGTAGGTGAGGTGTTAAAGTACCCTACTATTATTGTATCATTATCCATGAGTTTCTTTATGTTTTTTATTAATTGATTTATATATTTGGGTGATCACAAGTTGGGAGCAAAATTATTTACAATTGTTAGATCGTCTTGATGGATAGACTCCTTAGTTGTGATATAGTCCCCCTCTTCATTCTTGTTACAGTCTTTGGTTTAAAATCTAGTTTGTGGGGCAGCCCAGGTGGCTCCGGGGTTTAGCGCCACCTTCAGCCCAGGGCGTGATCCTGGAGACCCGGAATCGAGTCCCACCTCGGGCTCCCTGCTTGGAGCCTGCTTCTCCCTCTGCCTGTGTCTCTGTCAATCCCGCACCCCCCACCCCCCGTGTCTCATGAATAAATAAATAAAATCTTTAAAAAATAAAATACATAAAACAAAATCTAGTGTGTGTGATATAAGTATGGTTACTCCAGCTTTCTTTTGACAACCATTAACATGGTAGATGGTTCTCCTTCCCTCCACCTTCAATCTACAGGTATCTTTAGGTCTAAAACGAGTCTCTTGTAGGTAGCATATGAATAGGTCTTTTTTAAAAATACATTTTGATATTTTATGTCTTGATTGAAGCCTTTAGTCCATTTATATTCTAAGTGATTATTGATAGATAGGAATTTGGTGACATTGTATTACCTGTAAATCTGGTGTTTCTGGTGATGTTCTCTGCCCCCTTTCTAGTCTTCTAGTCTTTGTTGCTTTTGGCCTTTCTTTCTCACTGAAAGAGTCCCCCTCTAATATCTCTTGTGGGGCTGATTTAGTGGTCATGAACTCCCTTAGTTTTTGTTTGGGAAACTCTTTATCTCTCCTTCTATTCTAAATGACAGCTTTCCAGGGCAAAGTGGCCTGGCTGTGTGTTCTTCCCATTCAGCACATTGAATATATCCTGCCACTTGTTTCTGTCCTCCCAAGTTTCTGTGGACAGATGTGCTGCAAACCCACTTGTCTTCTCTTGTCAGTTAAGGACTTTTTCCCCCTTGCTCCTTTCAGGATTCTTTCCTTGTCTGTGTATTTTGTGAATTTGACTATGATATGTCTTGGCGATATGTGGCTTTTGTCAAATTTAATGGGAGTTTCTCTGTGCTTCTAGGTATTGATGCCTGTATCCTCCCCTAGACTAGCTAAGTTTCCAGCTATAATTTGCTTCCAGCTATAAGTGGCTCAGATAGGCCTTCTGCCCTTTATCTCTCTTTTAATCTCTTGGAGTCCTATGATACTCCATTTTAATAAGTTACTGAGTTTCCTAAGTCAACTTTCAAGACCCATTACCTTTGTTTCTCTCTTCTTTGCAGCTTCATTATTTTTCATAATTTTATCTTCTATACACTGATTCATTCCTCTGCTTTGTCCATCTAGGTCTGCATTTCACTTACAGCATTTTTAATTTTGGTCTGAGCAGATTTTAGTCCTTTTATCTGTGCAGGAAGTGATTCTCTAGTGTCTTCTATGCTTTTTTTCCCCAAGCCCAGGTAGTACCATTACAATTGTTGTTTTAAATTCTAATTCAGACATCTTATTAATTAAATCTTTGGCTGTCATTTCTTCCTGCTCTTTGTCTTTCTTTTGGGTGAGTTATTCTGTGTTGCCATTTTGGATGGAGGGGAAAAAAACAAAATAAAATAAAAATTTAAAAATCAAAAAAATTTTAAGATAAAATATAATGAAATACATGAAGGAAGCTAGATCCTAGGTGTGTTTTGGTCTTCTTGTTACAAAAAGCTTGATAGAATAAAATGTAGGAAGAAAGAAAAGGAAAAGAAAAAAATTTTGAAAAATGAATTGTTCTTTCTGTATCCAAGAAAAAAGAAAGAAAGAGAGAAAACCAAAAAACAAAAAGAAACAAAAATTTAAAAACCTAATGGATGCTGGATTCTGTTTCCCATAGAGCTGAAGCTTTGCAGCATTCTGTGATCAGTAGGCCTGTGCTGGTGTTCTAGGGTTTGGGGGAAAGGCCTGCCCCTGATTCTCAGGTGGAGTTGCCCTGGTGGGGATGTGCCTGCAAGGTGCAGGGGGCGGAGCTCGGTGCACCTGCTCTGTTCTCCACTTGGTGGCAGTGTTTAGCTCACTGAGGTGGATAGGGCTGAAGGGCACTAGGAGAGCATGGCCTTGCCCCATCCTCTCTGCTTAGGAGCAGGAAATGCAAGCTACCCTTCTTCAGTAAGCCTTCACAATGTGCAGACAATGACCCCTCCTGTTCCTATGACTTCCGTCAGATTCCTGCCTTCACCCTGTGTCTGCACTGTTTGCCCGCCAAATGGCACAGCTCTCCTGTTTTGTTTAATCATTTAAATTCAGTTGGCCAACATAATCATTCCAGATGTAGAGCTCTGTAATTCATCAGTTGTGTATAACACCCAATGCTCAGCACATCTCTTGCCCTTCTTAATGCCCATCACATAGTTACTCCATCCCCCTCGGCGACCCTCAGTTTGTTTCCTTCAGTTAAGAGTGTCGTGGATTTATCTCAGGCACAGCTGTGTTTGAAAACCCCACACTTCAGGTATCCCCACTGATTGGACTGGCACTGATCCTCTGGGGAAGGGTCTCCCTGTGCGGTGACCAGTTCCAGTTTGTCCCTGAAGACAGTGGTGGGACTGTGCAGCAGTTCTCGGTTTATGCTAAGTCACAACACACAGCCTGCACCAGGGATTGCTGCCTTCAGCTGGCATCTTTGTTCCTATACCAGTGAGCTGGGCAGCTCAATGAGCCTACAGGATCCTTTGCCCATGGAGAGGCCATATTACCACTGGCATATGCACTCCAACTGGGGAACCACTTCTTCCCTGTGGCTGTGGGGAGCCTCAGAATGCCCAGTGCTGGGGCTCTGCCCTGGTCTTCCCCTGGAGCACCACTCAATTCCCCAGGTGGAAACCTAGCAATGTCTTGGACTTCTGAAGCTTCAGACTCTGCACTCAGCTGTATATAGAAAACTGGTGGTATTGTAAACCTCACCCTTTTTTTTTCAGTGATTTTTCTCTCTCTCCTTCTCTCTGGCTACTCCCTCCCCTGAGCAGCACCCATGATTCTTTTCTCCCAAGAATCAGCTCTAGAGTTCTTACCTTCCACACATCGTTTTTCTAGTTTGTAGACATGCAGCTATGTTCTCTAAGACTTCCAACCGATGTGTTGGGTGTTCAGAATGATTTGATAGTTAACTAGCTGTGTTTGAGGGAGGAGGAAAGCTGAGGGTCACCCTACTACTCCACCATCTTATGTCTCTCCAAGTTTCATGACTTATTTATATATTTTGTGTATTAACACTTTATCAGATATGTGAGGCAAATATCTTCTCCCATTCTGTAGTTTAGGTTTTTAAAAATATTTTATACATTTATTCATTTGAGAGAGAGCGTGCAAGACAACAAGAGAGAGCACAGAGGGAGAGGGAGAAGCAGACTCCCTGCTGAGCAGAGAACCTGATGTGGGACTCAATCCCAGGACTCCAGGATCATGACCTGAGCTAAAGGCAGACACTTAACAGCTGAGCCACCCAGGCACCCCTGTAGTGTTTTTGTGTTTTTTTTTTTAAATCTTTTTTTTTCTATAAATTTATTTTTTATTGGTGTTCAATTTACCAACATACAGAATAACACCCAGTGCTCATCCCGTCAAGTGCCCCCTTCAGTGCCTGTCACCCAGTCACCCCCACCCCCCACCCTCCTCCCCTTCCACCACCCCTAGTGTGTTTCCCAGAGTCAGGAGTCTCTCATGTTCTGTTTCCCTTCCTGATATTTCCCACTCATTTTTTCTCCTTTCCCCTTTATTCCCTTTCACTATTTTTTATATTCCCCAAATGAATGAGACCATATAATATTTGTCCTTCTCTGATTGACTTATTTCACTCAGCATAGTACCCTCCAGTTCCATCCACGTCGAAGCAAATGGTGGGTATTTGTCATTTCTAATGGCAATATTACAATGGTAATATTCCATTGTATACAGAGACCGCATCTTTTTTATCCATTCATCTTTCAATGGACACCGAGGTTCCTTCCACAGTTTGGCTATTGCGGACATTGCTGCTAGAAACATCGGGGTGCAGGTGTCCCGGCGTTTCACTGCATCTGTATCTTTGGGGTAAATTCCCAGCAATGCAATTGCTGGGTCATAGGGCAGATCTATTTTTAACTCTTTGAGGAACCTCCACACAGTTTTCCAGAGTGGCTGCACCAGTTCACATTCCCCCCGACAGTGCAGGAGGGTCCCCCTTTATCCACATCCTCTCCAACATTTGTGGTTTCCTGCTTTGTTAATTTTCCCCATTCTCACTGGTGTGAGGTGGTGTCTCATTGTGGTTTTGATTTGTATTTCCCTGATGGCAAGTGAGCGGAGCATTTCCTCATGTGCTTGTTTTTTAGTTTTGTTGATTGATTCCTACACTACACAGACGGTTTTTATTTTGAATTAAATTCCAGCCGTTAATTTTTGCTTTTATTTCCCTTGCATCAGGAGACTTATCTATAAAGAACTTGCTGTGGCCAAGGTCAAACAGGTTACTACCTGTGTTCTCCTCTAGGATTTTAATGGTTTCCTGTCTCAGATTTAGGTCTTTCCTCCATTTTGTGTTTATTTTTGTGTATGGTATAAGAAAGTGGTCCAGTTTCATTCATTTGCATAGTTTTCCCAACACCATTTGTTGAAAACACTGTCTTTTTCCCATTGGATATTGTTTCCTGCTTTGTCAAAGATTAATTGAACATTTAGTTGTGCATTTGTTTGTGGGTTTTCTACTCTGTTCCACTGACTTATGTGTCCATTTTTGTGCCACAACCATTCTGTTTTGACCACTGCACTTTGTAATATGCCTTGAAGTCTAGAATTGTGATGCTTCCAGCTTTACTTTCTTTTCCAAGATTGTTTTAGCTATTGAGGCTCTTTTCTGGTTCCACACACATTTTAGGATTGTTTATTCTAGCTCTGTGAAAAACGCTGGTGATATTTTGATAGGGATTGTCTTAAATGTGTAGATTGCTTTGGGTAGTGCAGGCATTTAAAAAATATCTATTCTTCCTATCCCTAAGCATAGAATGTCTTTCCATTTGTTTGTGTCCTCTTCAGTTTCTTTCAACGTTGCTTATAGTTTTCAGAGTACAGTTCTTTTAACTCTTTCATTAGGTTTCTTCTTAGATATCATATTGGGTTTTTTTGGTGTAATTGTAAATGGGATTGAGCATTTAATTTCTCTTTTTGCTGCAACATTATTGGTGCATTCAAATGCACAGATTTCTCAATGTTAATTTTCTATCCTTTGATCTACTAAATTTGTTTATCAGTTCTAGTAATTTTCTGGTGGAGTCTTTTCACTTTTCTATATATGGTATCAAAGACATCTGCAAATACTGAAAATTTGACATCTTCCTTGCTGGTTTGGATGTCTTTTATTTCTTTTTGTTGTCTGATTGCTCTGGTGAGGACTTCTACTACTATGTTAATTAACAGTACTGAGAGTGGTGGACATCCTTGTCTTGTTCCTGACCATAGAGGAAAATCTTTCAGTTTTTCTCCATTGAGGATGATATTAGCTGTGGGTTTTTCATATATGGGTTTTATTGTTAGTTATGTTCCCTCAAAATCTACTTTGCTGTGGGTTTCTACCATGAATGGATGTTGTGCTTTGTTAAATGCTTTTTCTGCATCTACTGAAATGATCATATGATTCTTTTTTTTTCTTTTTTGGCAAATTTTTATTTAAATTTTAGTTAGTTAACATACAGTGCAGTATTGTTTCAGGAATAGAATTCAGTGATACATCACTTACATATAATAGTCTGTGCTCAACACAATGAGGACCCTCCTTATTACCCATCACCCATCCAGCCCATACCCTTTGTACCTTCCTCCATCACCCCTCAGTTTGTTCTCTATCTTTAGGAATCTCTTATAGTTTGTTTCTCTCTCTCTCTCTCTCTCTTTGTTTTTAAAGATTTATTTATTTATTTTAGAGAGAGAGGGCACAAGCAACAGGGGTAGAGGGAGAGAGAGAATCTCAAGTAGACTCAGGACGAGGCTCGAGAGCAGGACCTGAGCTGAAACCAAGAGTTGGATGGTTAATTAACTATACCACTCAGGTGCTCCTCTCTCTCACTCTTTTTTCCCTCTTCCACATGTTCATCTGTATTATTTCTTAAATTCCACTAATGAATGATGTTACATGGTATTTGTCTTTCTCTGACTGACTTATTTCACTTAGCATAATACACTGTAGCTCCATCCACATCACTGCAAATGGAAAGATATCATTCTTTTTGATGGCTGAGTAATACTCCACCATGTATATATACAATATCTTCCTTATCCATACATCAATCAACGGACAATTGGATGATGGCTATTGTTGATAATACTACTATGAACATCAGGGTGAATGTACCATTTCATTTTTTAAAATAAATTAATTTTTTATTGGTGTTCAATTTACGAACATACAGAATAACACCCAGTGCTCATCCCGTCAAGTGCCCCCCTCAGTGCCCTTCACCCATTCACCCCCAGCCCCCGCCCTCCTCCCCTTCCACCATCCCTAGTTCGTTTCCCAGAGTTAGGAGTCTTTATGTTCTGTCTCCCTTTCTGATATTTCCCACACACTTCTTCTCCCTTCCCTTAATTCCCTTTCACTGTTATTTATATTCCCCAAATGAATGACAACACACACTGTCCTTCTCCGATTGACTTACTTCACTCAGCATAATACCCTCCAGTTCCATCCACGTTGAAGCAAATGGTGGGTATTTGTCGTTTCTAATGGCTGAGGAATATTCCATTGTATACATAAACCACATCTTCTTTATCCATTCATCTTTCGATGGACACCGAGGCTCCTTCCACAGTTTGGCTATTGTGGACATTGCTGCTAGAAACATCGGGGTGCAGGTGTCCCGGCGTTTCATTGCCTCTGAATATTTGGAGTAAATCCCCAACAGTGCAATTGCTGGGTCGTAGGGCAGGTCTATTTTTAACTCTTTGAGGAACCTCCACACAGTTTTCCAGAGTGGCTGCACCAGTTCACATTCCCACCAACAGTGTAAGAGGGTTCCCTTTTCTCCACATCCTCTCCAACATTTGTGGTTTCCTGCCTTGTTAATTTTTCCCATTCTCACTGGTGTGAGGTGGTATCTCATTGTGGTTTTGATTTGTATTTCCCTGATGGCAAGTGATGCAGAGCATTTTCTCATGTGCACGTTTGCCATGTCCATGTCTTCCTCTGAAGATTTCTCTTCATGTCTTTTGGCCATTTCATGATTGGTTTGTTTGTTTCTTTGGTGTTGAGATTAAGAAGTTCTTTATAGATCTTGGAATCTAGCCCTTCATCTGATACATCATTTGCAAATATCTTCTCCCATTCTGTAGGTTGTCTTTTAGTTTTGTTGACTGTATCCTTTGCTCTGCAAAAGCTTCTTATCTTGATGAAGTCCCAATAGTTCATTTTTGCTTTTGTTTCTTTTGCCTTCGTGGATGTATCTTGCAAGAAGTTACTGTGGCCGAGTTCAAAAAGGGTGTTGCCTGTGTTCTCCTCTAGGATTTTGATGGACTCTTGTCTCACATTTAGATCTTTCATCCATCTTGAGTTTATCTTTGTGTATGGTGCAAGAGAGTGGTCTAGTTTCATTCTTCTGCATGTGGTTGTCCAATTTTCCCAGCACCATTTATTGAAGACTGTCTTTCTTCCAATGGATAGTCTTTCCTCCTTTATCGAATATTAGTTGACCATAAACTGCAGGGTGCACTTCTGGGTTCTGTATTCTGTTCCATTGATCTATGTGTCTGTTTTTGTGCCAGTACCACACTGTCTTGATGACCACAGCTTTGTAGAACAACCTGAAATCTGGCATTGTGATGCCCCCAAATGTGGTTTTCTTTTTTAAAATTCCCCTGGGTATTCAGAGGCTTTTCTGATTCCACACAAATCTTAAAATAATTTGTTCTAACTCTCTGAACAAAGTCCATGGTATTTTGATAGGGATTGCATTAAACGTGTAAGTTATCCTGGGTAACATTGACATTTTCACAATATTAATTCTGCCAATCCATGAGCATGGAATATTTTTCCATCTCTTTCATCTTCCTCAATTTCTTTCAGAAGTGTTCTATAGTTTTTAGGGTATAGATCCTATACCTCTTTGGTAAAGTTTATTCCTAGGTGTCTTATGCTTTTCAGTGCAATTGTAAATGGGATTGACTCCTTAATTTCTCTTTCTTCAGTCTCATTGTTAGTGTATAGAAATGCCATTGATTTCTGGGCATTGATTTTGTATCCTGCCACGCTACCAAATTGCTGTATGAGTTCTAGCAATCTTGGGGTGGAGGCTTTTGTGTTTTCTATGTAGAGTATCATGTCATCGGCGAAGAGGGAGAGTTTGACTTCTTCTTTGCCAATTTGAATGTCTTTCATGTCTTTTTGTTGTCTGATTGCTGAGGCGAGGACTTCCAATACTATGTTGAATAGCAGTGGTGAGAGTGGACATCCCTGTCTTGTTCCTGATCTTAGGGGAAAGGCTCCCAGTGCTTCCCCATTGAGAATGATATTTGCTGTGGGCTTTTCGTAGATGGCCTTTTAGATGTCAAAGAATGTTCCCTCTATCCCTATACTCTGAAGAGTTTTGATCAGGAATGGATGCTGTATTTTGTCAAATGCTTTCTCTGCATCTAATGAGAGGATCATATGGTTCTTGGTTTTTTCTCTTACTGATATGATGAATCACATTGATTGTTTTACGAGTGTTAAACCAGCCTTGTGTCCCGGGGATAAATCCTACTTGGTCATGGTGAATAATTTTCTTAATGTGTTGTTGGATCCTATTGGCTAGTATCTTGTTGAGAATTTTTGCATCCATGTTCATCAGGGATATTGGTCTGTAATTCTCCTTTTTGGTGGGGTCTTTGTCTGGTTTTGGAATTAAGGTGATGCTGGCCTCATAGAACGAATTTGGAAGTATTCCATCTCTTTCTATCCTTCCAAACAGCTTTAGTAGAATAGGTATGATTTCTTCTTTAAACGTTTGGTCGAATTCCCCTGGGAAGCCATCTGGCCCTGGACTTTTGTGTCTTGGGAGGTTTTTGATGACTGCTTCAATTTCCTCCCTGGTTATTGGCCTGTTCAGGTTTTCTATTGCTTCCTGTTCCAGTTTTGGTAGTTTGTGGCTTTCCAGGAATGCGTCCATTTCTTCCAGATTGCCTAATTTATTGGCGTAAAGCTGTTCATAATATGTTTTTAAAATCCTTTGTATTTCCTTGGTGTTGGTAGTGATCTCTCCTTTCTCATTCATGATTTTATTAATTTGAGTCTTATCTCTCTTCTTTTTAATAAGGTTGGCTAATGGTTTATCTTTCTTACTAATTGTTTCAAAGAACCAACTCCTGGTTCTGTTGATCTGTTCCACAGTTCTTCTGGCCTCGATTTTGTTGTGTTCTGCTCGAATTTTAATTAACTCTCTTCTGCTGGGTGTAGGATCTATCTGCTGTTTTTTCTCTAGCTCCTTTATGTGTAAGGTGAGCTTTTGTATTTGAGTTCTTTCCAGTTTTTGAATGGATGCTTGTATTGCGATGTATTTCCCCCTTAGGACTGCTTTTGCTTCATCCCAAAGATTTTGAATGGTTGTATCTTCATTCTCATTAGTTTCCACGAATCTTTTTAATTTTTCCTTAATTTCCTGGTTGACCCTTTCATCTTTTAGCAGGATGGTCCTTAACCTGCACGTGTTTGAGGTCCTTCCAAACTTCTTGTTGTGATTTAGTTCTAATTTCAAGGCATTATGGTCTAAGAATATGCAGGGGATTATCCCAATATTTCGGTATCAGTTCAGACACGATTTGTGACCCAGTATGTGGTCTATTCTGGAGAACGTTCCATGTGCACTTGAGAAGAATGTGTATTCGGTTGCGTTTGGATGTAAAGTTCTGTAGATATCTGTGAAATCCATCTGGTCCAGTGTATCATTTAAAGCTCTCGTTTCTTTGGAGATGTTGTGCTTAGAAGACCTATGGAGGGTAGAAAGAGCTAGATTGAAGTCACCAAGTATAAGTGTATTATTATCTAAGTATTTCTTCACTTTTGTTATTAATTGGTTTAAATATTTGGCAGCCCCGATATATTGAGGATTGTTAAGTCCTCTTGTTGGATAGATCCTTTAAGTTTGAGATAGTATCCCTCTTCTTCTCTCACTACAGTGGGGACACTCGCCCTGGCCTCAGCCCGGCTCCTCGTGGGGCCCCTCCCTCTTGGAGGCCTTTTGTTTCTTTATTTCTTTTTCCCCCGTCTACCTACCTTGATAGAAGCACGAACTCTTCTCACTATAGTGTTTTAGCTGTTCTCTCTTTAAATCTCAGGCCGAATTCGTAGATTTTCAGGATGATTTGAAGGTGATCTAGGTACTTTGGGGGGACAGGTGATTTGGGGACCCTACTCTTCGGCCATCATGCCCCTCCTCCTCCAATGTACCACTTCAAATCTATATTTTTGTATCCTTTGGGTAAATATTTAGTAGTGCGATTGTTAGATCATAGGGTAGTTCTATATTTAACTTTTTGAGGAACTTTCATACTGTTCTCCAGAATGGCTGCTGCAGTTTGCATCCCACTGACACTACAAGAGGGTTCCCCCTTCTCTGCATCCTCTCCAACATCTGTTGTTTCCTTAGCCATTCTGAATTGCGTGAGGTGATATCTCATCGTGATCCTATATCCTTTCTTTTATTAATGTGGTGTGTCATGTTGATTGATTTGTGAATATTGAGCTACTGTTGTGCCTTCAGGAATAAATCCTCCTTGATTGTGGTGAATGATTTTTTAAATGTATTGGTGGATTTGGTTTGCTGGTATTTTATTGAAAATTTTTGCATCCATGTTCATCAAGGATATTGGCCTGTAGTTCTGTTTTTTTTTTTTTTTCTTTGTGGAGTCTATCTGATTTTGGTATCAGGGTAACGCTGGCCTCATAGAATGAGTTTGGAAGTTTTTCTCCCTTTTCTTTTATTCTTTTCTTTTATTTTTTTAATGTTTAAGGAGAATAGGTATTAACTCTTCTTAAATGTTTGGTAGACTTTGTGAAGAGATCTGGCCCTGGACTTTTGCTTTATGGGAGATTTTTGAGTATTGATTTACTGATTATAGGTCTGTTCAAGTTTTCTATTTCTTCCTGTTTCAGTTTTGGTAGTTTATAGGTTTCTAGGAATTTATCCATTTCTTGGAGGTAATCTAGTTTGTTGCCATATAGTTTTTCATGATATTCTCATAATTGTTTTTATATCTGTGGCATTTGTTTTCATTTCTCTCCTCTTAATTGTGATTTTATTTATTTGGGTCCTTTCTCTTTTCTGTAAGTCTGGCTAAAGGTTTATCAATTATTGATTTTGTTCAAAGAAGAAGTTCCTGGTTTCATTGATCTGTTCTATTATTTTTGTAGTTTCTATATCATTTATTTCTTCTCTTATCTTTATTATTTCCTTCCTTTTCTTGGCATTAGACTTTATTTGTTGTTCTTTCTCTAGTTTCTTTAGGTTCAAGATTACGATGTTTATTTGAGATTTTCTTGCTTCTTCAGTAGGACTGTGTTACTCTGAGGATTGGTTTTGTTGGATCCCAAAGGTATTGGACTCTTGTTTTCATGTTTATATGTTTCTGTGTATTGTTTATTCGTTGTTTGATTTCCTGGTTGACTCAATTTAGTAACATGTTGTCTAACCTCTGTGTATTTGTGATCTTTCTAAATTTTTCTTGTAGTTGACTTCTTGTTTCATAGTGTTGTAGTAAGAAAGGATGCATGGGAAAAAAAAGAAAAGATGCATGGTATGATTCATTATTTCTGTATCTTTTGAGGCCTAATGTAACCTAGTATAGGATCTATTCTGAAAATTATCCCATGTAACCTTGAAAAGATTGTGTATTGTGCTCTTTTAGGATGGAATATTCTGAATATATCTGTCAAGTCCATCTGTTCCAGTGTGTCATTTAAAGCTATTGTTTCCTTGTTGGTCTTCTGTTTAGATGACCTGTCCACAAGTGAAGTGTTTAAGTCCACTGACATAAGTGAAGTGTTTAAGTGAAGTGAAGTGTTTAAGTGAAGTGTTTAAGTGAAGTGAAGTGTTTAAGTCCACTACTATTATTGTATTATAATCAGTTTTTTTTATTTTTAAAAAAGATTTTATTTATTTATTTGACAGAGAGAGAGAGAGAGAGCGCACAAGTGGGGGGATTGGCAGAGAGAGAGGGAGAAGAGGGCTCCCCACCAAACAGGGAGCTCTATCCCAGAACCCTGGGATCATGACCTGAGCTGAAGGCAGACACTAATTTAGGGGTGCCACCCAGACACCCCTAGAGATAAATTGTGTTCAGGCTCCTGATAATTCATTCTAAATAGTCTTTACTGGGAGATACTTTATAACGTAACTTATTAGGTGGCCTCAGGAGGGGCCTGTTGATGTTGAGACAGTACTTTTCAGACAGGATGGTCAATGAGTAAACAAAGTGGCATTTGAAGAGTGGAGATAAGTAGGATCCATGCTGGTGAAGAGTGAAATCTTGTGATAACGAGATCATGTATAATGTAAACAAACCAAAACTATCCAAACAGCGTCACAATGATTCCCCAGTGATTTAAAAGCACAAATAGGAGTTATTATTCTGATGGATTTTCAATTCTGAATTTTGCTCAATGTTAAGCGCAGAGAGGAAAATCTTACGCTGTTTTCCTGGATGCTCTGGGTGTAGTTGGTCAGTGATTTGTGTGGTTGAGGCTATAAAAACTGCTGTTTACAAAGCTGTGGGGATTGAGGATCCCTGGCTTGGGTTGGAGAAGAAGACTCTGGCTGCAGTAGGCATTGTAGTGGGTAGAAAGTCAGGCTGTGGTAGGCGAGCCCCCTTAACTGTGAGATCAGGCAACCGGCACCCTCAAGGCCTCTGCCCACCACTTCTCGTAAGAGACCTCTGCTATTTATATGTCTTCCAAAGAAGACACCCGTTGGTCGTGCAGTACTCTGAAGAAATTTTAGAAGAGGTCACGGCCTTGGAGCAGCACCGGGGATTGGACCCAGCCCATGGAGAAGCTGCCTGAGCAGATGTCCTCGGACTCCCTGTGCCCATCCTCTGTGCAGGAGCCCCGACAGAGCAAGGGTAAGGAGCTGACCTAGCTGGCTTTCTTTGTGTAAACTTTGTCCTTCCAGCTGCAGCCTCAGATCAGATGGACACGATTGATCTTGAGCTTAGAATTGTCCTGGTAAAAAACTTTTTTAATCTCAAGGCTCTATTACATATAAATAAAGCCTGTAACCAAAAAAAAAAAAAAAAAAATGAAATGTCTGTTCATGTCTTCTGCCCATTTATTGACTGGATTTTTTGTTTGTTTGTTTTTTTAGGTTTTGAGCTTGATAAGTTCTTTATAGATTTTGGATATTAGCCCTTTCTCTGACATGTCATTTGCAAGTAACTTCTCCCATTCTGTAGGTTGCCTTTTAGTTTTGTTGATTATTTCCTTTGCTGTGCAAAAGCTTATTATCATGATGAAGTCTTAATAGTTCCATTTTTGCTTTTGTTTCTCTTGCCTTTGGAGATGGTCTAGCAAGATGTCCGTGCAGTTGAGGTCAGAGGTTCCTGCCTGTGTTCTTCTGTAGGATTTTGATGCATTTCTGTCTGATCATTGGGTTTTTCATCCATTTTGAGTTAATTTTGGGTATGGTGTAAGGAAATAGTCCAGTTTCATTCGTTTGCATGGGGCTGTCCAATTTCCCAACACCATTTTTTGAAGAAACTGTCTTTATTCAATTGGATATTCTTTCCTCATTTGTTGAAGATTAGTTAACCACAGAGATGAGGGTCCATTTCTGAGTTCCCTATTTTGTTCCATTGACTTATGTGTCTATTTTTGTGCTGGTACCCATTCTGTCTTGATGATTGCAACTTTGTATTGTGGTGCCTCTGGTTTTGGTTTTCTTTTTCAACATTTCTTTTTTTTTTTTTAATTAATTAATTAATTTATTTATGATAGTCACAGAGAGAGAGAGAGAGAGGCAGCTACACAGGCAGAGGGAGAAGCAGGCTCCATGCACCGGGAGCCCGACGTGGGATTCGATCCCGGGTCTCCAGGATCGTGCCCTGGGCCAAAGGCAGGCGCCAAACCTCTGCGCCACCCAGGGATCCCAACATTTCTTTTTTTTATTTTTTCAGTGTCAAATCTATTATATTTTATTTTATTTTATTTTTTAAAATAATAAATTTATTTTTTATTGGTGTTCAATTTACCAATATACAGAATAACACCCAGTGCTCATCCCGTCAAGTGCCCCCCTCAGTGCCCGCCACCCAGTCACCCCCACCCCCTGCCCTCCTCCCCTTCCACCACCCCTAGTTCGTTTCCCAGAGTTAGGAGTCTGTCATGTTCTGTCTCCGTTTCTGATATTTCCCACTCATTTCTTCTCCTTTAAATATTGAATTAAATATATAAATAATATATAATTTATAATATAAAAAATAATAAAATATACAAATAATATAAACAATAATAAAAATCATATAAAAATAATATTCTAAATGTATAAAGAGCTTATAGAACTCAATACCAAAACCCCCCCAAAATAATCCAAATAAAAAATGGGCATGGGACCTGAATAGACATTTTTCCAAGAAAGATACACAGATGGGGCAGCTCCGGTAGCTCACGGCTTAGTGCCCAGGGTATGATCCTGGAGACTCCGGATCGAGTCCCACTTCGGGCTCCCCGCATGGAGCTTGCTTCTCCCTCTGCCTGTGTCACTGCCTCTCTCTGTGTGTCTCTCATGAATAAATAAATAAAAAAAAGATATGCAGATGGCCAACAGACCTAGGGGGCCCCTCCTGGCTCCCCGGAGGGCGGGCCTCTGTGGGGGGGGGGCGGGGGGGCGGGCGCGGCCGGGGCGTGGCCGGGGCGTGGCCAGAGCGTGCCCGGCCCCTGACCCCGAGCGTGACCCGAAGGCCTCAGGGCGTGGCCGCGGGAGGAGCTGGACCCCGATGCGTTGACCCGCCCCGCCCCGACCGTCCCCGTGGCAGGAGGTTGCGTGGCTGCGCCGCCGCTCCAGGCCCGCGGTTCCCGGCGCTGCGGGCTCCCGGCAGCGGCTCTGCAGGCCTCGGCCCCGGCGCGCAGGTCGGCGTGGGCCCCGGGAGGTGTGAGGGGCCCCGGGGTGGCTGTGCCAGAGGCATCTGGCCCTCGCGTGTGGCGCGGCGGGTGCCTGGGAGGGACCGCGCGGGGACCGCGGGCCTCGGGGGAGGCGGGGCGGGACCTGTTGGCGGAGGGGGTGGCGGTGGGGCCTCCTCTGGGCGGCTCAGGGAGGGTGCGGGGCCCCTCCCCCGGGGCTCAGGGAGGTGCCGCGGAACCCATGCGGGCGCTCAGAGGCCTTAGGGTGCAGGCACCGTCCACCGTCAGGGCACGGCCTTGGGGCGGCGGCTTGAGGGCCTGGGCTGCTGGGCCCCGGGAGCCCCCCCAAGGCCCTGGCTCTCCCTCCCCGCTCTCAGGTCCCTCCTGAGCGCCCCAGCCTGGCCGGGAGCCCGCCCCCCGCCTTGGTCCCTATCAGGTGAGTACGGCTCCCTCCGACACTGTTGAATTTTGAAGCGTTCCCCTTTCTGCGCATCCTGTCCAACGTTTGGTGTTTCCTGTCCGGCCAGTGCTGCCCATTCTCACCGCTGTGAGGTGGGATCTCGTTGTGGCTTTGATCTGTATTTCCCTGATGCAAATGCAGTGATGGGGGCACTTTCTCGTGGCCTTGTCGGCCACGTCTGTGTCTTGCTCTGTGCCGTTTCCATTGGTGTCTTTTGCCCATTTCCGGATTGGATGGTTGGTTTCTCTGCTGTGGAGTTGAATAGGTTCTTTCGAGATCTCGGATGCTGGCCCTTTATCCGAAGGGTCGTTTGCACCCATCTTCTCCCAGTCTGGAGGTTGTCTTTCAGTTTTGTTGAGTTTTTCTTTGGCTGTGCAGAAACAGCTCCTCTTCATGGCGTCCCGACGTTCCATTTCGCTCTTGTTTCCCTGGCCTTCGTGGCTGATGTAGTTTGCAAGAAGTTGCTGTGGCCCAGTTCAAGACGGGTGTTGTTGCCTGTGTTCTCCCGGAGGGTTTTGATGGAATCTTGTCTCACACTTAGATCCTTCCTCCATTTTGAGTTTATCCTTGTGTTTGGCATGAGAGGAATGGTCCAGTGTCATTCCTCTGCACGTGGCTGTCCAGTGTTCCCAGCAGCCTTTATCGAAGAGACTGTCTTTTATTCCCCCGTGGATGGTCTTTCCTGCCTGGCCGAATATTAGTTGCCCGTAGAGTTGAGGGTCCACATCTGGATGCTCTCCTCTGTTCCATTGATCCATGTGTCCGTTTTTGTGCCAGTACCACACCGTCTTGATGGTCACAGCTTTGTGGCACACCCTGAAATCGGGCATTGTGCTGCCCCCCCCCTGCAGTGGGTTTCTTGGCTACTATTCCCGTGGCTGTTCAGGGTCTTTTCTGATTCCACACAAGTCTTCAGATGATTTGTTCCAGCTCTCTGAAGGGAGTCCGTGATATTTCTGACAGATTTTGCAATAGTTGTGTAAATTGCCCTGGATCACGTTGACATTTTCCCCAATATTAATTCTTCCAACCCAGGAGCATGGAACCTTTTTTCCATCTCTTTGTGTCTTCCTCAGATTCTTTCAGACGTGTTCTGCAATGTTTCGGGTAGAGATCCTCTACCCCTCAGGTTAGGTTTCTTTCTAGGTAGCTCATGCTTTTTTTGGGTGCTGTGGTTGTATAAATGGGATTGGCCCCTTCCTCGATGTCCCTTTCCTCGGTCTCATCGTTCACGTACAGAAAGGCCACTGGTTTCTGGGCCCTGAGTTTGTATCCCGCCACACTGCGAACTTGCTGTAGGAGTTCCAGCAATCTTGGGGTGGAGTCTCTTGGGTTTTCTAGGTACGGTATCATGTCATCGGCAAAGAGGGAGAGTTTGACTTCTCCTTTGCGGGTTTGAATGCCTTTTATTTCTCTTCGTTGCCTGATTGCTGAGGCCGTGACGTCTCGTACTATGTTGAGAATAGTAGCGGTGAGAGTGGACATCCCCGTCTCGTGCCTGGTCTTCGGGGAAAGGCTCCCACTGTTTCCCCATTGGGACTGATAATTTGCCAGGGGCTTGTCGTAGATGGCTTTGAAGATGCTGAGGGACTTTCCCTCTGTCTCTATACTCTGAAGCGTTTGGATCAGGAATGGATTTTGTCAAATGTTTTCTGCGTCTCTTGAGAGGATCACCTGGTTCTCGTTTTCTCTCTTGCAGATCTGATCAGTCACACGGAGTGCTTGCCGAGCGTTGAACCAGCCTTGCGTCCCGGGGATAAATGCCACCTGGTCACGGTGAGTAACTTCTCAATGTGCCATTGGATCCTGTTGGCTCGTATCTTGTGGAGAATGTCTGCATCCGTGTTCGTGAGGTCTGTCGGTCTGTAACTCTCCTTTGTCGGTTGGGTCTTTGTCTGCTTTTGGACTTAAGGTGATGCTGGCCTCCAAGAACGAGTTTGGAAGTATTCCGTCTCTTGTCTATCTTTCGGAACCGCTTTAGTCGAAATAGGTACGGTTTCCTCTTTAGACGTTTGATAGCATTCCCCAGGGAAGCCATCCAGCCCTGGGCTGTTGTGTCTCGGGAGGTCTTTGATGATGACTGCTTCAGTTTCCTCCCTGGATGTTGGCCTGTTCGGTTTTTCTGTCTTCCTGTTCCGGTTTTGGTAGTTTGTGGTTTTCCGGAAATGTGTCCGTTTCTTCTCGATTGCCCAATTTATTGGCGTATAGCTGCTCAGGATGAGTTTTTAATCTCTATTTCATTAGTTCTGCTTGAATTCTTATTAACCGTCGACTTCTGCTGGGTGAAGGTTTCATTTGCCGTTCCTTCTCCAGCTCCTTTAGGTGCAAGGTTAGCTTTTGTATTTGAGTTCTTTCCAGTGTTTGGATGGACGCTTGCATTGGGATGTATATCCCCTATGTGGGACCGCTTTTGCCATATCCCAAAGATTTGGAACAGGTTGGTTGTATCTTCATTCTCGTTGGTTTTTGTGAATCTTTTTAGTTCTTCTCTAAGGTCCTGGTTGACCCTTTCTTTCGTCTTTTAGCAGGATGGTC
The DNA here is from genome assembly GCF_048418805.1 of Vulpes vulpes. Classification (NCBI taxonomy): domain Eukaryota; kingdom Metazoa; phylum Chordata; class Mammalia; order Carnivora; family Canidae; genus Vulpes; species Vulpes vulpes. Next base: position 11,102,591 of record NC_132786.1, on the reverse strand, counting down.
CTTAACCTGCAGGTGTTTGAAATCCTTGCAAACTTCTTCTTGTGGTTGAGTTCTAGTTTCAGAGCATTATGGTCTGAAAATACGCAGGGGACGATCCCAGTCTTTTGGTATCGGTCACGACCTGATTTGTGACCCCGTATGTGGTCTCTTCTGGACAGAGTTCCACGTGCACTTGAGAAAAATGTGAATTCAGTTGCATTTGGATGTAAAGTTTTGTAAACATCTGTGAGATCCATCTGGTCCAGTGTATCCTTTAGTGCCCTTGTTTCTTTGGAGATGCTGTGCCTGGAAGATCTATCAATCCTAGAAAGCGCCGTGTTCGAGTCTCCAAGTAAAAGTGTATTATTTTCTAAGTACGTCTTAACTTTGCTTAGCAACTGATTGATATCCGTGGCAGCTCCCACATTCGGGGCACAGATATCCACGATTGTTAGGTCGTCGTGTTGGATAGATCCTTTAGGTACGATCTAGTGACTGTTTGAGGTTTTCCACGTAGAGTGTCATGTCCTCTGTGAAAAGTGAGAGTTTGACTTCTTTGCCCATCGGGATGCCATTTCTTTCTGTTTCAGAATGTCACTGCGAAAGCTAGGACCGCTACTACTGTGCCGAAGGACAGCGTTGAGGGTGGACACCCTGTCGTGTTCCTGACCTTAAGTTAAAAGCTCCAGGATTTTCCCAATGAAGAGGACGTTCCCTCTGGGTCTTTTGTAGACGGGTTTTATGAGAATTGAGGTTTGTTCCCGGTATCTGTACCGGGTGGAAGGTTTTCTTCATGAAAGGATGGTCTATTTGGTCAAATGCTTTTTCTGCATCTATTGAGAGAATCCTACGGTTGTCATCCTTTCTTTCATTGACATGGAGAGGGAAGGAGAGACAGAGAACCGGAGGGACGGACAGACACAGGGAGGGGGACACAGACAGGGAGGGAGAGATAGGGGAGGGGAGGGAGAGACAGCGAGATGGCGAGGGAGAGACCGAGACAAGGAGGGAGACTGAGGGAGGGAGGAAGAGAGCCAGACACTGAAGGAGAGTCAGAGACAGGGAGGGAGAGACAGAGACAGAGAGGGAGACACCGAGAGACAGTGAGAAAGAGACAGAGAGACAGGGAGGGAGACCGAGACACAGTGAGGGGGACACAGAGACAGGATGGAGAGAACGAGACAGGGAGTGAGAGACCGGGAGACACAAAGGGAGACACACGGAGACTGGCGGAGAGATAGAGACGCACGGAGAGACAGAGACACAAGGAGGGCGAGCCAGTGAGACACGGAGCAAGAGTCAGAGAGAGGGAGGGAGAGAAGGAGAGGGGGGGGAGGGGCGACCGAGACTGGGCAGCGGGGAGAGAGACACAGACACAGGGAAGGAGAGTCAGAGAGACAGGGACGGAAAGACAGAGACGGTGAGGCAGAGACTGAAAGACAGGGAGGGAGAGGCAGGGAAACAAGTAGGGAGATGCCGAGAGACTGGAAGGGAGAGACCGAGACACAGGGAGACACGGAGACAAGGAGGGTGAGATCTAGACAGCGTGGGAGAGACAGAGAGGGTGGGGACCCAGAGACAGGGAGGTAGAGACAGAGAGACAGGGAGGGACAGACCCAGAGACAGGGAGGGAGAGACCGTGAGACAAAGGGCTGCGGCGGTGGACAGTGGTCAGACCTGTTCACGGAGGGGGCTGGCGGCGGGGCCTCCTACGGTCAGGTCTCCTCCAGGCGGCTCAGGGAGGGTGCGGGGCCCCTCCACCGGGGCTCAGGGAGGGTGCCGAGCCCATCTGGGCAAGCTCAGAGGGGTTTGGATGCAGGCACCATCCACCTTCAGGGTATGGCCTTGGGGCGGTGGCTTGAGGGCCTGGGCTGCTGGGCCCCGGGAGCCCCCCCAAGGCCCTGGCTCTCCCTCCCCGCTCTCAGGTCCCTCCTGAGCGCCCCAGCCTGGCCGGGAGCCCGCCCCCCGCCTTGGTCCCTATCAGGTGAGTATGGCGATTTCTGAAACTTTTGAATTTTGAAAGCATTCCCCTTTCTCCACATCCTCTCCAACATTTGTTGTGTCCTGTCTGGTTCTTGTTCCCCATTCTCACCTGTGTGAGGTGGTATCTCATTGTGCTTTTGCTCTGTATTTCCCTGACGGCCGGCGATGCGGAGCATCGTCTCGTGTGCTTGTTGGCCACGTCTGTGTCTTCCTGTGTGACGTTTCTGTTGGTGTCTTTTTCCCATTTCAGGGTGGCATTCTTGGTTTCACCGCTGTTGAGTGTAATAGGTTCTTTAGAGATCTCGGATGCTGGCCCTTTATCGGACGGGTCATTTGCAAGTAGCTTCTCCCATTCTGGAGATGGTCTGTTGGTTTTGTTGAGTGTCTCTTTGGCTGTGCGGAAGCTTCTCATCCTGATGAAGTCCCAATAGTTCATCTCTGCTTTTGTTTCTCTGGCCTACATGGGTGTATCTTGCGAGAAGTTGCTGTGGCCAAGTTCGGGAAGGGCGTTGCCTGTGTTCTCCCCCAGGGTTTTGATGGAAATTCGTCTCACATTTACATCTTTCATCCATTTTGAGTTTATCTTTGTGTCTGGTGTGAGACAGTGGGCCAGTTTCCCTCCTCTGCATGTGGCTGTCCAGCGTTTCCAGTGGCATTGATGGAAGAGACTTGTCTTTTTTCCAGTGGATGGTCTCTCCTGCTTGGTCGAATATATGGTCTTGACCATCGAGTTGAGGGTCCACTTCTGGATTCCTCTTCTGTTCCATTGGTGGCTGTGTCTGTTTTTGTGCCTGTACCACACTGTCTTGGTGAGCACAGCTTTGCAGCGCAACCTGAAATCCGGCATTGTGCTGCCCCCCGCTGTGGTTTTCCTGGCTACTATTCCCGTGGCCATTCGGGGTCCTTTCTGATTCCACACAAATCTTCAGATGATCTGTTCCAGCTCTCTGAAGAGAGTCCGTGGTATTTTTGATAGGGATTGTGTTAATTGTGTAAATTGCCCACGTTGACGTTTTCCCAATATTCATTCTTCGGATCCATGAGCATGGAATCGTTTGCCATCTCTTTGTCTTCCTCAGTCTCTTTCAGACGTGTTCTGTCGTTTTTCGGGTCGAGATCCTTTACCTCTTTCGTTAGGTTTATTCCTAGGTAGCACATGCTTTTGGGTGCTCTCGTAAATGGGGTCGACTCCTTAATTTCTCTTTCTTCAGTCTCATCGTTAGTGTCTAGAAAGGCCACTGACTTCTGGGCATTGATTTTGTACCCTGCCACACTGCCGAATTTGCTGTATGAGTTCTAGCAGTCTTGGGGTGGAGTCCTTTGGGTTTTCTAGGTGTACGGTATCATGTCATCTGCGAAGAGGGAGAGTTTGACTTGTTCTAGGCCGATTTGAATGCCTTTTAGTTCTTTTTGTTGCCTGATTGCTGAGGCTAGGATGTCTAGTGTTATGTTGAATAGCAGTGGTGAGAGTGGACATCCCTGTCTCGTTCCTGATCTTCTTCGGGGAAAGGCTCCCAGCGTTTCCCCCTTGGGAATGATAATTTGCTGTGGGCTTTTCGTAGACGGCTTTGAAGATGCTGAGGAACGTTTCCTCTATCCCTATACTCTGAAGCGTTTGGATCAGGAATGGATGTCGTATTTTGTCAAAAGCTTTCTCTGCATCTATTGAGAGGATCACCTGGTTCTCGTTTTTTCTCTTGCAGATCTGATCAGTCACACGGAGTGTTTGACGAGTGTTGAACCAGCCTTGCGTCCCAGGGATAAATGCCATCTGGTCACCGTGAGTAACTTCTCAATGCACCGTTGGGTCGTATTGGCTCGTATCTTGTTGAGAATGTTTGCATCCGTGTTCATCGGGGACATCGTTCTATCACTCTCCTTTTTGGTGGGGTGGGGTCTTTGTCTGCTTTTGGACATCAGGTGATGGTGGCCTCGTAGAACGAGTTTGGAAGTATTCCATCTCCAGAAGCTTCAGCTGGCCTCACTGTAGTCTCTGTGGCAGGCTCTCGATTTGGTTCACGATGGAGCTCAGTGGCCAAAGTCGTTCGCTCCACTGAGGCAGGTGGCTGCTCCGGCATGTGCGGGAAACCGATAGCATGCACCTGGGTGTGCTCTTCCTCCCGGGTGGCCGCGGGTACAAGTAGCTCTTGCATGTCGGAACAGTGAATCAGAGGTGTTACCACCAGGTGCATTGGTTTGGTCTCAGCAGCTGGCATTTCGGTTTGAGCCGTGACCAGCTCGATCACCTCTGGCCCTGAAGCTTTAGCAGGCCCCGAGGTAGGAGCTGGGGCTGGTTGTTGAGGTGGTTCAGGATATTGCACAGGGGCGGACGCTAGTTGCTCCACTGAGCCTGGTGGCCGCTCCGGCATGTGGCGGATCCTGATAGCATGTGGCGGGATATGATCTAACGCGAGGGTGGCCAAGATTGCAGGTGGGTCCTCCTTGTCGGGAGAGTGAATCAGAGGTGTGACCACCTCGTGCATTGGCTTCGACTCGGCAGCTGGCATCTGCGCTCTGGCCAAGCACTCAGCACCGACAGTCCCGCCCAGCTCGATCACCTCAGGCCCAGAAGCTTCACCAGCCCCCAGGTTCAGAGCTGGGGTGGACTGCTGACGTGGTTCATGATGTTGCTCAGGGGCCGAAGCTGGTTACTGCAGTGAGGCAGGTGACTCGTTTGGCATGGCATGCCGGGGACATAGATCGTGGGCGCCCTGGGGGAGCTCTTCTTGCAGGGTGGCCAAGTGTGCAGGTGGCTCCTCCAGGTCGGGACAGTGAATCAGAGGTGTGACTGCCGTGTAAATTGGCTTGGCCTCAGCAGCTGACATCTCGGCTCAGGCCAAGCACTCAGCACCAACTGCCATGCCCGGCTCCAACTGCTCAGGCCCATAAGCTTCAGCTCGCCCCATTGTAGTAGCTCTGGTGGACTCTTGATTTCGTTTAGGATGTTGCTCAGTGCCCGAAGTCGGTTGCTCCCCTGAGGCAGGTGGCTGCTCTGTCATGTGGGGGATCCCGATAGCATGCCCCTTGGCGTGCTCTTCCTCCAGAGTGGCCGTGGGTACAGGTACTTTTTCACATTTGAAATACATTTTGCATATTTCCTTATGTTAAAAAAAATAACTGTGTCCAAGACTTAAAGATTCTTATTTACTGATGCATTTAAATCTTTCTCATAATGATCTACGGCATTTAACGTAGTAGTGAAATTGTTCATATCGGTGCCTCTGGCAGCTTTTCCTTCTGTACTTGTGGTGTTCCTGTTTATATCATTCGGATATCTTTTGGAAAACAATGACATTCTTTAGAACCCTGAGGATTTCCCTGGTGTTGTTTATTTATTTTTTTTTAAGTGTCATACATTTCCATTTATTGGACCTAATGAATACATCAGTTAAATGTTTGCTTATTTTGCATAAAGAGCCCGTTTTCTTTTTTTTTTTTTTTTGGGATTTTTAATTTTTTTATTGGAGTTCAATTTGTCCACATATAGCGCACCACCCAGTGCTCATCCTGCCAAGAGCTCCCCTCATTGCCCATCACCCAGTCACCCCCCCCACCCACTTCCCCTTCCACTACCCCTTGTTTGTTTCCCAGAGTTAAGTGTCTCCTGTTTTGTCACCCTCACTGATAGTTTCACTCATTTTCTCTCCTTTGCCTTTATTCCCTTTCACTAATTTTTATATTTCCCAAATGAATGAGACCACATAATGTCAGTCCTTCTCCGATTGACTGTTTTCACTCAGCATAATGCCCGGGACAGCTGCACCCCAATGTTTATAGCAGCAATGTCCACAGTAGGCAAACTGTGGAAGGAGCCTCGGTGTCCATTGAAAGATGATGGATCAAGAAGCTGTGGTGTGGCGGGCAGTCATGGCGGCTCACCTAAAGAAACGAGTATACGAGGACTTCACTAAGGTGGTCCAGCAACAACAGGAGGAAATTGCAACCAAGAAACTGCGATTGACAAAACCAAGTAAATCTGCAGCACTCCTCGTAGATCTGTGTAAAGCTCCCTCCCCAATGGATGCTTTGCAGTATCTACTCCAGTTTGCCAGAAAGCCTGTTGAAGCAGAAAGTGTGGAAGGAGTAGTCAGGATTCTCTTGGAACATTATTACAAGGAGAATGATCCATCTGTGAGACTGAAAATTGCATCATTGTTGGGTTTATTATCAAAGACTGCAGGATTCTCACCAGTCTGCATTATGGATGATGCCATTAACATCCTGCAGAATGAAAAGTCTCATCAAGTCCTTGCTCAACTGTTGGACACCTTGCTTGCAATTGGCACGAAACTCCCAGAGAATCAAGCTATCCAGATGGGATCAGTTGATGTAGCCTGCAAGCACCTCAGAGATACGTCACATGGTGTAAGAAATAAGTGCCTGCAATGACTTGGCAATCTTGGCTCTTTGGAGACAAGTGTGACAAAAGATGGAGAAGGCCTAGCTGTCAGAGATGTCCAGAAGATTATAGGGGATTACTTCAGTGACCAAGACCCAGGTGTCAGAACAGCGGCTATAAATGCCGTATTGCAGCTTCATGAAAGAGGACTGAAGTTACACCAAGCAATTTATAAGCAGGCCTGTAAATTGTTGTCTGATGACTATGAACAAGTGCGCAGTGCTGCAGTCCAACTTATCTGGGTTGTCAGCTCTATCCTGAACGCATTATCCCCATTACTTCTTCTAATGAAGAAATTTGCTTAGTTGATGATGCATTTGGAAAAATTTGTCCCATGGTCAGTGATGGCTCCTGGGTGGTTCGAGTTCAGGCTGCAAAGCTATTGGGCTCGATGGAACAAGTCAGTTCTCATTTCTTGGAGCAGACACTCGACAAGAAGCTCATGTCAGATCTCAGGAGAAAACGCACTGCACATGAACGTGCCAAGGAACTTTATAGGTCAGGAGAGTTTTCCAGTGGCAGAAAGTGGGGAGGTGATGCTCCCAAAGAAGAAATAGATACAGGAGCTGTGAACGTGATTGAGTCAGGAGCTTGTGGAGCCTTTGTTCATGGATTGGAAGATGAGATGTATGAGGTCCGCATTGCTGCCGTGGAGGCTCTCTGCATGCTGGCCCAATCTTCACCTTCTTTTGCGGAGAAGTGCCGCCCTGATTTCCCGCTTGACATGTTTAATATGAAATTGAGGAAGTACGTCTGCAGTCCATACACAGCATGAGAAAAATTTCTATTAATATCACTCTCCGAGAGGATCAGCTTGACAGTGTCCTGGCTGTGTTAGAGGATTCGTCCAGAGATATTCGAGAGGCTGGCTCTTCACGAACTTTTATGCTGTACTAACGTTTCGACTGAAGAAGGGATTCATCTTGCACTGGCGGAGCTGCTGAAAAATTTAACCAAGTACCCTACTGATTGGGACTCTATATGGAAGTGCTTGAAGTTTCTGGGAAGTCTGCATCCAACCCTGGTGCTTCCCTTGGTGCCAGAGCTCCTGAGCACCCATCCATTTTTTGACACAGCTGAACCAGACATGGATGACCCAGCTTACATTGCAGTTTTGTTTCTTATTTTTAATGCTGCTACAACCTGTCCAACAATGCCGGCACTCTTCTCAGATCATACCTTCAGGCATTATGCCTACCTCCGAGACAGTCTTTCTCATCTTGTTCCTGCCTTAAGGTTACCAGGTAGAAAACTAGTGTCGTCGGCCGTTTCTCCCGGTATTGCGCCCCATGAGGACCCATCCCATCAGTTCCTGCAGCAGAGCCCTGAAAGGGTGTACAGTCTTCAGAGCGCCGGGACCCTCAGGGAACCCAGAAGCTGCTGGAGTTCATCATCCGGGATCTGCAAAGACTTGGAGAACTTCAGTCTGAACTAGCAGGAGTTGCTGACTTCTCGGCTACCTATCTTCGGTGTCAGCTTCTTCTCATGGAGGCCTTGCAAGGAAAGCTGTGGAATGTGACTGCCCCTTTATATTTGAAGCAGAGTGACTTGGCCTCCGCAGCAGCAAAACAGATCATGGAAGAGACCTACAAAATGGAGTTCATGTACAGTGGTGTGGAGAAGAAACAGGTGGTGATTATACATCACATGAGGCTGCAGGCCAAAGCCTTGCAACTTATAGTAACAGCACGGACTACTCGAGGCGAGGAGCTGACCCCTTATTTGGGATGTGTGAAAACGTTTTACAGGAAGTGGACTTTTTTCAGAGGTGTTTTATTGCTGATTTGCCCCCACCTACAGGACAGCTTTGTGGACAAACGTCTTGACCTTATGCCCCGACTCATGACATCCAAACCTGTGGAAGTGGTCAAAACTCTACAGACCATGCTGAGGCAGAGTACCTTCTTGCACCTCCCCCTCCCAGAGCAGATCCACACACTTCAGCCACCATCATTGACCCAGCAGGAGTGTCAGACAACCCTTTGCGATTTACATCTGGATTGGTTGTGGCCCTGGATGTCGATGCGACCCTGGAACATGTGCAGGACCCTGAGAGTGCTGTGAAGGTCCAGGTCTTCTATCCAGATGGCCAGGCTCAGAGGATTCATCCTAAGCCAGCAGACTTGCGGAATCCTGGCCCAGGGCGCCACCGGCTTATCACTCAGGTGTACCTCTCCCAAACTGCCTGGACAGAACCATGCCAGGTGGAAGTGAGGCTGCTACTGGCCCACAACTCCAATTCCCGCATTCCAAAATCCCCCTCGATTGAAGGTGGCAAAGTGTCACCCCAGGTGGAAACCAGCATCGAGGGCACCATCGCCTTCAGCAAGTCTGTGAAAGTTTACATAATGCCCAAACCCGCAAGGCGCTGAGTCACAGGCATCGTGTAGAGCTGAAGCTGAGTAAGACCTTCTCAGGTAGCAGAGTGAGCCCGAAGCCTAGAGCACTTCACCTGGAGCCGGCGGATGGGCATGAGCACCATCACCCTTATCGTCTCATCTGGTATCAAACACAAAATAAATTATTTTGCATTAAAAAATCAAAAACCTTCAAGTCCACACCTCTTCCTTCCCTGACTCCCCGACCACCTCTATAAAGTTGAGAAAACAACAACAACAACAACAACAACAAAAGAAGCTGTGGTCTATGATACAATGGAATATTACTCAGCCATTAGAAATGACAAACGCCGTGAAAGGAGAGTGACGTTTGGTTCTACTTGTTGGGTTCATGTTGTTGTACGTGTGTGTGCAGCCAACCAGCAGTGCTCGTTAGGTACCAGATCCTGTACTAAGAAGGGTCTTTTACTCAAAACCAGGAAAGAGGAGAGAGAAAGAACTAGTTTCGAGAGCTTTTTGATTTGGAAAAAGCATTCCAAAAATCACGATTTTCATTATACAGTAAGGGAGTAGCTTCTTTTCTGTGTTCATTCTCGTGAGGATAAACGATAGAGGGAGTCCTGTGAAATGAAGACCACTTTGTATTCCAATTTAATTCCTGGAATTTCTTAATTGTTTCTTTTCTTTTCTTTTCTTTTCTTTTCTTTTCTTTTCTTTTCTTTTCTTTTCTTTTCTTTTTTTGGTTTTTACTGACATTCAAAAACTGAAAAACTTCTAGCTCATAACTTTGCATTTCTAGGTCCCTGCAGCAACAAAAGGAAATCGTCGTATTAGGACTAGAAGTTTAAGTGAGTCCTAAAGTATTGGAAGAAAATTCTAAAATATACATTGAGGTTCTACAAGGAAAAGATTGAGTTTAAACAAAAGAGCCTGAGCTAATTCTTCCAGAAGGTTTGTTACCTTGAATTCAGAGCCCTTTTATGAGTATATTAGAAAAATAAGTAGTCCCACAGTATCAGTCGATTCATGTATTAAGGAGAAGAGAGCTAACATTAATGAAACTAACTCTAAAGCAGTTGACTGCCAGGCTGATTGTTAAATTGGTTATTATGGAAACAGGAGAACCAACTCACACACTTAGAAATGAGGTCCCAGACTGGAAGCACTGGTAAATGTAGCTGCTCATAATCTAAGTTAAATAATTCCTTGACAGTCTGAGTAGATCTATATCAACATGGCGGTCTTATATGTAGTTTAGGGTGTTTAGTAGGAAATTATCGAATGGACTTCATGATTCCCTAGAGCTTATTTTTGAGAGGTGCTAGTGAATCAGGAGGGAAAAAAATGAATGCTCAAAAAAGTCCTGTTTCCATCTTACACATTTGGGGAAACTGTAAGAATATGTCCAAAGAATCTTGGTCTTCAGTAGTTTTATATACAGTAATAACTAACACCATAAAATAGCACTTATTTAGATAGAACTGATGGTAGACGTGGCAGTACTACATCCTTTTCTACAATGTCTGAGCATTTGTAGTACTTCAGACCTTTCCATCAGGCGTCAACATTAAATATAGAATACCTCTAGAAAGTGTGAAAATAATTTTGTCTTTGGAAGTAGTTAACGTGAAGTTTTTCCGTGTGTCCCATTGGACTTTTCTAGTGATGATCCTCCTAGGATGATGCTTTATCAGTAGGTGTCTGGATTTTATGGACTAAAAACCTGATATTTTCTTTTACAGTTGAAATCTGTAAATTATCTGTATACTTAATTTTCTATGTCCTTTCATAGCAAAAAGTAAGCAAAATCTGCCAAGACAAAGAATGATGGTCCCCCCACCAAACCTTGAGCATAACCGTTGAGGAACAAGAACGGTCGGAGATCTATGTGTGTGTATCTGTACGTACATCCATGCACACATGGCAAGATTTAACAGAAATCACAATTCCGTCATCATCTGTGGTTTATGTCACAGCTCTTCTCTGTCGTCAGCCTCTGTTTTTCTCTTTGGGCTTGTTTGAAAAATACTCGGCCTCATGTATTTCGCTCTGAGACTTTAACTGTAATCCTTGAATTCTTAATTTCAGTTCAGAAACCCTAGTCTTAGAACTCATGAATCTCCAGATTTCCATGACTGTCACCAAAAGTTGAAAATCCTATAGGTTTGCCCCCCCCCCCTTTTTTTTTAAAACTAAAGACTTAAAGAAAACAAAAAAAAAATGCTTCTTTCTGTCTTGACAAACATGAGGAAGAAACTGCAAACAGGAATACAGGTGGAAGCAACTCCTTCCGTAGCCTCCCCTTGTACTTTTAAAAGAGCTTTGTCATGTGGTTAATGATGGAGAAAGTTGACAACATGCATTGTATGTGTCTGCTGTCCGCAAACTGTATTGTGTGACCGTATATTTTCCCCAGTCATTGAAAGGGTTCTCCCAGTGTGATACGTCTTAATTTAAAAAAAGTAGTTTTTTCTCCTTTAAAATAGTCATCATTTGGTTCTGGATGTATTACGCTGAGTGAAGTAAGTCAATCGGAGAAGGACAAACATTGTAATGTCTCATTCATATGGGGCATATAAAAATAGTGAAAAGGACGAAAGGGGAAAGGAGAACAAATGAGTGGGAAATATCAGAAAGGGAGACAGAACGTGAGAGACTCCTCACTCTGGAAAACGAACAAGGGGTGGAAGAAAAGGAGGTGGGGTGGGGGTGTGGGGTGACTGGGTGACGAGCATTGAGGGGGGCACTTGATGGGATGAGCGCTGGGTGTTATGCTGTATGTTGGCAAACTGAACTCGAATGAAAAAATCATCATTATTTTATGACATTTATAAAATGCAATAAAAGATAAGGAAACCGTCCTGAGAGGCAGGATGCCTCTCTCATTTGGCCATCTTTTTAACATGTTCTACTTATTTTCCTCCCTTATTATTTAAGGCTTTTTTGGATGTATGCACTGACTTTTTTTTTTTTTATCAGCTATATTTTTGAGGAATAAGCTCTTCAATTTACAGGTGCTGTATCTTTTATAGTAATAAATTCATTGGTTCTAGAAATACACATTTGCTTCCATGTATCCATTAGAATGCAACAATACTGAACTCCTATGGGATTTTCCACTGATGAAAGTTGTTTTTATACTTACCTGTTGTATTGAAGCAGGTCTGAAGACCAGGAAGAAAGCTGACTAGTGATCTGAATTGCAAAATGTTGAGAACTAACCAGTGGGTTGTCATGGTGCCTCATGACTCTTTGTGTGTGTGTGTGTGTGCCTAATGACTCTTAAGTACAAAGGAAGTTTATTAATTATTTGAAGTCAAGACAACACAATCATTTGTAGGAGATCCTTAGCTAGAAAGTATTGATATTCTTTGAAGAAATCAATACAACAAAACCTTAGAAAGTTTTAGAAGAAGTTACCAGAAAATCAAAACCTGAGCTGCAGAAAAGAAAAGTCATGTATCTGAGATGACAAACGTAAGGGAAGCAAGTAAGTGCAGGAAAGCTGGAAGCTCTTGATTGGTCGCGGCCACAGAGAGTTTGGACAAGACAACAGGATGTGCCACTTTTGTTTTGTAGGGAAGTGTCGTTTGTGACCATCATATTTGTAAATGGGTTTTCCGTTGGTTTTGGCGGCAACAATGTTTGCCACTCCTCTGGTCTAACTGGACCGAGACATCCCTCGCTCCTGTTACCACTAGTCCATGTTTGCAGTGCTGTTGGTTGGCTTTGGAAATGTGAACTTTGTGGATAAAACAGGGAAGTTTCTCTGGCATCGAGTGGAAAACAAAGAGCCCACACAAGGCTCTGTAGGGACGGTGTGTGTGCATGCGTGCGCACGAGATACTCTCATAACAGGAAATATACAGTACTCAATTTCATCAACAGTAGCTCAAATTTAGTTACTGAAACAGTGGTTTCAGTGAACATTGTATTCTCTGCTTCAGGTTTCTGTCGAAGCGACAAATTTGGAAAGTGTATTTCCGTGAAGAACTACAAATTCATTAGAATATAGCTGACCTCCCCACAACATGGGGATTAGGGGTCTCGACAGCATCCCCCAGCACAGCTGAAAATCCACGTATGATTTTTGATTCTGCCAAAACTTGACTGTTAGTAGTAGCCCACTGTTGATTGGAACCTTACCGATGATATAAACAGTAGACTAATATGTGTCTTACAATGAAGTGAGCTGGGAAAAGAGAATGTTATTAAAATCATAAGGAAGAGGGGCGCCTGGGTGGTGCAGTCATTGGGAGCCTGGGCGATGCCGTCAGTTAAGTGCCTGACTCTTGGTTTTGGCTCAGGTCATGATCTCATGGTCTCTGGATCAAGCCCTGCATCGGGATTCATGCTCAGCAGTGAGTCTGCTTGGAATTCTCTCCCTCTGCCCCTCCAACTCGTGTACACACTCTTTCTCATTCTCTCTTAAATAACTCACTAAATCTTTAAAAAAAGAAAATCATGGGAGTAAAGACATGTATGGTGCTGTACTGTATAAAGAAGTGGACCCATGCAATGCAAACACATGTTGTTCAAGGAACAACTGTACTCTTACCTTTTATATATATATATCTCCCACTTACTAAACTGTGATCGTTAGACAGCCATCAGCAGTTGTCCCTAAGGCTAATGACCTCTTTTTTTTCCTCTCTCCTACTCCTAGTCTGCAGAACAGGAATGCTGCCCCTCTCTACTGCATTAGCGGGAAAAGATCTCTGAGGGCAATTTAGAAGACGTGCCTGTTTCCACGCTTGCCCTTTCCAAGCTGGGTCACCTGTCCTCACTCCACGGGGCCTTTGTTCTGTTACGTGTGCTTGAATAGTAGATGGTGGTCAAAGAGTCTCATACAGTACAATCGAGTTGGAAATCGCTGAGCGCACGACTTACACGAGAGCCACCCCGCCCCGGGTCCCCTGCCCTGCGTGCCCGCTCTTCGTGGCGCTCACCACCTTGTGACATGTTACAGATTTATTCAGTCATTGTCTCTTCCACCCCCCGAGGAAGACCAAACCCTGTGGATGGGGGCAGACGCCTGATGTGTTTTGCCCATCGCTGTGTCATCAGCGCCTGCATCAGAGGGTGTCGGAAACTACATGAGGCTCGCGGTGAATGTTTCTGGAGTGAGTTAGTTATTAGGATCCAGACTGTATTTCTGGGTAATAATTTAGAGATCACTAAAACCTAAGTTCCTATGATAAGGGTTTTATGTCTGTCAGCCGGCTTTATGACGTTCTTTGGTTTGCATGAAAAACTCTATTCCTCCTACAGGATAGAATTCGAAGAGCAATTTATATTTAGAAGATGTTTATAATAAGCCCTATGGGCCCGGTTTATCGCAGTGATCTCTTGTTATTCAAATGCTATATTTTCTCAAATGTAGATTGTACAGTTGTGCCTGGGAGGCGTGTGCACTGCATGAAAGTAGGATCTGTGAGGCACTCTAGCCATCGTCACAGTGTATGGCTATTCCTGTAGATACTTACTTAAACCACAAAATATTGGCACATTGCTTTCTTTCTTAGCAGGTAGAAAATGTACATGATAATAAAAATGTTACCTGATAGAAGAAATTTAATTTATTCGTTTCACAGTTAAGAGTCTGGCGATGAGAGATGTGTCCTAAATGGCTACCTACTTATGCCTCATGCTTATTATATGTGTCAGATTGAAATATTTCCCATCATCCTGGTAAGTTGAGGAGTAAGGCCCACCTGAGTGTGACCCGAACGCAAGGGCACGAGGCTTTGCACGAGGTGTGGTGCATGGCAATTGGTCCTTTCTGTTTACAGTCACTCCGGGGTGCGGTCCGGGTCTGGAGTGATATCATCTCCTGTCCTGCCTTCCCTGCTGTTTGTAGGTGGACACCTCCCACATTTGTCATTCTCCCACTGAATTGTATATCCAACTACTCATGTAACCTCTCCTCCAGTTTCTGCAAAGAAACATGATCTCACCAACTCCCCCCGAACACACTCATCTGTATTCTTCACCCCTATGACTTGACTGCAAGGCTGTCTTCCCAGTTACTCAGCCTCCAGACCTCAGAGGTGTCTTTAATTCCTTGCTGTCTTTCAAACCCCCATCCAGTGCATCAGCAAAATACCTTTTATCTTGACCTTCAATATAGATCCAGAATGCAGCTGTTTTCTATTATCTCCACTGCTAGATCCTAATTCAAGTGACCGTCTTCTCTTGCCTGAATTCTTCAGAAGCCTTTTGTGGGGTTTTCCTGCCTTTCCCCATGCCCCGCTGTAAGATTCTACACGGAGCAGCCATCTCGATCCACTTAAAGCAAAAGTAAGATCCTATGACTCTTCTGAAACCATTTGAAGGCTCACCCAGCTCAGTCACTGTAAAAGCCAAAGTGAGGATGGTGGTCAAAAGGCCTACGTGATCTGACTGCCCTTCCTTGTCTCTTTTATCACAACCTCTATGTCTGCCTTCCTGACCACTCTGCGTCTTCCTTTACTGTTTCTCAGAAACCCATACGAGTGCCCACTCTTGGACTCATTCTAGCCCGTTCCCTCGCCTAGAAAATTCTTTGTCTCGAATTTCTCTTAGAAAGCCTTCACTTGCTTCAAGTCTCTTCCCAGAGGTAAACTGTTCATGAAGGCCTACATTGATCATTTATTCTAACTGTAAATCCCATCTCCCTGGCACCCCTCATTTCTGTTGTCCTGCTCCATTTTTTCTTTGCTACACGTCTCTTTCTAAAATGCGATGTGATGTTTTGTATTCGTTGCTAATTACTGGTTTCCCACTCTAGAAGCTTCACCAGAGCAGGAACTTTTGCATCTTTATGTCTCTGCTGTACCCAATGAGGTGAAGACCGTGCTTTACACAAGATAATAGCTTATTGAATAATTGAACAAATAAACTATAAGATACAGAATTTCCACTCACTCATTGGACAGATATATTGAGTGCCAACGATGTGCCAGTCCCTGTACCTGCCATTGCCATACAGTAGAAAACAAAAGACCCATGTTCCCACGGAGCGTGCTCACGGCCTATCCAGAGGACAGTCACTTTAGAAATATTCATACAAAGAAGTGCCTCCAAGAAAATTGGGAAAGGTGCTATGAAAGAAAATGACAATGTACCATAAAATATCATAATGGAGAGAAGTAGCTTAAATTGGAGGTTCAGGGAAGACCTCGTTAAAGAAATAACATATCTGATGAACGTTGTAAGGCTAAGTTCCTACATAGGAAATCTTAATAGCAATTGAGACGTTGAAGAATGTAAAAAAAAAATATTGATGGGATTCTCCAAAATTGAGAAAGATTGAAAAATGGTCAGGGCAGGTGGAACATAATTAATAGATAGGAGAGCAGCATTAGATGTGACTAAAGAAGTCAGCATGGACTAGATCACACCAGGCTTTATTGGCTCAGAGGGTTTTGATTTCATCCAAGGTGCAAGGAGAAGACTCTGAAGAGAACTAATAAGCAAAGTAACAACATAATGATGTTTGGGGCTTTGTACTATTAGGCTACCTGTTGTGGGTTTGGGAATGATTCAGAAAAGAACAGAGTTAGGGACACCTGGTGTGTGGGCGGGGGGCTCAGTCGGTTGAGCCTTTGCCTTTCGGCTCAGGTCAGGATCCCTGCCCAGTGGGGCGTCTGCTTCTCCCTCTCCCTCTGCCCCTCCCCGCCCCGACTCATGCACTCTCTCTCATGCTCTCTCTCAAAGAGTAAAATTCGTCTTTAAAAAATTGAAAAGATTTGAGTTACAAGTGGGAAAGCTAGCCAGAATGCAATGATATTAGTTCTAGTGAGAGATGACAATGGGACATATAAATGTGACCTGGGTGCTGACTATAGAGAAGAAAATAATAAGATGGATGTAAAGTATATTTTACATTAGAACGGTCGTGGGTTAGATGTAGAAAGAGATATGGCTGCCTGGTTTCAGTCATAAGCAAATGGATGGATACGAGTAGATAGAAGTGTTGCGGTGAGAAACAGATAATAACATAATGAATCGTTGACCACCTTTGTAGGGAGATGGGGATTAGGAAGCAGATGATCGGGATCCCTGGGTGGGCCAGCGGTTTGGCGCCTGCCTTTGGCCCAGGGCGCGATCCTGGAGTTCCGGGATCGAGTCCCGCGTCAGGCTCCCAGCATGGAGCCAGCTTCTCCCTCCTCCCGTGTCTCTGTCTCTCTCTTTCTCTTTCTATATCTATCATGAATAAATAAATAAATCTTTAACAAAAATAAGGAGATGATAAAAAATTAAGTCCATTGTTTGAGTTTAATCGGGTTCATTTTGGTGATCATTCCCATATTTTATACATGTTGTCCCATATTGTCCCAGAAGGCTCTGCTCTGAAAGAGTGCCTGCGTCTCACAGTTTTGCACGGAATGAACAACGGGCTAGATACTTCAGGCACGGAAAGCTTGTGAGATGTTGTGTAATATGCATCATCCTGAGTATCTCTTTTCATCCTCACACCAGTAAACGTAGAGTCCGTCTTCCTCAGTGTTCGTCTTCAGGGTCTCGGCTTGGAAAAATCTCCACCTGCTCCTCCTTTATTTTGACTATGGGTTGTGATTTTTTTTTGTTTTTTTTGAGTCTGGGTAGACCAGATGGGACCAGGTGAGGAGCAAGGATTTGGCCTACAGCAAAGCTTGGGAAGGAATGTAAATATCTGTAAATATCACGAGCCCTGAGAGGACAAAGCCCACAACAGAATGTCCATGTGAATGAATCACCGACACGGCAAGCCTGGGCACAGGACAAGGGTAGGTATTCTAGGGGTCCAAACTTGGCAGGGGACACAATGAGAAACGGGGAAAGCATGCAGCTGCGAAAGGTGTCCCCACAACAGGACAGCCACAGGCGGAGGTGGTATTCAAGAGTTCAGATAAAGGTTGGCACCTCATTGTTTTGGAGCAACACACTGAGAATGCAGTTTGGGAAGCTAGGATTGTTAAGAGGCCCATGTGATGGAACAATCAGAATATCCTTGCAGAGCCGTTTCATCACTAGTGTTCAGTGCCCTTCTTGAATTCCTGGGTGAGACCAACAGATGTGCACCAGACGAAGCCGAGCCAAGCCCGAGGCAGTGACGTGTACAGACTGTCTGTCGATTATGGTATAGAATGATTCCTCCGGTGAGCCTTCACTCACACCTACTCCTGGGTCGAGCAGTTTCTTGTTGCCTCTGCTGCATTGTTCAGTTTGACACCGCATGGACTGGTGGTCTCATCATCGTCTTTAGAGTTCGAAGACTCAGCCAAATGCATAGGTAACATCCTACTTGCTCTTCTCTTACTTTTAATCACAGAAGTTGCCTAAAAGGGTGACTAATGTATTCAAGGCCTTGAAGAGTCATTAGTGAGAAACTGAAACAAATGTGAAGATGCAGAAAGACCGTACCTTTGTGCTTCAAATTCCGCGTGTCTGTTTCTCATTGACTTTGCGTGCTATCAAATCACAACGACTGAGGCTCCGGGAACCATTGAGCAAAGTATCGTGTGTCATCTAAGCTGGGATGTATTTAAAACACTGCATTATCACTTTGCTAAATAAGATAAGATGTTTTTTTTTTTCCACATCTGAAGCTAGATGTGGCCAGATTCGTCTACAAATTCCAAAGAACATAGCCTAATACCAGATACCATGAGCCCGTTTCAAAGCCAAGAGTGAATGATGTCTGGAATTTATGTCCCTGCCAGTTTCACACCTCTTGGAACGATATAGTTCCTAACAACGTAGAGATTAGCTGTCACAGTCTTTAAGTGGCAGTTGGTACAAAAGGACCATGGTTTTTGTCAGGTTTAATCTGATCGGTAGTGAACTGGAAGAGAGGCCAGGCAAAAGTTGGTCCAAACAGGTTTTTATTTTCATTTATTTTTGTTGAAACAGGCTTTTAATGGGCGGTGCTCCCTGGCTATGTTTCGCAGCCCGCAGGGAAGGGAGAGAGTGGGGGGGCGGGGAGAGTCGCGCCGAAGCCAACTGCTGGGGGGTCTATAAAGAGTTTTCCTTGGGAAGATGGGGACAGGGCGGCATTCCAATTAGGGCAAGGGTTACAGGTCTTGGTGTGCTAAGTTAGGGTAGGGCCGCAAGGCAGCCTTATTGGGAGGTTGCTGGCCTGGGGTCGGCCGTTTTGAGGTCCCCAGTCTCGCCGGCCCAACATTCAGATCTTTGTGTTATGTTATAATGGGGCGACGATTCAGATCTGGCTGCTTCCTGCTGATTTTGGGGCGTCGTGGTGCCTGTCGGACGTGGGCAGGCCAGCGTAGGGATATAAAACAAGTTAGTTGATTGATAACTGAGATATTTCGTGGATTCCTTCCTTGATGATTCGGAGAAAGCAAGGGGCCACCATTAATAGTATGCCAAGGATCAGGAGTGGGCTTAGAGAGAGGAGGAGCCATGTGGTTAGTGGGGTCTGCCACCATTGGGGTGTAGTTGGGCCGACAGGGTGATACTGTGTTTGGAGAGACTCCCGACCTTTGGCGAGGATGTGGAGATTGGTTTCCACTCCACCTGTTTCGTTGATGTAGTCATAGCGATCTTCATTGAGACACGTACAAGTTCCTCCTTTCTCGGCCGTGAGGAGGTCCAAGACACATCGGTTCTGTAGAGCTACCTGGGCCACCGGGTTTATTTGGCGTTGTCGGGAAGCAAAAGACTCTGCCGAAGCCTCGATAGCCATCTGAGGCCTCTCGGATAGGTCCCTGGAGGAATCTGCAGACTGGAATAAGGGCCCCGCCCGTACCCAGTGGCCACGGGGTTGAGGCCAGGGAGACCCCGACAACCAGTGGGAGAAAGATCACTCGTTTCTGCTTTTCCGGGGCGGGGGGGGGGGCGCTGGTGAGGAGGGCTACTTCTGCCTGACTATAGATGGTTAATCGCGGAACTTGGGAGACAGGCAGACAGGAGGGAGGCAGAGGTATTGAGAGATTTAGATAGGGAGCCGTGGCACCAAAAGAATCGGCCAATAGCAGCATGATGAGAGGTGACTTTTGACCGGGTGACGTTGCACAGGGATGAGTTAGGGGCGGAATAACAGAAGGGGAATGATGGTTGAGAGGGTCAGTAAATAGGGCAACATTAGTGAGAGAGGGATGAGGCAGACGCTGGAGGTGTGGGTGCAGGGCTGGTGCAGCTGAATGCACTTGGGGAGGGGAATGGCCACAAGGGGAGTTTTGCCTAAAGCGGCACAGATAAAACGGTGGGACAGATTGCCCATGCAGGAAAGGCTGGCGAGGGAAGTGGCTTGTTGGATAAGTTTTATCCAGGAGAAGGGGCCCTGGTCCTGAGTTGGGTTAGCCTGTAGGTGGGTGCTCCTGGAGTATGGGTGACTGAATCCACATGGGCCCGCCGGAGGGCTCTTAGAAGAGTTAGGGAAGGTAGGTAAGTAAGATAGGAGAGGAGGAGGTGATGATGGAAGATTTTAAGTGAGCAGGAAGGGCCGCCCCATAGAGAAGCTCAAAGGGACTTAGGCCCGACGGCCCTCTAGGGGTGGCTCTGAGCCTTGTTAAAGCCAGCGGGAGGAGGGTTGGCCAGGACAGGTGGGGATTCAAGAGTAAGTTTGGTGAGATGTTCCTTGAGAAGGCCGTTAGCCCACCCTACGTTACCTGACGACTGGGGGTGATATGGGATATGGAGTTTCCAGGTAATATTTAGGCTCTCAGAGTCTTGCCGGGTGATGCTGGAGATGACAGCCGGTTGGGATCCCTGGGTGGCGCAGCAGTTTAGCGCCTGCCTTTGGCCCAGGGCGCGATCCTGGAGACCTGGGACCGAATCCCACGTCGAGCTCCCTGTGTGGAGCCTGCTTCTCCCTCTGCCTATGTCTCTGCGTCTCTCTCTCTCTCTCTGTGACTATCATGAATAAATAAATAAAATCTTTCAAAAAAAAAAAAAAAAAAAAGGGAAAGCCGGGTCATTGTCAGATTGTAGGATCTCCAGGAGGCTGAATCTCGGAATGATGTGTTCGATGAGTATGGCGGCCACCACATCCGCCATCTCCCGAGCTGTGGGGAAAGCCTCTGCCCACCCTGTAAAGGCGTCCACTGAGGTTAATAGGTAGCGAAAGGATTTATGGTGCGGCATGTGGGAAAAGTCAAGCTGCCAGTCCTTGCCGGGTTGGTAGCCGTGGAGCTGGTGATTGGGTCCTGGCCTGCGAATTCCCCCTTCAGCATTTACAGTGGAGCAGGTTTTGCAAGACTAATGCACCTCTCTAATTACCTTTGGGAGATGTGGATAGTAGAAAAGGGGTCCTGGGAACTGGTGTAAGGCCTTGGGACCAATGTGTAGGGATTGACGTATGTCTGAAATGATCATAGGAGCTAAATGGTTTGGAAGAGCGAGTTTCTTTTGAATGAAGATCCAGTCTTTTTCCCCGGCTATTCTTCCCATCTCTTTTAGTGTGTGAGTTTCCTCATCTGTGTAAGTGGGGGGAATGTGGTGTGTTGAGGAAGAGGAGGGGAGCTGGT
Organism: Vulpes vulpes; assembly: GCF_048418805.1. Lineage (NCBI taxonomy): Eukaryota > Metazoa > Chordata > Mammalia > Carnivora > Canidae > Vulpes > Vulpes vulpes. The sequence goes on along the minus strand of NC_132786.1, from coordinate 11,081,439 downwards.
GAGGAGCCTAAGGCAGTGGCTTGGCAGTAAGTCGGCTTTGTTGTTGGCCCAGGACACAGGGTCCTTGGAGGATTGGTGTCCACGACAGTGGACAATGGCTACTTCAGTGGGAAGGCTGAGGGCCCCTAGTAGTTTTGAAATGAGGGGCCCATAGATTATGGGGCTTCCCTTGGTTGCAAGAAACCTTTGCTCTTGCCGTAGGACAGAATGTGTATGTGTGATGAGGGAGCATATTAGGAGTCCGTGTCTATGGTAGCTCGTTGCCCTTTGGACAGGCGAGGAGCCCTGGTGAGAGCCCGAAGTTCTGCCTTCCGAGAGCTTGTCCCGAGGAGGAGCGAACTGCCTCTAGGATGGCATCTAGGGTAACGACGGCCTATGCTGCATGTCTCTGGCCACAAAGAGTATTTGGTCAGGGTTAGGGAAGGGCTGATTGGAAAGTCCTGGATGTGGAGGAGTCAGCTCTTCCAGGAGTTGAGAGCAGGGATGGGAGGGTTCTGGGTTAGTAGAGGGGGTAGGTAGGAGGGTAGCAGGACTTAGCCGAAGAGAAGCTGATAGATAGATGTCAGGATTTTTGACGAGGAGGAGCAGGGCAGGAAGGGATTCTAAGGAAGGAGCATGAGGAGGAGAACCCATCCAGGCTGCAAGAGAGGAGGGGGGCAGTCCGTGGAATAGAGGAGGTGCCATCAGTTCCCATCACCGCTACTGGAGAGGGGAAGCTGGCCCCCGAGTAGGAAGGCACAATGGAGTCGGTCGCCCCCGTGTCCAACAGGAAAGAGATGGGCTTCCCCGCTCCCTGGATCAGGACCCTGGGCTTGGCCTGGGTTAGGGGGTGTCCGAGTCTGGGCCCCGTCAGTCATGGTCCAATCCGAGTAGTTGAAAGGCTGGACTTCCCGGCTCAGGGTTTCCACTGTGTGGAGGCGCCGAGGATCCCCCGAGACCCGGGCAGGCGATTTCCAGTGGCCCATCGTTCGACATTGAGGGCATTGCCGCGTTGGCTCCTTGAGATTGGGACATTGACGGGCCCATTGTCCCTCGGTGCCTCATCTGAAGCAAGCCCCAGGCGGGGTTCGGTTGGTTCCCCCTTTCTGCGGGCTCGCGGAGCCCGCGGGCCGCAGGGCTGCCACCGAGGCTTGGGTCTGGAGTTGGACCTTCTGCTGGAGCCTGGCCTGCCTCTTAAGTTCAGCCACTTCCTCTCGGGTGTTAAGGACTTTAAATGCCATTTTCACCAGGTCGAGCATGGGAGTTTGAGGACCCTCCTCGGTCTTTAGTTTTCTACGGATATCGGAGGAGGACTGATGACCACAGCAGTGGTAATCCATTTTAGCGCCTCTGTAAGGACCAGTGTGGGGGGGATCAAGGTGAGGCTCTGGAACAGTCCGCGTGGGAAAAACATGCCTCATGATGCTGGGAGTGGCATGCACACGGAGATTTTCTTACCCTTTAAGTTTCGTGGCAGAAGTCTCTCTTTTTATTCGGGTCTGATTCATAAAACACAAACCAGTACGTAAATTTCTCATGAGAAACTTTCCATGAAAAAAATAAAATAAAATAAAAAAAGAAAGAAAGAAGCTTTCCCTGAAATGGTATAAGGAAAGAGGTCTTACAGGTGTTTCTTCCGCAAGTTCTGAAGTTCTGCGTTTTCAAGCGTGACCTTTGGTGGTTGATTTTTCTTCTGTTTTCCTTATGAGGAGAACATTTTTAAAGGAGACTGCATGATTAAAGCTGTTTTATGAAAGTTCCTTAAGAACGACAAAATGAAAAGAAGGAAACCATTTCCTGTAGCTTCACTCTGAGGGACACAACCCCCCTGTCTCTGTCTTGTGATGCTTCCACGGCGCACTCCTACAGGGATGAGAGCTTGCTGTCTTCTCGCTGGTCTGGGGTGGGATTCGGGATGACCCAGGGGTGAATCTGACAGCGGGAAAGCTCTCCTAAGCCCTGGTTTTAATCTGGTTCTGAGTTCAACTGTGGAGTCGTGCCGAAACCCAGGTTTTGTTCTCAGCTTTGTTCTAGGGGTTCACTAGCTCATGACAGAGTTCAGGAACTGGGTGAGTAGTAAGGAAGCCGTCTCTGTTGGAAGAAAAGCGTCTTTATGATCTCCTATCTATGGGCTCATTTTCTAACTTACGAAGCACCGTCAGGGAGTCCTGTGGGCTCTCAACCTTAATTCCGTTTTCATGTAAGAACGACTTTTGCTCTGAACTCCCAGAAGAATGATAGGACGTTTGGAATTTCTGTTTAGATTTACATAGTGTTGCTGCTTTAAAAGCCATTTTTAGTCCTTTCCTCGGCCTAATGGTTTTCTACTTTTTCTTACATATGCAAATGAATTAAAGTATAGGAATGCAGTTGACATCCAATCATAACGATCATTTATTAGTTAAAGGCTATTTCAGTCTATAACACTTTGATCCCTAGGAATTTAGCTGTGGTTTTATGAGTTTTCCCATATGATTGCCCACAAATTTTTATGTTCACTAAAATTGTAAATGGTTTAAACTGTTCAAACAAATTACTTAGCAATTAAACCTCCAGCAAAATTGTAATTCATTTTAAATTTAGCACAGAGGTTTGATGCTCTTTCTGAGCAAAGCAACGGGACATAAGGGTGACATACGGAAATTCGGTATTTTGCGTGAACTGTTCCCGACAGGATAAAAACATTCCCAGCACTGGGCACAGCAAAGCCTTCCACTAATGTGAATTAATTTTGTAGCGAAGGATCACTTGGAGGATTCCTGCTTTTGAGTTTTATCCAGGTTTCATTCTTTGAAGCACCCTTTCCATAAATTTGTGTTTTATTCCTAATTTGTCATACTTCACCTTTTGATATTTAAAAAACTCACATGCAGCTAACTGAAGTCACGGTAGTATTCGCTTCTATATCAGGTCATCACCTGCTATGTTGAGAATTGCAAAGCCAGAGCACATTACAAAGAGTCAGTTGGACTTTGATACCCAAAATTGCGTTTACGAGGTTCACACTCCTTTGTATTTCACCAGATAGAGACAGCAACAGTGTTCTCATGTAATGTGTGCTTCAGCCTCTGTGCCAGAGTTTATAGTGTCTGGATTTTAATATGTAGTGTTGATCTGTTAACCAAAGTTGTTTTGTTTGGTTTGGTTTTGTTTGGTTTGGTTTGGTTTTGTCCACAGAGGCATGGACACCTGCTTCTGGTGAGTCTTTACGCTGAATATACATACTCAGTTGTCGGTATGTATGTATGTATGTCACTTTGAGGTTCTCTCTCGCCAGTGTTACCATTCTTGACAAGAAAAAAGTCTTTGTGTTTGATGTCCTTTCTGGTTTGTTAGCCAGGGTCTACCAAAACCATTACTTTTTGATGACACTTCAGTTTTGGCCCAGAATGTCACAGTCTGTATTGAATCCCTCATTTCATCGATCCCTCGTGGCTTTTAATTACCTTTAGCAGCATTCGAAGATTTTCTTTCACTAAGGGGAGTCAGAGGAATGAGAGTCTTTCTCTACATTTTTTAAGTAATTCCATAAAAATATTCCTGTGACGTAACCTGAACTCAAAACGCATTTCGTCAAAAGGGAGAATTAATCCGGTTTGATGAGCAAGTTCCGAATTCGATATGCTTTGTTTGATGCTTGGTCCCGATGCTACGCGTCCCGTCTTTCTGTTGTAGTTTTGTGTTCCCGTGCTAATTTTGCATACGTCCTTGTTCAGGAGTCTGGGGATTAGACTGCATTCTATCTCTGTTTTATGTCAGCTGGTATTTTCATCTTGCTTGCTTTCAGATTTTCCCCTCCTTCCCCAGCTTTGCCAATTGTTGAGTTCTTTTATCTTTTTTTCTTGCCTGCTTTCTGGGAGTTTTGTTTAAGGGAAATGAACCTCTTGCTTCTTACAATTTATGTTTTCCTAGCCATCTTATGGCCTTCCTCATTACTTAATTTTTTTAGGAAGATGAGCAGTTCAAAAAAAAAAACATCATGTATGTATGTTTTTGTTACTGTGATAGGGGAAAATCTTTATCATTTCTTGTCGAAAGCGTTCTTCAACCCCGAGCATTTTACATACTAAAATGAATCTGTTGCCTATACGGAATGGAAGCCGAGCGTAGCAGTAAATGTTTCCCTCACAAATACAGTTTTTATTGATTGATAGCCATTTTGATTTCATTTATTAATGACTTTGTCACTGATCAGAAAACCCTGAGGTAGTATTTCTGTTTACTACTTCGGGAAAAGACTAATTATAGGACCATTATTTGTAACTCCAGCATAGCTTGTTAATTTTCAAGTTCATCGTACCAGAATATGCGCATGCGAGTGTGTTTGCAATCGTATTGATGTTTCAGAGTGTCTTCCTAAAAATTTACAATGTCTGTAGATAGCTATTTCAACATTTTGTGAGGTCTTACTTTTCTTTGTTCTTTTATTACAATAACAGCAAGTAAATAGCCCATGCTTTTGGTTGTGTCCTATAAGAATTTCTGCTTGGAATACTTGGAAAGAATAATGCTAGTGTTACACGAATTTTATCTTAATCATCAATTTTCAACTATTTTTTAAACTATTTTTATCTTGAGTATGATAAATGATCATGCAGTCAAAGACTGTTTAGTTTAAACCTATAATGTTCTTAGGTCGATAGTTTATGAGATTCATTTCATAGAACTGTCCTTATGTTTCCATTTTGTGCTCAGTGTCCTTTTGTAGAAATCCAGATTGACTACTTTACACTGTGCATATATTTAGAGCATCACAAATGTGGGCCATCAAAAGGATAATTTCATGGTATCGGTGAAACTCTGGATAGAATTTTCTGTCCTATCATCTGTCAGAGCTTTAATTTGTTAACTTTACATTTCCTAAGTGTACTCAGTTATATCCTGAACCGGAAAGGTCGTTGAATATATGACACCTATAAGTCCATACCTGTCGAAACTGTAATTAAGATGCACTTTGCTATTTTGACCAAAATGTCATAACAGCAGAGGCACGCCTAAGTCTCTTAGTGGGTTAGTGCTTGATATCATTGAGAGCAGTATAGTCGAGAGTAACCCACTACTGGTCCCTGAGCCTCACATGAAAACACCTTCTGTACCAGAGGGTGGAGGAGTACCTTTCACTTCTTCTCGACAACTCCTTTATTTTTTTTTAAGATTTTTTTTTTTATTTATTCATAGAGACACACAGAGAGAGAGAGAGAGAGAGGGGCAGAGACAACAGGCAGAGGGAGAAGCAGGCTCCATGCAGAGAGCCCGACGTGGGACTCCATCCAGGGTCTCCAGGATCACGCCCTGGGCTGCAGGCGGCGCTAAACCACTGTGTCCCCGGGGCTGCCCTCGATACCTCTTAATATGGTGCTACTCACCGCAGAAATGACAGAATGAGCATGGGACTACTCTGTAGGCACAGTGAACATTTCCCAAAGTCTTCAAAGTGCACAGTCCCTTCAGGGTAGTAGACTAGCTGTGTTGTGTTACCTTGGGCCTGTATGTGTCAACGGCGGTAAATGACTGAGATCATGTGGTTTCCATCGATATTAATACTTACCAATCAGTAATTTCAGAAAGCAGTGGGTACTGTGGAGGAATGATGTTGGGTGACAGGCAAGGAAGTGACGAAGGGTAGGGGGGAGTCATGGCAGAGGTTAGCGGTTGCAGATAGATCTTTTGCAGAAGGCAGCCCCAGAGCGTTTTGTAAAGACTTTTCTTTGAGATAGTCATGGATTCCCATGCAGTTGTAAGAAATGACACAAAATATGACCATGCAGAGTACCGTAATACACACATAACCAAACTAAAAGTCCGAGCATTCTTTCTGAGGCATTTAGAGTCGAATCTTGAATGATGAGAGGGATTATGTCAAAGAGCATTCCAGGTGGAGGGAATAGAGAGGTGCCGATTCTGAAGTGGGAAGACATTGGGGCGTTGGCTTCACTGAGCAGGGCCACTGTGGCTGTGACCCTTGCATGAGGGCACGAGGGCTTTATGAAAGGTTGAGCAGCCAAGCCACTGTGTCTTGCAGGGCCGTGACGGTGGTGGTGCGAGACTTGTGTTCTTTGTGCAAGCAATCACACTGGTTGTGCTTCAGCAGAGTGCTCAAGATCTCCCTCCATAATTTGTCAAAACTGTCAGTCCCTCCCCATTTTTAAATTGGACCTCAAACATTTTCATCTCAAGTATCAATAGTACAGGATGGAGTTTCTAGTGGATGGGAACAGTTGACCTTGTAAAAGTATGTTATATCTCACTGTTGAATATGTATCCAATAGAACGTTACTACCATGATAATTTGATGCTCACTATCATCCCTTTGAACTTTACCTGACTGAGCTCTCCGTTTTCACTGTCAGAACAATTATATTTGCTTTTCTTCTTGAACTCCTGTCTCTTTCATTTCCTCCATAGATTTTATTTTATGGTTTTTATAATGGGAAGATGTTTTAATAAGTATCCTGTCATTTTCCTGTGTGTATGTGTGTACATGTACAGACCCGTATATATACACATGGAAGTAAGGTTTCTAAAGTTTTAGTGTCTTTGGCTACAGTGTTCTAAGTGTGAAAATCGGTCAGAAAGAATTGTTATCCTAAATAGTACTGATGCACAATTGATATAAACGGCAAAATTAATAGTATGATTGGTAATTTTTAAACATGAAATATAATGCCATTGGGATGCCTCTCTTAGCAAGATGGAGAGAGAGTTTATAAAATTTCAGTTCCTGTACCCATGAATGACCAGGGTGATGTAAAGTCTGGTGGAAATTAATAGTAAACATAAATGATATGCTGTGGGGCTTCGAAATGAAGTTTGAATGATTATTAGGTATGTTGTTTGTATATTATAAATGTGTATAGTATGTCATGACGGTAGGATGAATTACACTGTTTTCGAAGTTCATGTAATGTTAACAAGGGCATGCTAGGAATGAATAAGCAGGAAGGTGCTTACCTTCCTGATGAGGGGGTAGATATATGTGCTTAGTAAAAATTTATAGTACCCGATATTCTTTGTGTAAAACCTTAATGATACTGTTCCTCTAAGTTTGAATAAACGTTTAAGAAAAGATATATCTTATGTTATATAATATTAAATATATATATGTGTGTGTGTGTGTGTGTATGTATATATATATATATCAGTTCTGAGAAAGGATTCTTTTACTGACGTAAAATTGGTTTACTGGAAATTCATGTAGCATCTTTCACCTCTTCCTCCTTGAAATATCACAGAAAATACATAACTGAGACAGACCGAGGCATGTGTGAGTGGGCGGGCTCTGGCTCCTGACTCAGCATTGTGACTTTGTAGATAGCGTGTGTGAATTATTTCCCAGGATTCTTTTCTTCTTTTCTTTTTTTTTTTTTTAAAGCAAACCTGAGGTAATTCCATGCTTCGAGATAGTATAGGTCTTTGCCGTGATCTTTCTGCCTCGGTGAGTTGAGTTTCCGCTGTCTCCAGCCTTTCTTTCCTGTTCTCTTTGTGCGTGGCTCCCAGTCAGCCTGATGCCCTTCCCTGATGATCCTTCGGGATTGAGGAGGCAGGATCTCTCAGCAGGAACCGCCACCACTCTCACCATCCCATCGTCACTGTCCCTGAATTTAGGGCAGATGAATTTAGGCCAGGTGGCGTGTGTCTGCTGTCATGCTCCTCTTTTTATGGAAATGAACGCAAAGAAGGAGACTGGATGTTCTGTCCCAGGCTCAGTGACGCCTTGACTTTAGAAAGGCTTTGTGGTTAACAGGGGATTCTGTGGTGTTCCAGTGCCTTTTACCACTCACTGTGGAGCACAGTACAGGAGGAGCAAGGGGGAGGCCTTCGTTCTGGTAAGTGACAGAAAAGCGGTGATGGGGTAGGATGTGGTGAAGGCGAAATGGCATCGGGTGCTACCTCAGGAGCTTTGGTCAGCTTTCAGGGACAGGAAGGACTAGCTGAGCCAGGGATCAGGAATCGACAGCTGTAAACCATCTGGACCTAACTGCTGTCTTTCAAAATTCTTCACGTGCCCTAAGAGTGTGTGGAGGTCATGGTCTGAGTCGGAAGGTCGTGGCAGACAGAACGCACTGGAGCAGGGAGAGCGCTGAAAAGATCTTGTTCCAGGATGAGGTGATGGTGGTGTGGACCCGGGTGCTAAGAGTGGCCAGGCAGACGGTCAACCCTGAAGGCACAGCCCATGGCCCGGCCTGAAGGATGGATTATGGGATGGGAGAGGAAGAGGGATCAGGAAAGAAGTGGGCTGAGGGCATGTGGGTACCTTTAAGGGACATGGAGAAGAGAGCCTTCGGGAACTGAGAGATAGATGATGGGTTGGCAATACTCTCAGATAGATGTCCAGGTGGAGGTGTGGACGGGGAAGGAAGTACTTGCGGAAGGAAAGGCAGAGGCCCGGCCTGAAGGTACGCCTTCGAGAGGTGTGGTGGCCTGTAGCTGCAGCCTGGACCTCCGGCAGGTGTGGAGACGGGGTGCGGGGTAGAGGAGCAAGCCTTTGGCGGTCCTCCTGCAGGTCAGGTGAAAAGGACGGAGGCCGCGCGGCATCCCCGAGGGCAGCTTGTCAGGGCAAACGGTGGACTGCGGACGTCTTAACTCTGAGTAACAAAGGGCTTCAAGGAGGACTTAATATTCGTGTCCAGGATTATGTGTAACATCAAGACAGATTTAGGCAGTCACATTCGTAGCGAGTCTGAATTGGAGTTTGTTGAACTGGATGGTATTGGGAGATTCCATCGTCTCCTGAGCCCTGATGTTCTGTAATGTCAGAAACCACCTGTCCAGGTGGTGCCTGGGCCATGTCCCACGAGGTTTGGTCATTGTGGCTTTTCTTTTACTGGTCTGAGGAACCCGCAAGTCTCTTTTCCTCTGTCCGTCCTCTCCTCTGTCCAGTCTGTCCACAGGTCATTCAGATGCAGCAGGTTAATCAGGACCAGCCGCATTTACGTTTCCTCACATGAGCTACTAGGCTGCGAGTGAATCTCGAACCCCCTGCAGTGTCCTGCTCTTGTGTATTGTGATGGGTTCGGTGCCTGGGTCCGATGGTTGAGGCCCTGCTACGTGACTTCAGGGCTATTTCCCTTGGGTGGTCTCTTCTATGATCCTCTGGGTAAGAGCTGTTTTTCCAGTCTCTTCCTGCCAACATATTCTTACATGTTTATGGCTTGGAGGTAGGTTAAAATAAGGAAGCCTTTATTCCATGATTTATCCTCTATTTTTATATATTTAAAAGATGCTCATTTCACGGTTGGTATTTTGCGCATCATGAACTCCCCTAGTTACTCATTTGGGAATTTGAGATTTTTTGTATTTCAGTATATAGTTTCGTAGTTTTTTAATGCATTGCAATGTTGATGAAATTGTCATAGTTATTCTCTTGTTTTATAATTTAACTATTAAAAAAGATTTATATTTTTTCTACTAGTGATCTCGTCACTTAATATACTGTGTTGTCTTCTGAGAATTCATTATGATTATGCAATGAAACCCCATACGTGTTTTAAAGTTTAATCGTATTGTATCATTATATCCGTGGTCTTAAACTGTTAGCAGAGTGAGAAAAAAGTAAATAGTGTGATTTGATCAAATGCCGTGTTTCCATCGCTCTCACTCACTGCGTCGAGCAAGCGTGGTTCACGGTTTTCCTGTTTACTTGTCACTTTAACTTGGTTACACCACTTTATTCTCTGTCCCCTGCAGCTTTGAGTTGGCCCCCACCCCCTTTATTTTCTGGTCTTTAATCTTTGCATATTATAACTCTGACATCATTCCACAAGTGCTCATGCCTCCTTCTCTTTGCATGAAGCACTATGGTAGCAGAGTGTTTGCGAGCATCACCGTCGTTTCAGACAGCTCTGGGCCTGTGTCTTCTTTCCGTGACTTGGGAATTGTGAGGCCTTTGGCAAGGAGCTTAGAGTTTCTATGTGTAAGAGGAAGTAATAATAATATTTAGTTCAGAATGTTGTGAAATTTAAATAACATGTCGTAAATTTTTGAATACTTAGCTGACTACTCAATACGTTACCTAAAAGGTTTTTTAAAAATCTGATTCAAATATACTATTTTCCTCCAGTCTCCCTCCAAACCCCAAATGGCCAGAACTTGATTTTCCCCTATTGTCTTTCTACACGACGTACTGTTCTTTTGAAGGCGGTGTCTCTTCCCAACCCTCACCCCCCGCCACAGCTGCTTTTAGGATTTCCCTTTTTTTGTTTTTCTGTATTTTGATGATCACGTGACCTGTGTGTGATGCGTGCCTGTGTGTATATGTGCACGCGTGTGCTGTGTGTGCCTATAAGCGCACATGTGTTTTCATTCTGCCTCTTGAATGTGGGAGTTGGTGTCTTTCTGCAGTTTGGGATCCTTGGCTGTTCTCTCTCTGGATGTTGCTTCTGTCTCTGTCCCTCTTTCCCTGGGACCTCAAGTACAAGTATTATGGGCCTTTTGCTGTGGACCATGTGTCTTCTGTTCTTTTCATTGCTTCTCCTGCTTGCTCTCCGGTTTTGGTATTGTCTGTGTGCTCTGTGTCAGAACCCACCAATCTTGTCCTTTCCTATGCCATCCGAGTTTTCTGTCAAGCCATCGATGAATGTTTGATGAAAGATAGTTTATTTTATAGGTCTAGAATATCCATGTGATTTCTTCATATGCATTACACTCTTCTCATTCAGTTCTCCATCTGTTGCATCCACTTCTGTCCATCTTGTTACCTGTTTCTCTTACCAAAATGATCTTACTTACTTCACAGTCTTTGCTTATTTTTATTCTGAATTACTGGTTGCATTTTCCTTCCCGTGTACGTTTCTGGTAATTCTTTGGATGTGTGCCTAACACGGTGAATGAAAGAACATCGAGGGCCAGATGGTTTATTTGGTTGGTCGATAGTCCCTTCTTCTCTTTGGTGCTTTGAGCTGGCCGTCGGTGCCCCTGTAATTTGTCCCTGTTTTCCCCCTGTGGACACTCTGTGTTTTGATTGAGACCCACTAGACAGAAGCAGGCTCTTTGTCCTCAGCACTGGAAGGCCTCACAAGCACTACGCTAGTCCTTTCAGGGATTTGGAGCGTCATACTTAGTCTTCTGCCCCATGCAGCTCAGTCGTCTGGCAGCTCCCACGTGGGTGGGTCTGTGCTTGTGGGAGACCCGTTCTCGCTAGCAGAGGCTCATCCCATCCCGTAGGTACTGCGAGGCCACGGTAAGCTTCGCTCGGTCCCATCCCCTTCACCTCCCACCTTGCCAAAGCACACGTCCTGTGGGAACGTCAGCCTTGCATCTGGGCCTCCTTGAGTTTCCAGTGTGTCACTGTATGGTGGTGGTGTCCTCTTATCCCAGTGGAGCTGATGTCCTGAGCTGGAATCGGCAAGTGGCCTGGGGACACAATGGTGCCCCATCATCAGCCTCCCCAGGGAAGGGCTCTCTGTCCTCTGCACGGATCCTTTACCTAGCTCTGGGCATCTGACAGCTTCCTGACTATTGCCAGGAGCACATCTGTGCGTAACCAGCCTTTTCTGGTTGTTGGGATGGGGGCTTTGGCTTGCACCATGTAAGTATGTGTGTATCTTCTCAGGAAGCGGAAGTCCCTGATTTAATAAAAAAAAAGCTTAGAAATTGTGATTTGTTAATACCTGAAAGATGGTGGTGAGCAAGTTCTTGGTAACTGATGATGCACATAGCGAGTGCCCCATTACTGCTTTTTTAATTGGATGCAGAGTTCTTTGTTCACTGTACACAAGAATGTGTGATTTTTTTCATTCTTTTTTTAGATTGTATTCAAATTCAAGTTAGTTAACATATAGTGTAGTATGAGATTCAGGGGTAGAATGGAGTGATTGATCAGTTGCATATAACACCTAGTGCTCATCACCTCACATGCCCTCCTTAATGCCCATCCCCCAGGTACCCCATCCCCCACCCACCTCCCCTCCGGTGACTCTCACTTTGTTTCCTACGATTAAGAGTCTCTTATGGTTTGCCTCCTGCTCTGTTTTTATCTCATTGTATTTTTCCTTCTCTTCCCCATGCCCATCAGTTTCGTTTCTTGAATTCCACATATGAGTGACCCAGAGGGCTGACACACCCAGCCAGAGAAGCAGAGTGCCCGGGGCGCAGGGCAGCCCTGAGCCAGCAGGTATCCCCAGGACTTTACAGCAGCTGCTGTGGGAGGCTGAGGTCGGGGGTGAGGGGAGGCAGGAGGCGGGGCCGAGTCCTGGCACCTTCCCCACCAGAGGCCGTCTCCCTACATGCAATGTCGGGCTGCCCCCAAACCCTACACGCAACATGTTCGCCAGATGCCCAACTGCCTGGGGTTGAAATGGCAGGGTCCGGAGCACCCTGGGTGAAGGAGGACCCCAGAGCTGTGTGGGGCCCCACCTGGCCCCTCTCCCGCAGCCTTGTGGCTGCTTCTGCAGCAGAGCTCCTCTTCGCTGGGGACCCGCCGGCCTGGGGTCTCCTGTCCCGGGCCTCCCAGAGCACCGGACAGCTGACAGATGGCCCCCGGGGCTCCTACGCCTTTGAGCACGAGCTCCTGCTTGGCAGCCCCTCCGTGGCACCTGCCAACCCAGACCCTCTGCAGGCCAGGCACATGATGGAGGGCTCCTAGGCCCCTGCTGCAGGCTGCCAGGAGACACCCCCCCCCCAGGCCACCCAATGGCCCTGACCTGGGCAGCTTCCCAACCACCGGCCCTGCAGTAGAGCCTGCCCCAGACCACCAGCCGCCCCACCGCCATACCCATACCAGGACCCCTCCTCGGAGAGAAGCGCCTGGGCTGTTGGGGATCGGTCGGCAAATGACGCCAGCGCCCCCCCCCCCCCCCGACCTGCAGAGCGTCTGCCGGTACCAGTCCTGTGCCACATGGATCGCAGAGGCAGCGAGGCCCCACTGGAGCAGCATGCGGGCGGGGGTCGGTCCAACTCCAGCCTCAGGGTCATGCATTCCTCTGTGGCCCTCACACCGTGTTTGCATGGAAAGATCCCCGAGTGCATCCGGCTCTGGCTAAACAGCGTGGGAAGCAGCATGACGGAGAAGGCGGGAGGCCCGGCCTGGTTTCGTCCTCCATGCTAGCCAGACGGGAGACCACCCAGCCGGGACAGCCCCGCCAGGCTGCTGTGCCTGCCGGCCTGGGGGGGTGACACTCACCACGTGCCCCCTCAGCTTGGGCTCCAGTATCCGTGGGCCTGGTCCCCTCAGGGCAAGGGGAACACACAAGGCCGTACCCAGGTCCAGGCTCAGCGGCAGAGGGCAGGCCAGGGCAGCTTTTGGGCTGCACGGAAGCCGACCTCTGGAGGCCAGCCAGCCCTTAAGAATCACATCCAGGAAAGGTACTCGGGGTGGGTGAAGGGGAGGTGGGCGGGGGGTGGGGGTGACGGGGTGATGGGCACTGATGGGGGCACTTGATGGGGTGAGCACTGGGTGTTATTCCATATGTTGGCAAATGAACACCAATAAAAAGTCAATTTACAAAAGAAAAAAAGGGAACTGACACATGTTTTCTAACTGATGGGAATGCTAAATCCCAGTTAGATATTAGCAAAAATTAAAGATATAACATTTTTCCCATTGATGTTCCAAAAAAAAAAAGAATCACACCCAGGGAGAGCCCCTGGTGCTTGAGCAGACGGCTGAGCGGGGAGCAGAGCCTGAAATGACGGTGTTACACCCCCCACTCACCGAGGCTGGGACAGGTGCCAGCGGGAGGCCCACGGGAGCACCAGCCTGCTTGTGGGGCAGACCCGGGTGGCTGTGGGTCTGTCCTCAGGTGGGCAGTCCTGGGCACACTCCTCTCCACACCGCAACGGCCGCCTCCCGGACACTTCCTTTCTGCATAGAACATGGAGACTGTTCTCCCTCCCACACGTTTTGGGGCAAAGTGTTGAAAGATGGGGCCTCTCCTCCCTGGCAGATAATCTTTGGTCCTGGGAACTTCTGCGCTAATGCCACCAGGCATCCTCCATTCACTCGAGAAGCGTCGCCAGAGCCTGCCCACAAGCACCGTCCCCGGGACTGGGGTGTGGCCGAAGTGCTGTGCCGGGGGGGTGCAGGCAGATGGGTGAGCCCGGCACCACAGGGCGAGACTCGCTCCATGGGGTGTGGGGGGGTGGGGGTGGGTCCTCTGGCTGAAGCTTCGGGATCTTGTGCTCACTTCAGGTTTTCAGAACCTACTGAGGACCCATGTCAGCTCTGCAACGACAATCCTTTTTTCTTGAAAGCTCATGAGTTTTCTGAAAACCACAGGTTAGAGCAGACACAGTTCAGAAGACACTGAGGAATCCCCGACTTTGGCGTCTGCTTTGTCCGTGAGCCAGGGACCTCGTGGCTGGAGTTCCGGAAACACACACACGCAGAGAAGAGTCTCGGAAGCAAGTGACACACACGGACGCCGAAGTGCTTAAATACAGATTTATTGCAAACCAACACTGGAGAGGGGACTTCGCGGGCGGGCACCCTGGTCTCCGCGGACCTCGGCTGACGGAGCTCAGTGGCCAATCTGAGGCGGCCACGTCTGGAGAGAGAAAACACGCAGGTTGCACCGGCTCCAGGGCCCAGGCCGGCAGCAATGGGCAGAGGACAAGCAGGAGGACGGCCCGCCATCGGCCGCATGGCCCGGTGCCCCAGCCCGCCACTCTGACGCTGGTGAGCCGCTGCCACGGCAGGCGGGGTGGGCCAAAACACAACACTGAAAACGACGTCAGATAGAGAAGACGACGGACCATGGAGTCCATGGCTCCCCAGTCTCCCGAGTAGCTGGGGTACGGTGCACGCCCCCCGTCGTCACACCAGGAGACCCCGACGAGACCATCGAGACAGGTTCTCACACACGTGCGTGCCATGAGAGTCCTGGGACGTGGGACAGGTTGGCAAATCCTGGGACCCTGAGGATGGGGTCTCAGCAGCTCCAGCAACAGGCTCCGGCCCAACTCTGGGGGCAGAGCTCTGCGCCGCCTTGGCCATTCTCCTCCCAGCCACCTGGTGTCTACACCTCCTTCGATGGCACGAGAGCCACCCGATGCTTCCCAGGGGCTGCTTCGGACATACTCAGGAATCCCCACCCATTCCTGGCCACCTCGAGCCACAAACCTGCCCCCACACATCTGACAAGTCAGCTCCCGCCTACTCAAGCCCTTTGAAGGGGGCCGTTTCTGGAGGAACCATTGCCTAGAAAGGAGTCCTCCTCAGCCCCCAGGACAGCCCCCGAGGGAAGGTCCCAGGAAACCTGACAGCCCCACGGAGCAGCGGGCACACGGCCTGCGGGCCTGGGGTAGCTCAGGCCCCACGGGCAGAGCAGAGGCAGGAGGAAAGGCCACGGCTGTGTCTCCCGAGGGCATCTGGTCGGCTCCCTGACAAGGACCAGGCCCCACAGAGGACGTGGGAGGACAGTTCCTGCTGCGTCTGTGGCCTACTCGGGAAGGTGTCCCCACATCCGGCAGCGCCGACCAAGAGCCCCAGTCTGGTCTCCCCGATGGGCCTGAGCAGCCGGCAGACGCGCGCGCACACACACACACACAAAGCGAGAGCGCAAGCATGGGTGTGCAAGAGAGATGAAGGCGAGGGCCTCCCACACCCCCCTCGGCAGCAGCCGGCCCAGAACCCACCCCCCGGGCCCAGCACAAGGAAGCAGAGCCCACGCAGCAGCAGCAAGAGGAGAGCGGGTGGCCGGCGTCCCGCTTGCCCCATGCTGCTCCCCAAGTGTGGAGACGCAGGGCCGGGCGCCGCGGGTTCACCCTTCTTTTTCAAATGATTTTTTTTTTAAATTTTTTTTTAATTTTTTATTTATTTATGATAGTCACAGAGAGAGAGAGAGAGGCAGAGACACAGGCGGAGGGAGAAGCAGGCTCCATGCACCGGGAGCCCGATGTGGGATTCGATCCCGGGTCTCCAGGATCGCGCCCTGGGCCAAAGGCAGGCGCCAAACCGCTGCGCCACCCAGGGATCCCTCAAACGATTTTTTTTATTGGAGTTCAGTTTGCTGTCATGTAGCATAACACCCAGTGCTCATCCCACCAAGTGCCCCCCTCAGTTCCAATCACCCAGTCACCCCAACCCCCCACCCAGTTGCCCTTCCACTACCCCTTGTTCTTTTCCTATAGTTAGGTGTCTCTCATGTTTTGTCACCCTCACCGATATTTTCACTCATTTTCTCTCCTTTCCCTTTATTCCCTGTCACTAATTTTTATATTCCCCAAATGAATGAGACCATATAATGTTTGTCCTTCTCACATTGACTTATTTCACTCAGCATAATACCCTCTAGGTCCCTCCACGTCGAAGCAAATAGGGGGTATTTGTCATTTCTATTGGCTGAGTAATACTCCATTACATAGGTAGAACACATCTTTATGCATTCATCTGTCGGTGGGCACCGAGGCTCCTTCCACAGTGTGGCTGTTGTGGACATTGCTGCTATAATCATCGGGGTGCAGGTGTCCCGGCGTTTCACTGCATCCATATCTTTGGGGTAAATCCCCAGCAGTGGAATTGCTGGGTCGCACGGCAGCTCTATTTTGAAGTCTTTGAGGAAGCCCCCCACACACAGATTTCCAGAGTGACTGCACCAGTTCACGTTCCCACCAACAGTGCAGGAGGGTCCCCCTTTCTCCACATCGTCTCCAACATTTGTGGTTTCCTGTCTGGCTAATGTTCACCATTCTCACTGGTGTGAGGTGGTATCTCATTGTGGTTTTGAGTTGTGTTTCCCTGATGGCGAGTGATGCGGAGCATTGTCTCATGTGCTTGGTGGCCACGTCTATGTCTTCCTCTGTGACATTTCTGTTCATGTCTTTTGCCCATTTCATGATTGGATTGTTGGTTTCTTTGCTGTAGAGTAGAATGAGTTCTTTAGAGATCTTGGACACTGGCCTTTTATCTGACGGTCATTTACAAATATCTTCTCCCATTCTGTGGGTTGTCTTTTAGTTTTTTTGAGCGTTTCTTTTGCTGTGCGGAAGCTCCTCATGTTGATGAAGTCCCAGTGATTCATTTTGGCTCTTGTTTCCCTGGCCTTCATGGATGTATCTTGCAAGAAGTTGCTCTGGCCAAGTTCCAGAAGGGTGTTGCCTGTGTTCTCCTCTAGGATTTTGATGGCTTCCTGTCTCACATTTAGATCTTTCATCCATTTTGAGTTTCTCTTTGTGTTCGGTGGTTTGAGAGAATGGTCCAGTTTCATTCCTCTGCGTGTGGCTGTCCAATGTTCCCAGCAGCATTTATTGAAGAGACTGTCTTTGTTCCGGTGGATGGTGTTTCTTGCTTTGTCGAATATTAGTTGACCATAGAGTTGAGGGTCCACTTCTGGATTCTCCGTTCTGTTCCATTGACCTGTGTGTCTGATTTGTGCCAGTACCACACTGTCTTGATGAGCACAGCTTTGTAGTACAACTTGACATCCAGCATTGTGATGCCCCGGCTCTGGTTTTCTTTTTTCATATTCCCCTGGCTACTTGGGGTCTTTTCTGATTCCACACTAATCTTCAGATGATTTGTTCCAACTCTCTGAAGAAAGTCCAATGTATTTCGATAGGGATTGTGTTCCATGTGTAAATTGCCCTGGGTCACATGGACATTTTCCCAATATATGAATTCTTCCAATCCAGGAGCATGGAATAGTTTTCCATCTCTCTGTGTCTTCCTCAGTTTCTTTCAGACGTGCTCTATAGTTTTTCGGGTAGGGATCCTTTACCTTTCTGGTTAGGTGTATTCCTAGGTATCTCATGCTTTTGGGTGCAATTGTCAATGGGACTGACTCCTTAATTTCTCTTTCTTCAGTCTCATTGCTAGTATATAGAAATGCCACTGATTTCTGGGCATTGATTTGGTATCCTGCCACGCTGCCGAATTTCCTGTAGGAGTTCTAGCAATCTTGGGGTGGAGTCTTTTGGGTTTTCTAGGTACAGTATCATGTCATCTGCGAAGAGGGAGAGTTTGACCTCTTCTTTGCCAATTTGAATGCCTTTTATTTCTTTTTGCTGCCTGATTGCTGAAGCTAGGACTTGTAGTAGTATGTTGAGTAGCCGTGGTGAGAGTGTACGTCCCTGTCGTGTTCCTGACCTTAGGGGAGAGGCTCCCAGTGTTTTCCCATCGGGAATGATATTTGCTATGGGCTTTTCGTAGATGGCTTTGAAGATGCTGAGGAATGTTCCGTCTATCACTACAGTGTCAAGAGTTTTGATCAGGAATGGATGCTGTATTTTGTCAAATGCTTTCTCTGCATCTATTGAGAGGATCATCTGGTTTTTGTTTTTTCTCTTGTTGATGTGATCCATCCCATTGACTGCTTTACGAGTGTTGAACCAGCCTTGCATCCCGGGGATAAATCCACTTGGTCATGGCGAGTAATCTTCTTTATGTACTGTTGGATCCTGTCGGCTTGTATCTTGAACACGGTTTCAGAGATACAAGTTTTCAGAGTTTTTTTTTTTATTTTTATTTTTTTTATTTATTTTTTTTTTTCTAGTTTTATAGGCATTTAATAGTTTACCAATTGGTACAATAGGATTTTTTAATATGCAGAAAACATGAATAAATTTTGTTTTACACAGTCTGAGAGCAACAAATCTTACTGTAAAACACAAGAGCAATATTATATACATTCCTTTACTGATTTTTTAAAATTGTGTCAATATCTTCAGTTAACTCTTACAATCTGGGAACTGTTTTCTCCAATTACCACCACCTCTGCAACATTCACATGAAATCAATGCTTGCCTTCATGTCAGTGTTCATCCGTGTTCATCGGGGATATCGTTCTATAATTCTCCTTTTTGGTGGGGTCTTTGTCTGGTTTTGGAATTAAGGTGATGCTGGCCTCATAGAACGAGTTTGGAAGTATGAATGGACCTAAAGTACCTCGATGTATAATTTAAAAGCATCAGAGTCAATTTTGTACAAAGTTAACTTACCCTTTATTACAAATAAAATTCATGAAGCAATTATAGAGGTTTATGAAAAACACAAAATACAGAAACAGCACAATGAAAGGGGAGGGGAAGACTTCAGTTGTGCTGCAGCCATCACGAGCTGTTGCTCGGGGGCCGAGGCTGGTGGCTCCACTGAGGCAGGTGGCAGCTCCGGCCCTTCGATGAACTCGAGAGCCAGCACCGGGACCTGCTCCTCCTTCTGGGGTGGCCAAGAAGCAGGTGGCTCCTCCAGGTCGGGACAGTGATTCAGAGGTATGACCACCAGGTACCTTGGCTTGACCTCAGCAGCCGGCATCTCGGCCCAGGCTTAGCTCTCAGCACCAGCAGCTGGGACCGGCTCGATCACCTCAGGCCCAGGAACTTTAGCAGGCCCCACAGTCGGCCTCGGGCGGGCTCTTGCCTCGGTGGTTCAGGGTATTGCCCGGGGTCCAAAGCCGGTTGCTCCTCTGAGTGAGGTGGCTGCTTCGGCACATCGATGACCTCGATAGCTGGTGGTGGGGCCGATTCGGCCTCCAGGGCTCCCAAGGGTGCAGGTGGCTCTTCCAGGTCAGGACAGGGATTCAGAGGTCTGACCACCACGTGTCTTGGCTTGAACACAGCAGCTGGCATCCCGGCTCTGGCCAAGCCCTCAGCACCAGCAGCCGGGACCGGCTCGATCACCTGAAGCCCAGGAGCTTCAGCAGGCCCCACAGTCGGCCTCGGGCGGGCTCTTGCCGCGGTGGTTCAGGGTGTTGCTCGGGGTCCGAAGCCCGTTGCTCCCCTGAGTGAGGCGGCTGCTCCACCACATTGATGACCTCGATCGCCGGTGGTGGGGCCCGTTCGGCCCCCAGGGCTCCCAAGGGTGCAGGTGGTTCCTCCGGGTCGGGACAGGGATTCAGAGGTCTGACCACCACGTGTCTTGCCTTGTATACAGCAGCTGGCATCAGGGCTCCAGCCGAGCCCTCAGCTCCCCCAGCCGGGACCAGCTCCTTCCCCTGAGCCCGGGAAGGTGCAGCAGGCCCCACAGTCGGGACGGCTCGGGCAGGCTCTTGCGGTGGTTCAGGTTGTTGCTCCGAGTCCGCAGCCGGTTGCTCCACTGAGTGACATGGTTCCTTCGGCACATCGATGACCTCGATAGCCGGTGGTGGGGCCCGTTTGGCCTCCAGGGTTCCCAAGGGTGCAGGTGGCTCTTCCAGCTCAGGACAGGGATTCAGAGGTCTGACTACCACGTGTCTTACCTTGTACACAGCAGCTGGCGTCAGGCCTCGGGCCGAGCCCTCAGCTCCAGCAGCTGGGACCAGCTCCATCCCCTGAGACTCTGAAGGTGCAGCAGGCCCCACCGTTGAAACTCGGGCGCACTCTTGGGGTGGTTCAGGGTGTTGCTCGGGGTCCGAAGACAGAGTATCATCTCCAAGAAGACAAAGTATCATCACCAGGATGGACTTTCCACGTCCGTCTCAAATCAAGGACACGCTTCCCACTGCTCAACGTGTGTGAGTGCAAGAGCCCTGGGAGGTCTCCCCAGACTGCAGCCCGTGGGGATGGGGTGTGAGCCTACCCAGTGCTCCCGGCCCAGCAGCATGGAGGCTTGATCTGTGTGGCGCACCCTGTCCCCAACTCGGCCACCCCAGTCCTCCTCACCTCCACCCTCAAACTCTGGTTGATGGAGGTTTCTTAAATATTCAAAGTAACTGTTGACTCGATCGTCCAGCGTCGAGCCTGGAAAGTACTGTCCCGTGAAATTCATTAGCTTTGTCAGGGCAGGAAATTCTGGGGGATCGTCGAAGTCCTCCTCATAGTACTCTAGCCAGATGCTCAGGAAGGAGGACATGGTGCTGGGGAGGGACAGGTGGGCAGAGGCGTCAGAAGACAGGGCTCCCTCACACAGAGGTGTCCCGGGGAAGCCCTGCAGGAACCGGGGCCCTCAACCTTCCGCACGGGGCTGTCGGAGGCAATTGCTGTTCCTTGTCCACCTGCCACCTGGCGGTCCTGCCTGCCACAGGCCTGCTCACTGAAGAGGGTTGGCACAAAGCCTCTGTGCATGGGAGCCCATGACCAGCGGTGTGACCATCACTGTCTTTCCCGGGGAAACCTTCCCTCCCGTGGGTCTGCCCTGCCTCACTCACGAGGGGCCCCCAGGGGGTGTCCTTCCACTGACTCTAATCTCCCACCGGCGGGGGCCGTCTGGTCCGTGAGCACTCACTGACTCTCCTGAGCACCTGCCGTGCACCCGGGTCCAGGTGCCACCAGATTGGTGAGTGTGATGTTCCCCACACCCTCTGGTCTGCGTCCCAGGTGTGGGGCAGACAGAAGGTTGGGGGGGATGGGCAGGGAGGAGGTCTCCCTTTGGGGTCCCAGTGCTCTCCCACAAAGCCCACACCCCACCCACGGCTCTCCTTTGCTCTTTTCCTGAAGGGGCCTCAGACCTTTACCCTGTCACAGGAATTGTTGACCTGTGAGGGTCCAGCAGCCCCTCCGACCCACAGCCCCCTCGCGGCCCTCTTGGAGAGGCCCTCCTGCATGAGCCAGAGCTCACTCACATATCCCAGCGCATCTGGATTCCTCCTATCTTGGGGGACGCTTCGATGCTTCGATATCTAGAGGAGGGCGGGGGACATCACATGAAGCGTCCTGTGGAGCCGACCTCTCCTCATAGCTGCTGTCACCCTCTGAACCCCAACTAGTCCAGAACCCTGGGAGGCCGTCAGCTCTGTGCATGGGGCCACGGGCAGCTCCTGGAGAAGTGCCTGCACCTGCTGGGTGCTCCTGAATGCTTGAGGAGTGAATGGTCTCTGGCCAGGCCCATGGCTGACATCCGAGTGGGCCAGGGCGCCCCGGTGTCCTCGGGGACCCGTACCCTGAATGCCCCAGGACACAGACCCCAGATGGACTCAAACCTCCCTTTCAATGCAAAAAGGCCAGCTCAAGTCCCTGGTGACGGTGGGGAGGAGGCACAGGCTTCGTCATGGGGAGAGAACGATGACTGATGAGCACAATCACAGCCCCTCTAGCCGACCTGCACAGGCCAGGCCCCGGGGCCTCCCCTCAGGACCCGACAAGGCCCTGTGTGACTCTGCTCCAGGCTGAGGAGCAGCCCCAGGGGCCAGGAAGTTCAGGAACATTCCCAAGACTCCCAACCAGTAGGTGGCCCATCCCCTGGGCTGTGGAGGGTCAGGGTGCTCACTTTGCAAACAGCAGGTCCAGGACCTCTTCGGTGGTGCCAAAATCAATATATGTTTCCATAAATTGAAAAATGGAAAGGTCGTCCAAGGACAGCAAGGCGGGCACCAGTTCTTCTACCTGCTGCTCCAGCAGCTCCTCCCGGCTGGGGGTGGTCGGGCAGATCTGATTCCTTCTCAGGGCTGAGGCCCTTTCAGCCTGAGGTGGGACAGAGGGGATGTGCAGCCTGTACTGTAGCCTCCAGACCACCTGGGAGTTGGAGCGTAGGCCAAAGCCCAAGCTCTCAGTGGCTGCGGGGTGCGGGGGGGGGGGGGCAGGAGTGCCCACAGTAGGAACACGGGGCTTGACATCTGTGGCTCAGTCACTTAGCATCTGACTCTCGGTTGTGGCTCAGGTCATGGTCTCCGCATCCTGAGATCCCGCCCCTGGCAGGCTCTGCGCTTGAGGCAGAGTGTGCTTGAGGAGACTGTCTCCCTCTTCCGCTCCCTGCTCTCTGTCTCTTAAACGGACAAACTATCCACTAAAGAAATAATCTTAGAGGATAAATTTAAAAAAAATATGGATCAATACAAGGATCTCAAGTGGGAGGGGTCAGTATCCCAGGGCAGCTTGTCAGCTGAGTTTTGACAGCACCTCCCTGCATTAACGGCTTCACCCCTTGAATTTGACCACACGTCCCTTTCTCCAGGTGCCCACACAGAGACCTTTCCTTGGGTGGGAGGGCCCAGGGCCTGAGGGCTGCAGGATGTTTAGTGCCATCCTGTGACTTGGCAACAGAAGGGAATCTCATCGAAGTCCTGCATCAGTGAAGGGCTCAGTGGCTGTGGGAACCAACTGGCCTTCTGACATGTTGTACAACACTCGAGGCCCCTGTGCCTGACCCCGGGAGGAGGGGGCAGGGATGCGCTCCTTCAAAACCTAACTGCAGAGCGATAGACATAGTACAGTGAGCCCCGTGTCCTTTTGGGGAAAAGTCTCCCAAGTCACCAGGACCATGCTCAAGCCTTGGAGTAGGTGGGGAAGGACGTCAGGCCAATGGGGCCTCCTGGGAGCACCAGTTAGGAGAAAGCATAGCACAGTGCAAACTACTGGAGACTGCGTGCAATGACATGGTGTGTCTCTTTTTCAAAAGCTTTTATGGGCAGCCCGGGTGGCTCAGTGGTTTAGCACTGCCTTCAGCCCAGGGCGTGATCCTGGGGACCCAGGATCCAGTCCCACATCAGGCTCCCTGCATGGAGCCTGCTTCTCCCTCTGCTTCTGTCTCTGCCTCTCTCTCTTTGTCTCTCGTGAATAAATAAAATCTTTAAAAAGAAACCATTATAAAAAACAGTTTTTATTATTTATTCACGACACACACACACACACAGAGAGAGAGAGAGAGGGGCAGACACACAGACAGAGGTAGAAGCAGTCCCCATGCAGAGAGCCCGAGGCGGGACTCGATCCCGGGTCTCCAGCATCAGGGCCTGGGCAGAAGGCAGGCGCTAAACCACTGGGCGACCAGGCATCCCCTGAAGGCTCTATTCTGATATTCCTACAAATCTGTGCACAGGGACTCTGCATGCATCTGGCCCAGGCAGGGGCAGGCCCATGGGGGCAAGTTCGGGGAGGAGGGGAATCCAGACTCATGTAGCAGCAGAAGTCTAGGGGGGAGCCCAGGGGAGCAGCAGGCTGGCTTCTGGGACCCGGGGCCCTTCCTGCTGCATCGGGGCCCTGGGTGTCGGGTGGCCCCAGCCCCTGCACTCACCTTGAACCCTTGCAGGTCTTCGGTAGATGGGCTGGACTCCGGGGTGTGTGGGATGTCCTCTTCCGTCCACTTCCACCGCCACTCATAGTCCCATGAGGCGCTCTGTATTTCCCATATGGAGCTCTGTAAAGACAGTGCGGGGCAGCCAGGCAGGAGGCCTCAGCGCCTCGTCTGGCCGCCTCCGCTGGGCCACACACCCAGTGACTCCTTTGCAGACACACCACAGCACAGCCGGCACACACCTCCCCCAAGGAGAGCAAAGGGATGCGGCTGCAGGGCTTTGGGTTAACTCCGAGTCGGGTAAGAGGGCACCTCAGGAATCCTGTTTCCACCCTGCCCACCGTGACCTCAGGGTGACCCTGAAGGGATCACCGGGGAACCTGCTGCCCTGCATCCTCCAGCCTGGATGCGACCTGCCCACACATCCCTGGTTCCCTGAAGAGGAGGGGATGGGGCTGCCCAGGATGGCTGGCACAGGTGACCTGGCCTGGCCTGGCCTGCTCTGTATTACCCTCCGGACCCTCCTGAAAAACTCCCTGAGGCGTTCGGTTTGACGGCGGCACCAACGGCTACACCATTCGAAGCAGCAGCAATCCTGGGGTTCCTGGAGTTCATCAAAACTGGAAATGCTATAAGAGAACATCTTTCAGTAGCAGAAGTCTCCTGAAAGTGAGCCTGAGGTGGGGCTGCACTAGAATGTGGGGGCCCGGGTGTAGGGGTTCCAAGTTCTATTGGCCTCTGTTGTGAAAGAAGTGACCTCACTGCCTGGGGCCCCCTCCCTAAGTCCACTCCTGGAGGAAGCTTCAGGAGCAGCGCTCGGGGCTGCCGACGGCTCCCCCCTCCCTGCGGGCAATGACCTGTGTGCACACAGTGACACAACCGCACCCCTCTCCACAGGCCCCAGGGAAGGACTGTGTGCAGCCAGGGCCCCAGCCTGGAAACGCACCTGGGTTCAGACCCAACTTTCCATTCTTTCCTGGTTTCCACCCCGGAGAAGCCGTTGTGCCCATCGGGGATGGTCTGCCTCTTGCCTGTGGGATAGGGATTATCCTAGCAGGTGCTTCCTCCAGACGTCCCCATGCCACTGTGGCATCATATCTATGACATTAGGGGCGGGTGTCCCATGCAGGAAATACCTCCCACCACATGTTCTTCCTTGGTGTGTACATGCGTCCAGGCCCACGAGGTCCCTGTGTGCACACACGTGGGCACCGGTACCCTCATTCTGGATGCCCAGAAGATGACAGTCCCACCGGGGCAGGGATGGGCAAAACTTCCCAAGATCCTAGGCTCCTGAATCCAAGGCAAACCCTACAGTAGGTGTCGGAGTCTTGGCCTAGAAGGTGTGAGGCCGTCCTTATCCTGAAACCCTGCCTGTCCTGTGTTACGGGCCATTCCCTCGTTTCCCCTGGGTGAGCTGTGGACAGCGGTGCACCCAGTGGGTCGCCCTGACCTGGGCTCTTCCTCAGACTGGAACGTGCTGGAATGCCTCCCGTCTGGGCTGTCAATGCCCACCCCCACCCCGTCACATCTCCATGTCTGTAGCCAGTTCCATCCACACAACCTTTTCCCAGGGCCCTCAGGAAGGGGAGGGGCAGCCCTGGCCCCCAACGGAGGACAGAGCTGGCTTCATGCCCCCTTCTGCCTCCTTCCCAGGCTGTGATCCTGGCGAGGCAGTGGCCCTGCTGGGGTCTTCACCTGCTCCCCTCAGTGGCCCCCTGGAGCCCTAGCTGCTGTGTTTGTTAAAGCCCCACAGTTTGTCACAGCCTCACCTCCGGGGCTCAGGACCCAGGGAAGCACCAGGCTCTCTTTCTAGGGAACCATTGCTCTTTCCATTCCTGATGTTGTTCTGTATTTTGTCCATCTTCCCCCCTGGAGCATGAGCTCCGAGAGGGAGGATCTGGTCTCTTTATCAGCTCTGGCACCGTCTGTGCTCAGGGCTCAGCGGCTGAAGGAGCAGGTGGGAGGACCCATCCCACCACGGGCCAGCTCAGTGGTGGGAGCCTTATTGATTTGGAGCATTTTTAAATACTTGTGCTTTTCTTTTTTTTTTAAGGAAACTCTGTGCCCAATGTGGGACTCAAACTCAGGACCCCGAGATCAATAACTACACGCCCTTCAGACTGAGGCAGGCAGGCGTCCATTGGTCATTTTAAAACTAGTAGACTGATAACTATTTCAGTTAATTTGGTGATCCACATTTTGTAGGTCTATCCCATTATGCTGAATTATCAAGTGATTCCCCCAGTGTCAGTACCGCGTCAGCAGAGATTGCCCCACCTGACAGCACTGAGTGGCTGTTCAGATTGGAGACTGAACTCGTTCACAGGGTCTTTCAGGAGCCAGGGTGGCTCCTCCATGGGCCTCCTCCCTCCCCGGGAGGTCATGCACCTCTGCAGCCAGCAGCACAAGGGGAAGACGACAAACACAGGCACGAGGGAGGGGGTCTCCAGCCAGGTCTAGCAGGCCTGCATGTCCACCTTTATGCTCACTCTGTGTGTTATTTATTAGAAGTAGTATTAATTTTTAGGATTTTATTTATTTGTTTAAGAGAGAGAGGGAGAGAGAGAGAGGAGGGAGCATGATCAGTGGAGACAGGCAGAGGGAGAGGGAGAAGCAGGTGTCCTACAAGCAGGGAGGCACAAACCCAGGAATTCTGAATCATATCCCACAAAACAGAGAAAACATCACCAGATCTGCTCCACAAAACAAACAAGGCATCTCCTCAAGCTGAATGAAAATTTTCTACTTGAAGTACAGACCGTATGAGCGAAATAAGAGCAAGATTTGTGTGTGTGTGTATGTGTGTGTGTGTGTGTGTGTATGGAAATAATGCTGCCTAATTGAATATGGATATAAAAATGAACATGACCATTTATGAATATACATGGAAGTAAAAAAGAAGAATTAACATTGACTTTTTAAAATAAGAATTAGTGTGGTTGCAGGCATGTAGAATTGAAACATATGAGGGTGATCATAAAAAGGCAGCGTGATGAATCAATCTAGTGAGTCTTAAGACTGAGTGTTTACAAGTAGGAAACCTGCTGTCAGCCACAGAACTGTAAGTAGACAGGAGGCACTGACTCTCCAGCTTGACCACCACCTGAACTGAAATCGTGTTGTGTATCCACGCGCACTGACAGAGAAACGGATATAAGTGTAGACACATATGCAGAACTAGGAAGTTAGCAGAGGAGAAGCAACATCTTTGAAGATAATTAAATAAAACAAAAAATAAAGCTGGATCTTGAATGGAGAAAATGGAGTAATTAAAATAGAATAATGTTTTTAAAATCGTTTGTATTTCCTTGGTGTTGGTGGTGATCTCTCCTGTCTCATTCATGATTTTATTAATTTGAGTCTTTTGTCTCTTCTTTTTAATAAGGCTGGCTGATGGTTTCTCTCTCTTCTTAATTCTTTCAAAGAACCACCTCCTGGTTTTGTTGATCTGTTCCACAGCTTGTCTGCTCTCTATTTCATTGAGTTCTGCTCGAATCTTTATTAACTGTCGTCTTCTGCTGGGTGAAGGTTTCATTTGCCGTTCCTTCTCCGGCTCCTTTAGGTGCAAGGTTAGCTTTTGTATTTGAGTTCTTTCCAGTGATTGGATGGATGCTTGTATTGCGATGTATTTCCCCTATCTGGGACCACTTTTGCTGTGTCCCAAAGATTTTGAACGGTTGTATCTTCATTCTTATTATTTTCCGTGAATCTTTTTAATTCTTCTCTAATTTCCTGGTTGACCCTTTCATCTTTTAGCAGGATGGTCCTTTTTTTTTATTTATTTTTTATTTATTTATGATAGTCATAGAGAGAGAGAGAGAGAGAGAGAGAGAGAGAGAGAGAAAGGCAGAGACACAGGCAGAGGGAGAAGCAGGCTCCATGCACCGGGAGCCCGATGTGGGATTTGATCCCGGGTCTCCAGGATCGCGCCCTGGGCCAAAGGCAGGCGCCAAACTGCTATGCCACCCAGGGATCCCTAGCAGGATGGTCCTTAACCTGCACGTGTTTGAAATCCTTCCAAACTTCTTCTTGTGATTTAGTTCTAATTTTACATCAATATGGTCTGAAAATATGCAGGGGACGATCCCAATCTTTTGGTATCGGTTACGACCTGATTTGTGACCCAGTATGTGGCCTATTCTGGAGAAAGTTCCGTGTGCGCTTCAGAAGAATGTGTATTCAGTTGCGTTTGGATGTAAAGTTCTGTAAATATCTGTGAAATCCATCTGGTCCAGTGTATCATTTAAAGCTCGTGTTTCTTTGGAGATGTTGTACTTAGAAGATCTATGGATTTTAGAAAGTGCTATGTTCAAGTCACCCAGTATAAGTGTATTATTATCTAAGTATGTCTTAACTTTGGTTATTAATTGATTGATATCCTTGGCAGCTCCCACATTCGGGGCATAAATATTCATGATTGTTAGGTCCTCTTGTTGGATAGACCCTTTAAGTGTGATATAGTGTCCCTCTTCATCTCTTACTACAGTCTTTGGGATAAACTTATTTATCTGATGATATAAGGATGGCTACCCCTGTTGTCCTGAGGACCATTTGAATGGTAAATGGTTCTCCAACGTTTTATTTTCAGACTGTAGGTGTCCTTATGAGTCTCCTGTAGACAGCAAATAGATGGGTCTTGCTTTTTTCTCCAGTCTGAAACCCTGCGTCTTTTGATGGGATCATTTAGCCTATTCACGTTCAGAGTTACTATTGAAAGCTATGAATTTAGGGTCATCATGATACCGATTCAGTCCCTGTTTTTGTGGATTATTTCTTTGGGCATCCTCTTTGTCTTACAGAGTCCCCCTTAATATTTCTTGCAGAGCTGGTTTGGAGGTCACATATTCTTTCAGTTCCTGCCTGTCTTCTTGGAAGCTCTTTATCTCTCCTTCCATTCTGAATGAGAGCCTTGCTGCATAAAGTATTCTTGGCTGCATGTTCTTCTCATTTAGGACCCTGAATATATCCTGCCAGCCCTTTCTGGCCTGCCAGGTCTCTGTGGAGAGGTCTGCTGTTACCCTGATACTCCTCCCCATAAAAGTCAGGGATCTCTTGTCTCTTGCTGCTTTAAGAATCTTCTCTTTACCCTTGGAATTTGCAAGTTTCACTATTAAATGTTGGGGTGTTGAACAGTTCTTATTGATTTTAAGGGGGATCTCTCTATCTCCTGGATCTGAATGCCTGTTTCCCTCTCCAAGTTAGGGAAGTTCTCAGCTATGATTTGTTCAAATACACTTTCTGGTCCTCTGTGTCTTCAGCGCCCTCTGGAACTCCAATTAAAGGTAGATTTTCCTTCTGAGGCTGTCATTTATCTCCCTTAACTTTTCCTCACGATCTTTTCATTGTTTTTCTCTTTTGTCCTCAGCTTCCTTCCTTGCCATCAACTTGTCTTCTATGTCACACACTCTTTCTTCTGCCTCCTTAACCCTCATTGTTAGGACCTCCAGTTCGGATTGCATCTCATTTACTTGATTTTTAATTTCGGCCTGATTAGATCTAAATTCTGCAGTCATGAAGTCTCTTGATTCCTTTATGCTTCTTTTCCAGAGTCACCAGTAGCTTTATAATTGTGCTTCTGAATTGGTTCTCTGACATTGAATTGTAATACAAATTCTGTAACTCTATGGCAGAAAGTACTGTTTCTGATTCTTTGGTGGTGAGTTCTTCCTTCTAGTCATTTTGCTCAGTGCATAGTGGCTAAAAACAAGTTGTCCTGGACAAAGGAAGGAAATGGGGGAAAAAGGGGGGACAAACAAAAAACAAAAAACAAAAAAAAAGGAGGGGTATCCTCTGAATCTATATACTGTAAGTCCCTCGACTTCCCCTGGAGCTTTCCAGCACTGCTTGGTCAAGAACTTGCTCTTCCCCTTCCAGCTGGTCTTCTGGGGGAGGGGCCTGCTGTGCTGATTCTCAGGTGTGTGCCCCTGGGGAGCTGACCTGCCCCACCAGGTGCACGGCTCAGTGGGAGCTGTTTAAGCTGTGAGGCCCCTGCTCAGTCTCAAGTACAAGGTGACACCAGGAGGAGGAACAACAGTGGCGGCGGCCAGCTGTCCAGCCCTAGAGTCAGCTCCCGCAGTAACCACCGCAGCTCTCAGTGCACAGGGGCCTGTATGCTCTGGGGGCCGGGCACTGATCTGCAGAGCTCGCGGTGCCCGGTGGCAGGAGCGTCCTGGCTGCCCGGTGTCCTCCCAGCCTCCGCCTGTCCCAGGGGGAGCATGAGATCCTGGGCTGTGTCCCCAGCGCCCTGGACTCCGGGGCCTGCACGGTCCAGGCTGCTCCCTGGGCCCTGATCCAGCCCCTTAGGGAGCTCGGCAGCAGGGTGCAGCGGCTCTCCCCTGGGGTGCCCCTCCCCTGTTAGTGACCCAGGAGCCTGGGGGCATCCCCGCCCTTCCCGGGATCCTACCTAAGCTTCCTGTGAGCACCTGTCCATCCAGGACAGTTGGTAAAGTTCCTGCTTTTCCAGGCCTGGGCTCTCCTGTCCTGGGGGCTCTCCTGTGGCCTTAGCCCGGCTCCACACAGGGGCCCCTCCCCTTTGGAGGCTTTTTTATTTGTTTATTTTTCTGTCTTCCTACCTTGATAGAAGCCCGAACTCTTCTTACTGCAGCATTCCAGCTGTTCTCTCTTTAGATCTCAGGCCAAATGGGTACGTTTACAGGATGATTTGAAAGTTATCTAGGTGAGTTGGTGGGGCCAGGTGACTTGGGGACCCTATTCCTCCATCATCGTGCCCCCTCCCTAACCTGTGTGTTAGTTCTAACAGTTTTTCAATGAAGTCTTCAGGATTGTCTATATAAAATACTGTGTCATCTACAAATGGCAATAATTTTACTTCTTCCTTTCTCATCTGAGAAAAGGGGGCTGGGGACACAGCCCAGGATCTCATGCTCCCCCTGGGACAGGTGGAGGCTGGGAAGCCACCGGGCAGCCATGCCTTTTCTTTTTCCTGCCTAATTGCCTGGGATAGAATTTCCAGTACTAGGGATCCCTGGGTGGCGCAGCAGTTTGGCGCCTGCCTTTGGCCCAGGGCGCGATCCTGAAGACCCGGGATCGAATCCTACGTCGGGCTCCCGGTGCATGGAGCCTGCTTCTCCCTCTGCCTGTGTCTCTGCCTCTCTCTCTCTCTCTCTCTCTCTCTCTCTGTGTGTGTGTGTGTGGGTGACTATCATAAATAAAAATAAAAAAAATTTAAAAAAAAGAATTTCCAGTACTATTTTGAATATAAGTAGTGAGAGTGGGCATCCTTGTCTTGTTTCTGATCCTAGAGATTTCCCCCACTGAATATGATGTTGGCTATGGACTTTATTATGTTGAGATATGTCCCCTTTATAGCTACTTTGTTGAGACTTTTTCTTATAAATGGGTGTTAAATTTTGTCAAATGCTTTTTCTGATCTATTGAGATGATCATATGATTTTTATCCTTCATTTTGTTAATGTGCCACATCACATTGATTTATAAATGTTGAAACATCCTTGGAATAAATCCCACCTGATTATGGTGTATATCATCACCTTAATGTATTGTTGGATTTGGCTTACCAACATTTTGTTGAAGATTTATGCACCTGTGTTTATCAGCGATATTGGCCTGTCGTTTTCTTTTCTTTTTGCTGCCCTTATCTGGTTTTGGAATCAGGGTAATGCTGGCTTCATAAAATGAGTTTGGAAGTATTCACTCCTCTTCTATTTTTTGAGAAGGATTGATACTAATTTTTATTTAAATGTTTGATAGAATTCAGCAATGAAGCCATCTGGTCCTGGACTTTTGTTTGTTGGGAGAGTTTTGATAACTGATTCAATCTCTGTACTAGTAATTTGTTCATATTTTTCTTTTTTCATGATTTAGTCTTGGCAGGTTGTATGTGTCTAAGAATTTATCCATTTCTCCTACGTTGTCCCATTTGTTAGCATATAACTGTTCATAGCAGTCTCTTATGATCTTTTGTATTCCTGTGGTATCAGTTATACTATTTCCTCTTTCATTTCTGATCCTTGCTTCCATTGTCACATCCTCCCCTCATGTGTCAGTGTCTTCATGTGGAATTCTCCTTCCTGAACGTCTCTCTCATCTCTTCTTCTTTTAAGAACACCAATCATATTGGATTAAGGGACCACTCTACATAGTATGAACTTAGCTTAACTAAGTATATCTACAATGATCATATTTCCAAATAGGATTTTATTTTAAATTATTGGCAGTTAGGAAGGACTTCAACATATATTTTGGGGGGACACATTTCAACCCATAACACTCATCAAGCCATGAACATTAATCCCTGAGTTCCTAGTGCAAACACATCCCTTTCTTGATCATTTTAATACCTGTAAACATGTCTTTGATTCTTTGGTAAAACCACCATAGCCTTTAAAAAAAAAAAAAACTTCATTACATTTAGAATTTATCATCCCTGTTGTTACTCTTCAAGATGTATGCCATGCCCTTGTAGCCCTCTTCTGTCTTCTTTTCATACATATTCATTCAAGAACTTACCCTAGTACTTCCCCAACAAACACCAAGTTCTCCAAGTACCCTCTTGCTTTCTGTATTGAACCATTTGTGATTACATGATCAGATTTGCATTTTTGAGAACTTCTCATTCCTTTTAAACAGTTTCCTCTCATTATAACCAACCATGTGATCCCATCTATCCTGTCTCAACGTTGTTTTAATGGATTCTAAAGATGCACCTATTTTGTTCTATAACAACAAAAATGGCTTTCTACCATCCATTGAGAGTTTTCTTTCTATTTTACTGTTTCTTTAATATTTTTTTTCATGAGAGACACACAGGGAGAGGTAGAGACATAGGCAGAGGGAGAAGCAGGCTTCATACAAGGAGCCTGATGCAGGCCTTGATCCCAGGGCCCTGGGATCACACCCTGAGCCAAAGGCAGATGCTCAACCACTGAGCCACTGAGATGTCCCTTTTTTGAACATGTTTTATATTCTGATTCTAGTTTGGAATGAAATCAGATCTTTACTATCACTTGACACTCCTTCTTTTAATTTTTCTTGTTCTGTCTTTGGTATAACAAAGGAGAGTCCCAGCTTTTTGGCATAACAAAAGACATTCCCAGGAATTTCTTTATATTATTGTTATTTATTTATTTATTTATTTTTTTTTAAATTTTTGTTTATTTATTCATCTATGATAGTCACAGAGAGAGAGAGAGAGAGAGAGAGAGAGGCAGAGACACAGGCAGAGGGAGAAGCAGGCTCCATGCACCAGGAGCCCGTCGTGGGATTCGATCCCGGGTCTCCAGGATCGCGCCCTGGGCCAAAGGCAGGCGCTAAACCGCTGCACCACCCAGGGATCCCCTATATTATTGTTATTTAAACCCAGAAGTGGACCCTGAACTTTATGGTCAACTAATATTCGATAAAGGAGGAAAGACTATCCACTGGAAGAAAGACAGTCTCTTCAATAAATGGCGCTGGGAAAATTGGACATCCACATGCAGAAGAATGAAACTAGACCACTCTCTTGCACCATACACAAAGATAAACTCAAAATGGATGAAAGATCTAAATGTGAGACAAGATTCCATCAAAATCCTAGAGGAGAACACAGGCAACACCCTTTTTGAACTTGGCCACAGTACCTTCTTGCAACATACATCCACGAAGGCAAAAGAAACAAAAGCAAAAATGAACTATTGGGACTTCATTAAGATAAGAAGCTTTTGCACAGCAAAGGATACAGTCAACAAAACTAAAAGACAACCTACAGAATGGTAGAAGATATTTGCAAAGGACGTATCAGATAAAAGGCTAGTTTCCAAGATCTATAAAGAACTTCTTAATCTCAACACCAAAGAAACAAACAATCCAATCATGAAATGGGCAAAAGGCATGAACAGAAATCTCACAGAGGAAGACATAGACATGGCCAACACGCACATTAGAAAATGCTCCGCATCACTGGCCATCAGGGAAACACAAATCAAAACCACAATGAGATACCACCTCACACCAGTGAGAATGGGGGAAATTAACAAGGCAGGAAACCACAAATGTTGGAGAGGATGCGGAGAAAAGGGAACCCTTTTACATTGTTGGTGGGAATGTGAAATGGTGCAGCCACTCTGGAAAACAGTGTGGAGGTTCCTCAAAGAGTTAAAAATAGACCTGCCCTATGATCCAGCAATTGCACTGTTGGGGATTTACCCCAAAGATACAGACAATGAAACGCCGGGACACCTGCACCCCGATGTTTCTAGCAGCAATGTCCACAATAGCCACACTGTGAAAGGAGCCTCGGTGTCCATTGAAAGATGAATGGATAAAGAAGATGTGGTTATGTATACAATGGAATATTACTCAGCCATTAGAAACGACAAATACCCACCATTTGCTTCAACGTGGATGGAACTGGAGGGTATTATGCTGAGTGAAATGACACAATCGGACAAGGACAAACATTATATGTTCTCATTCATTTGGGGAATATAAATAATAGTGAAAGGGAATAGAAGGGAAGGGAGAAGAAATGGGTAGGAAATATCAGAAAGGGAGACAGAACATAAAGACTCCTAACTCTAGGAAATGAACTAGGGGTGGTGGAAGGGAGGAGGGCGGGGGGGTGGGGGTGACTGGGTGACGGGCACTGAGGGGGACACTTGACGGGATGAGCACTGGGTGTTATTCTATATGTTGGCAAATTGAACACCAATAAAAGATAAACTTATTATTTAAAAAATTATCGTTATTTAGCCAGAAATTGTATCAGTCATTTTTCTCTCTTACCTGTAGAGCAAAGAGGATAGAAGATGTCTGGGAGAATCTGCAATCTCTCTCTAGGAGATCCAGTGTTATAAGGCAGACTTTGGAGTCCTTTCAGCCCTGGGGGATCCTGAAATAAATGGTAATGAAAACTTTGAGCATTGAGATAAAGAATCAAACAAAAGGAGGAGGTAAGCATTACTGTTTCTGACTTCTGAGAAGTGTGCCTTGGCCAGATAGTGAGATGGAAAGGGCTGGAAGTCATAACAGCCTTGGCTATAGATATGATTGCTTGCTAATAGAGAAGAACCACTGCAGTGGGCCACTCTCCCTGAAGCCAAGGAAACATGTCACTCTCTCTCAATTTCTGAGAAAAGGGACTATAAAGAGCTAGAGAGAAAACTAGTAAAAATAATATTGAAAATAGGGATCCCTGGGTGGCGCAGCGGTTTAGCCCCTGCCTTTGGCCCGGGGCACGATCCTGGAGACTCGGGATCGAATCCCACGTCGGGCTCCCTGCATGGAGCCTGCTTCTCCCTCTGCCTGTGTCTCTGCCTCTCTCTCTCTCTCTCTCTATGACTATCATAAATAAATAAAATCTTAAAAAAAATAATATGAAAATATAATTTAAAAAATCTGTTAACCTCTACCCATCTTGGGAAGATCAGAGATGGTAGGAGCCTCCATGTACAATAGGGGTCGCACAGGTGAGAGCAGCTACAGCCACATGTCACACTGGCCCTGCCCTACCATTGCTATCTTCAGAGATCTTGATCCCTACCCTTCCAGTGCCATAAGGCAGCTTCACAATCATGTTCTGAATCCATACTCAACACTGCTTTGCCACTGAGACTCAGCCTGCCAATACACTACAGCTCCTTTTAGAAAGTTAGAGGATAGGGACGCCTGGGTGGCTCAGCAGTTGGGCGTCTGCCGTCAGCTCAGCTCGTGATCCTGGGATCCAGGATGAAGTTCCACATCAGGCTCCCTGTGAGGAGCCTGCTTCTCCCTCTGCCTATGTCTCTGCCTCTCTCTCTCTCAGCCTGTGTCTCTCATGAATAAATAAATAAATCTTAAAAAAAAAAAAAGAGGATATCTTCTCAGGCAACTGACTGAGAAAATAAAATTTTATTCAATCCCTACCACACAACTTATATGGAAATAAATTTCAGATGGACTAAGGACAAAAGTATAAAATAAAGCAAAGCTATCCAGAAGAAATAGCAATAAAATACTTTTATAATTTTAGTGTGGGCAAGGTCTAGACATAGTATAAAAGGCAGAAAACATAAGAAAAGCAGCCCGGGTGGCTCAGTGGTTTACCGCCACCTTCAGCCCAGGGCATGATCCTGGGGAACCCGGATCAAGTCCCGCATCGGGCTCCCTGCATGGAGCCTGCTTCTCCCTCTGCCTGTGTCTCTGCCTCTCTCTCCTCTCTGTGTATTCTCATGAATAAATAAAAATAAAATCTTTAAAAAGAAAAGAAAAACTAGATTTATTTATACATAGATTGATGTATATATGTGTGTACACACACACATCCACACAGAATATATAATTTAAGTAAATGGAATTAAAGTATTATCCATGCTGTTGTTAACCTGAGTCTTTTTGGTGAAGGTCTTTTTAACTGATTTTCCTGGTACTCCCATCTCATCCCAAGTAAACAGTATTAACAGCCTGGTATGTACCTTTCCACACTTTTCTTTTCTTTTTAAGATTTTATTTATTTATTCATAGAGACACACAGAGAGAGAGACGCAGAGACACAGGCAGAGGGAGAAGCAGGCTCCATGCAGGGAGCCCAAGGGGGGACTGATCCCGGGTCTCCAGGATCAGGCCCTGGGCTGAAGGTGGGGCTAATCCGCTGAGCCACCCAGGCTGCCCTCCCCACTTTTCTTTATGTCTCTATAATCTTATACAAATACACATACAGGGAAGCTCAATCATTGTTGAGCTTGTACACTTCCCTGCATTTTGCTTTTCTTACATAACGACAGAGCTTGAAAATCCCCCAAGTCCTCCAATATAGATCTAGTGCATTCTTGTTAATGATGACTGAAAAAGGACCATTAAAAGATAAACTGAGACATATTAAACACTTTAAGACTTATTTAAGCAAACACTGAATTGGGCAGCATCCAATTTAACAAATACAAAAGAACTCCAAGTGGCAACAGAAAGTGAAAGATTTGCATAGGCAGAATGGAGCAGGAACAAGGAAGTTGTACAAAGCAAAAAAGCCCATTAATTATGCAAGCTTACTGTCCTTTGGGAGATGGCAGGGGTCTATCAGACAAATTACCTAACCAGTGCTGGTCAGCTGATTCCTGATTGGTTCCATTTCTGGGAGCCCTAAAACTGGACTTACATTACATCTTGGTTTGGGTGATATGGAGCTTAGCATAAGCAACTCCATTTTGTACCTATTCTCCTGGCTTAAACAGAATAAAGCACTTTTTATTCCCAATTGACAAGCATTTAACCCATTTCCAAACTTTACTTCTGGAAATATAAATTACATAACAGGGGGATGATACGCCTTTATCTTTTGAATTTTCCTGTAAATGCCCTTTGCCCAGTAAAGGCAAATTAGGCTCAGGTCATTGAATTTGACAGCCTAAGAGCCTCAGGTGCCCAAGAAGTAGACCTTAGGAAGGGAGCTGAAGTGGCATGAAGGACCAGGGAAGGAACACGGGCTATTAGGATATTCTTTGTCATACCACAGCTTTGCCTCTGACCAATGTGAGGTCCTCACCTTAGGATATTGTTCACGCTGTGTCACAAAAGAGGCCATAAATCACTTAAAGGAGAGTGGAAGACAACCTGAAACTAAAGATCTGAACTAGAGAGAACAGGAACTTAAGTTTCAGGGAGAATTTTGGTCAGTTCTACAACACTGCCACCATGTGGCTGTAGAACATTGCAGCTAGCAGACCTAGAAGTGATGGGTTGGAAGCAGTTATTAAATAGAACCGGTTTCGCATTCTATCTTAATTTGCACCTCCCACGTCAGGATACGAACATTTCCATCAACCCAAAGAATGTCCTTATACTATTTCCAATCAGTACTTCCCCACCATCATTTTTCCAACTTCCACTAGATTCCCTATTCTTACACATGATATAAGTGGAATCCTATAGTACATACCCTTTTGTTTAGTTCAAATACCATCTAAGATCCATTGTAAATTTTCCTTTTACCTACAGGTTACTCTTCATTTCCAAATCCATTGGAAATTTCTGGGTATCTCTTAGTTGTTGATTTTTAGTTTAATTCCATAGCAGTCAGAGAACAGATTGTGTAGTTTTTCAATCTTTTGAGATTTTTTGAGACATGGCTTATTTTGGTGAATGTTCCATGTACACACGAAAAGCCTGTGTTCTGCAATAGTTGGATGCTGTGTTCTATAAATGTCAGCTAGAATTTATAATCAAATATTCAATGCCCTTCATGATTTTTGTCTGCTTGGTTTCCTCCTCTTTCATCATATGTGTCTCTCTATGTGTCTTCTCTTCTCTATGAGCACTGGTCATAATGGATTAAGGATCCACTCTACATAGTATGACCTCATCTCCACCTAATGAATGGCATCTTGGTGAATGTTCCATGTGTATTTGAGAAGCATGTACATTCTTTTCTGTTGTAATCGTTAATTAGGTCAAGTTGGTTGGTTGATAGTGTTGTTCAAGTCTGCCATTATCCTTGGCAATTTTCTAAGTGTTCTGTCAATTACTGAATGAAGAGTTTTGAGACCAAGACTGTAACTGTGGATTTGTCAGTTTATCTTTGCTGACTATCAGTTTTTTGCCTCATGTATTTTGAAGCTCTCTTAGTAGATGCACAAATGTTTAGGGTTGTCATGTCCTCCCAGTTAATACCTTCTTTCATTATCATTGTGCTTAGAGTCTGTTAAACTTCTTGGACATATAGATTCACAGTTTTATTTAAATTTGGAACAGCTTGGCCATTATTTCTTCAACTATTTATTGTTTCATTTCTCTCCCCTCCATCAACGAATCCAGTTACCCACATATTAGGGTGACTGATGTCCCACAGCTCACCGGTCTTATTTTTATTTTTAAAATTCCTTTTTTTTTTTTTTCTGTTTGACATTCAACAGTTTCTTCCTCTATGGCTTTGAATTTACTAACTTTTTCTTCTGAAATGTCTAATCTATTATTAACTTCATCCAGTGAATTCTTTATCTCAGACATCTGGAAAGCTGATTTGAGTCTTTTGTATATCTCCCAAGCCTCTGTTTAATCTTAATGTAACATTGAGAGAAATTAAATTTTAAAATTATTTAACAGTCAAGGCATTGGGTAAATTAATTAATTTTGATTATTGCCATTATCTCATTGATCTAGAGATTTTGTTTAGCTTATATAATAAAATTTAATACTTTTCTAGAAAATACATCTTTTTCCATTCTCTTTTTTCTCCTCCCTAACATCACCTTCTCTTGCCTTTCAGGTATCCTTATTAACAACTTGTGTGTAAATTTCTTTATTCAGATTCACACTCGCTTATCCAAACACAATCACATGCACACATACACACATACCCCCCACACACATGCTCATATTTGTAAACATGTATAGACGGGGTATTTTTTTTATGAAAAGATGGGATTATATTATATAACTTCTCCCTTATACTTGCTTAACGATGAGAGGGGCATCTGGAAGAGTCTGCCTTCGGCTGGGGTCATAATCCGGGAGTCCTAGGATGGAGCCCTGCATTGGGAGCCCTGCTCAATAGGGAGTCTGCTTCTCCATCTCCCTCTCCCCCTGCTTGTACTCTCTCTATATATAAAATAAAAAACTAAACAAAACAAAACATGTATTAGTACATGCCAATTTGATTATTTCATTAAGACGGTAGGTAGTTCCTAGGGGTGCCTGGGTGGCTCAGTCAGTTAAGCATGTGACTCTTGATTTTGGCTCAGGTCATGATCTCAGGGTCTTGAGATCAAGCCCCACGTCGGGCCCTTTGATCAGTGCAGAATCTACTTGTCTCTCCCTCCCCCTCTGCCCTTCACACACTTGTGCTCTCTCTCCTATGTCTCTAAAATAAATAAATAAAATCTTTTTTTAAAAAATGGTAGTTCCTAGATCACATTGATATAAACTTCTCCCTGGGGTGATATTTTGGCACAGTGCAAATTATCTCGTTGCCCAATATATTTGGAAGTAGAGGTTTCACAAGCACTGTGATATTCACCCAAATTGATTATTTAATGGGAGTTTCAAAATGGTTATATTGTAATTCTTACATGAATCGCCTGCATCCTCCATCAAGAAGAGTCATCTCTCATCAAGTGGACATAAACTGTCGTTCCTTGCCAAAGGCAGAATGAGAATTTATCTTTCATAAACTACCAATTTCTGTTGTATCTTATATAATAACTGTCTGCAATGGTCATCTGTAAATCTTTTCTGCTCTTTTTTTCTTTTTTTTTTTTTGGTGGTTTTAATTTTTTATATAAATTTATTTTTTATTGGTGTTCAATTTGTCAACATATAGAATACACCCAGTGCTCATCCCATCAAGTGCCCCTCAGTGCCCATCACCCAGTCAACCCCCCCTACTCTTTTTTTCTAATAACTTTGTAACTTTGGACTTGTAAAGTTGTATTTCTTTAAAGTTTTTATAATAACTAATCTTTTTGATAATCAAATTGCCCCAAATTTTACCAGTGGCAGCTTGAGCAAGTTGACTTCTGTGTCCTTTTTTTTTTTTTTTTAAGATTTTATTTATTTATTCATGAGAGACAGAGAGAGAAAGAGAGAGAGAGAGAGGCAGAGACACAGGCAGAGGGAGAAGCAGGCTCCATGCAGGGAGCCCGATGTAGGACTCGATCCCGGGTCTCCAGGATCACGCCCAGGACTGAAGACGGTGCTAAACCGCTGGGCCACCCGGGCTTCCCCTCTCTCTGTCTTTGATATCACCCCAATAGTCTTTGGTGCTTGCTTCTCTTTGGTACATCCAGAAATGATGAGCCCACCTTATCCTTTCCCAGCCCCGGTCCATATTCAACCATTTCTCCGAAGAGCCCTAATTCCCTAGAGTGGAGAAAAGTATGTAAATACATAAATGTGAGCTCCAGCAAGTTTCACTGCTAGAATGTCTTGCTTTTAAATTCTTTCAGTGTGCAGAATATATGTATATATTTTTTAACCTGAATTTATATTGGTAATATCCAACTCAGATTTAACATGATTTGGCATGATTTTGTGTTTATAGCTCTTCAACACTAAAAAACTTTAAGATATTTACTGACTTGCTTTATCTTAAAAAAAACATAAAATACTTTCAAAATTACAATACCAGTATCACTCCTAAAAATAAAACTATTAACAGAGGGAAAAGGTTCATTTGTAGTTCCCAAATTCATTCTTTTTTAAAAATCCTTAATCTATATCTCACTAAAGATGAACAGAGTTCTGTGTTCAAAGCTCACTTGGAATAATTCTTTTTTTCTCTGAGATTATGTTATCAAATGGACATATGTTCAAGTTCATTTGTTTCCTTTTTTCCTATTTTTAAGGCTTCCTTTTTTCCTTTTATGATCTAATTTTTTTCAAACATGAAAAATACGTACTTTCAAGGTGGCAATTATGTAAAACATATATACTCATGGATTTGCTTTTATTCCAAAACCTTTCACCAGGATTCCAAACTACCACCATCTCCACTAGAGGGAACTATTTTTATTCATTTCTGGTTTGTCATTCCAGTGTTTCTCTTTCAAAAATTTTTCCTCAGCTTGCGTCTTACAATCCATGAAATGTAGAATATCTGTGCCAAGCAATATACATTTTAGTTCTGATGACTTTTGAACTTCATAGAAAAGATATATTACTATTTGGTTTTTTTTCAAGATTTTATTTATTTATGAGAGAGAGAGAAGCAGAGACAGGAGAAGCAGGCTCCACACAGGGAGCCTGATGTGGGACTTGATCCCAGGTCTCCAGGATCATGCCATGGGCCGAAGGCAGGCCCTAAACCACTGAGCCACCCAGGGATCCCTATTTGTTGTTTTCTAGGACTGTTTTGGTCAGTCAATATTCTATTATGAGATTTGTGCAAGTTGTATTGTATAGCTGTTATTCACTCATTTTCATTTAGGTGTACTGTTCCATTGTGTAAATACACTACAAATCATTTATCCTTCTGTCAATGGCATTTGGTTGTTTCTGGATTTTTTTTCTAATATGTATATACTCTCACAAATATTCTATATCAGACAAAGTGGACTTGAGAGCAAAGAAAGCATTTTATAATGGTAGAAGAGTCAATTCTCTAAGAAAACTTAATTCCTGATATGTGTGTACCTAACAACAGTTAGACTAAAGTTTTTAACCAAAAAAGCCACAAAATACATGTTGTAAAAGCTGATAGAGCTGCAAGGAGAAATAGATGAATCCACTATTATATTTGGAGATTTCAACATCCCTTATCAGAAGTGAACAGATGGAGAAGATAGAAAATCAGTAAGGATATAATTAATCTGAACAGCACCGTCAAACACCTGGATCTAATTAATGTCTATAGACTATGTCATCTA
This sequence comes from Vulpes vulpes, assembly GCF_048418805.1. Taxonomy (NCBI): domain Eukaryota; kingdom Metazoa; phylum Chordata; class Mammalia; order Carnivora; family Canidae; genus Vulpes; species Vulpes vulpes. The sequence continues at coordinate 11,039,364 of NC_132786.1, read as the reverse complement.
AAAATAAGAGTACACATACTTTACAAGCTCACATGGAATATTCACCCAGAGAAATCACATTCTAGGGGCGCCTGGGTGGCTCAGTTGGTTAAGCATCTGCCTTCAGCTCAGGTCAGGATTCTAGGGTCCTGGGCTTGAGTTCTGTGTTGGGCTCCCTGCCTAGTAGTGAATTTACTTCTCTCTCCCCCTCTGCCCCTCTCTCTGCTCATACTCTCTCTTTTGTGCACCCACACTCTCTCTCTCAAATAAATAATTAAAATCTAAAAAAAAGAAAAATCACATTCTGGGCCATAAAACATACCTTAACAATCTTAAATGAATAGAAATTACACAAAGTGTGCTCTCTGACCACAGTGCAATTAAACTAGAAACTAATAACAAAAAGATAGCTGGAAAACCTCTCAAGTACTTGGAGATTAAACAATACATTTCTAAATAACACATAAATCAAAGAAATCTTAAGAGAAATTTTTAGATACTTCGAAATAAATGGAAAAGAAAATACAGCTTATTGAAACTTGTGAGATGTAGAAACAGCAGTGTTTCAAGGGAAATTTATAGCATTGAACACAAAATTTAGAAAAGAAGAATGACCTGAAATCAATAATCTAAGCTTCCACTTTAGGAAACTAGAGAATAAGGAACAAATTAGATTTGGGGCACCTGGGTGGCCCAGTTGGTGGAGGAAATGCAGCTTTTGATCTTGGGGTCATGAGTTTGAGGCTCATGTTGGGGAGTGGAGATTATATTAACTAATAATAATAATAATAATAATAGAATAAATAAATTTTAAGAAGAACAAATTAAATTCCAAATCAATAGAATAAAAGAAATAATAAAAATTACAGCAGAAATCAATGAAATTGAAGACAAGAAATCAGTAGAGAAAAACAATGAAACCAAATGCTGATTCTTTAAAATAAAGTCGTGAAAGTGATAAACCTCTAGCCTGCTTTACACAGACAAAAAAGAGAGAAGACACAAATTGCCAATCTCAGAAGAGGGACCATCACTGCTGATGCCATTGGAGTAAGTACACTAGACCTAGATGATTTCAGTTGTGAATTCTACCAAACATTTATTGAAGAAATTGTACCGATTCTCTACAATCTCTTACAGAAAATAGAAGCAGAACAAATACTTCCTAATATATTCTATGAGGTCAGCATTACCGTAATACCAAAACCAAAGCCATGACAAGAAAGAAAAAATACAGGGACGCCTGGGGGGCCCAGTGGTTGGGTGCCTGCCTTTGGCTCAGGGTGTGATCCCAGTTTGGGGATCAAGTCCCATATTGGGCTTCCTGTGAGGAGACTGCTTCTCCCTCTGCCTGTGTCTCTGCCTTTCTCTCTCTCTGTGTGTGTGTGTGAATAAGTTAAAAAAAAAAAAAAAAAGAATGCAGCCATCATAAGAGATGCCAAAATCACTTTCTGTTTTCTTAAGACATCACTAAAAGTCTTCAGAGGCCAAAAGTCATCCTTAAAGTTCAATCTGCATCCTTTTTACTGCAGCTGGATTAATTTCTTTAAATTGGAGCACCTGGGTGGCTCAATGGTTAAGCATCTGCCTTCGACCCAGGTCATGATCCTGAGGTCCTGGGATGGAGTTTTGCTTCTCCCTCTGCCTATGTCTCTGCTTCTCTCTCTGTGTCTCGCATGAATAAATAAGTAAAACCTTTAATAATAATAATAAAATAATAATAATAATAATTTCTCTCAATTGACTCTTCATAAAAATCAAGAACAGCAAAGAGATTTGCACTCTCACCCAAACATTTCTACTACATTTTCTCTTCAAAAAAGGAATTTACTCAGGGAGGAGTGACTTCTATTCCAAAAGGGTATGTGGCCAAAATCAAATAAGCATATGCCTACTACCTGATTCTAGAACAGGATTCCCTTCACCACCACAGTCCCCCACCTCATACCCCATAAGCATGACCTTACACATCCTTTGACTCGTTATCACTTACCCAAATAAAAAAGAAAGCCATAATTTGCAATTAGTAATGCATTTGACCTCATGCCCATTAAACAGGTGAGCAAGCTTTGAAAACTGACATGTAGGAGATAAGCTGTCTGTTCATCCGTTCTTGGGATACATGGAGCCAGTTGTTCCCTAATATCCAATTTTGCCTTCTTTAAAAATATACTTAATTTTTTTTTTAATTTTTATTTATTTATGATAGTCACACAGAGAGAGAGAGAGAGGCAGAGACACAGGCAGAGGGAGAAGCAGGCTCCATGCACCGGGAGCCCGACGTGGGATTCGATCCCGGGTCTCCAGGATCGCGCCCCGGGCCAAAGGCAGGCGCCAAACCGCTGCGCCACCCAGGGATCCCAAAAATATACTTAATTTTAACTGAGAGAAAAAAATACTCTATTTTAACTGAAGTAAATATATTTCCCAATCACCAATGCAGCTAGGTATGGCTATGTACCCAAGCTGTAAAGTGAACTACAAGCATAAATGTATGTGCCTTCCAGCACTGTCCTTAGAAATCAGGGTGGGATCACACTCTTCATTTCACCACTCTTTCCTATTAGCTGACATGTAGTCATGACCACCAGAGCTTCTGCAGATGTCTTGTACAAGAGATAAAAGCCAGCAGATGAAGAGGGCAAATTAACAATATAGAAGGAAACTGAGTTGGTGAAATCACGGAGCTAATCTACTGTTTTGTTTTCGGCACTTACAGTGAACCTAATCCAACGTCCTTTCACAAAACAAACATGACAGGAAGAGAACAGGACCTTTTTGTAGCACGAGAGAAATTACTGTGTGGCTCCAGATTGCTGGAATGCTGGAAAAAGCTTGCTGAAAAGTAAGTTCAAGTGGACCCGAGGAGACACACATCACAATGCAACATGGAGACTATAAAATCAGTAGCTATGAGATGTGATCTACACACAGAAAAAATGACAAACTCCAGTTAGATCTGGAACTTACTTAAGAAACTCAGAATTTCCAATTTATAATGTAAGCCACAACTTATTTTCTTTATTTTGCTAGAACCTAAAACCATGAAAATGGAAAGATTCTGAAGCTGAGTTCTGAGGGGACAAGTGACATGGTGAAGCTTAGCTCTATTAGACATGAAAGATACCAAATGAAGTGGAGAAGCTCAAAGCTAAATTTCAGGAACAATGAGGGCAGACTCTAGCATTGTAGAAAACATTTTTGCCTGAGAAGAAGATGGAAGAAGGATAGTGACAACTCAGGAGAAAATGACAAAAGTACCTAACATTTACTAAATCCTTCCTGAGACAAACAATGTTAACCGCTAATGGATTGCAAACTTGCCCATCATTTACTTCTACCCTTATCAAAAGCCTTCATTTATGCTCCCTGTGTGAAAATCTCCCCTTGGGAATATACTTTCGAATTTGTGAGTGTAGTTGATGAGACAATGGGACAAATACAAGTTGTCTGTACACATTCTCTTTACAGCCAGATTTTCTACATGCACTTAATAAAGCAAGACCTACCTAGGGCTGAACTTTTGTCTGTTTTTTTTTTTCTTTTATTAATTATCTTCAATTGGGATCATCCTAGATCATAAGAGGTAATAGATTATTATTGAATTAGTTTAAATTATCTGCCCAGTTTTTATTATCTTTTTAAAGACTAGATTGAGGCTAATTCTGAATTACAAAGTCCAAGATAACACATATTCTATAAGTATACAATCCAAAAGCACTTTACTACTATGAAAAATAATTTGTGGCTCCTCAAAAAAGGTAAACTTAGAATTGCCTTATAACTCAGCAAGCCAATTCTTGGATATATATCCAAAATAACTGAAAAGAAGTGTGTCAAACAAAAACTTGTACATGTATGCTTCATCATAAGTCCTATACTGTGAAATACATTTCGTGTGAAAGCACAGATATGTCTGTAATCTCATTTTCCTAGTATATGCTTTAATTTATCCTCTAAGCACACCCTGGTAAATTATAAAGTGGCTAAATCTTATAGTCTGTGCATAAATCTATATCCATTTCCATATCCATATTTGTGTTCATGTTTATATCTCTATTCTACCACCTTTGGAGTGATAGAATTACGAAATTTTGAAAATCATACAGAATTGTATTATTTGCATGCATAAAGCTTACAGTAGTTCAAAGCAAAAGAAACATATGAAAGGTAAAGAAGAGCATTTCATAATCATACAGTGGTCAATTGCCAAGAAAAAAATAATTCTTAACATGTATGTGCCTAAGAGCATTAAGCCATATGAAACAATAATAATTTTCCCAAATTATTGTCAGACCCCAAACCATAGAACCAGGAAGATCAGAAAACATCAAGTAAGATAGAGACCATAAACATAAAATGAAAGTTAAAGAAAAAAAATCTTGAATCAAGACAGAGGAACGAAGGTAGAAAAACACTACTGAGAGAGGAGCAAAGAATTATATCTGACTTTTGCTTAGAAACAATGCAAGCAAGAAAGTAATAGAATGAAATATTTAGTATTGGTGCGGGGGAAATTGGCATAAAAACAGACACAGAGAACCTAGAATTCTGTACCCTGTGAAATTATCCTCCAAGAATGAAAAAGAAATAATTTTATAGGTAAAGAAAATTGAAGGAATTTATTGCTAGTGGACCTGTCTTGCAAGAAATGCTTAAAGAAGTTCTTCAGAGAGAAGGAAAATTACATAGGCCAGAAACAGATCTACACAAGCCAGGTAAGAGTACCAGAGAATACGTAAGTAAAGGTAAAATCAACATTTGTGTATTTCTTATTCTTAATTGTTCTAACAAATTAAGTGTTTCTTCAAAATAATATAGCAACAATGTATTTATGTATGTACTTATATATACACATAAATGTTTATGCATGTTTATGTATAAGTAAAATGCACATCAGAAATGGTAAAAGGAGTGGATAGAAGGAATTAGAAATATTTTGTTATTATATGGTATTTCACTAGCCATGAATTGTTACGGTGTTATTTGAAGTGAACTTTGCATAATTTATATAATAAACATTATATGAGTATATTGCAAACTCTAGAACAACCTCTTTAAAAGGTTTCTAAAAACTGACATGATGAGAAGGAAGAAAAAAGAAATCATATAAAATATTCAATTAAAATTACAAAATGCAGGAAAAAAGAGGGAAAGACAAATAGAAACAACAAACTAGGTAAAAAATAGTGGTAACCAAAATGTTAGATATAAAGACATAATGATACAGGGATCAATTTTCACTATATCAATAACATATAACAAATCAATAAAAATAAATAATTATTTAAATGTCCATGACTTAAATATGCCAATTAAAAAATGGGGATTGTCTCCTAAAATTTGTTGGGAACCACAAAAGAGCCTGAATAGCCAAAGCAAACTTGAAGAAAAAAAAAAAAAAGCAGAGCAGGAGGCATCACAATTCCAGACTTGAAGTTATATCACAAAGCTTCTTGTGATCAAGACAGTAGGATACTGGCACAAAAATATATAGATCCATGGAACAGAATAGAAAATCTAGAAATGGACCACAACTATATGGTCAACTAATATTCATAAAAGTAGGAAAGAATATCCAATGGGAAACAGTCTCTTCAACAAGTGGTGTTGGAAAAAAAAGAAACAAAAAAAAAAACAAGTGGTGTTGGGAAAACCGGACAGCCACATGCAAAAGAATGAAACTGAACCCCTTTATTACACCATACACAAAAATAAATTAAAAATGGATAAATGACTTAAACGTGAGACAGGGAACCATCAAAATCCTAGAGGAGAACATAGGCAGTAGCCTCTTTGACATTGGCTCTAGCAATGTCTGACTAGACACATCTCCTGAGGCAAGGCAAACAAAAGCAAAAATAAACCATTGGGACTTCATCAAAAGGAAAAGCTTCTGTATGGTAAAGGAAACCATCAACAAAATTAAAAGGCAGCCTATGGGATGGAAGAAGGTATTTGCAAATGACATATCTGATAAAGGGTTAGTTTCCAAAATCTAATAAAGAACTTGTCAGACTCAACACCTCAAAAATAAATAATCTAGTTAAATGGGCAGAAGACATGAATAGACATTTTTCCAAAGACATAAGGATGTCCAACAGACACTTAAGTGCTCAGCATCACTCATTATCAGGGAAATGCAAATCTAAGGACAATGAGATATCACGACACATCAGTGAGAATGGCTAAAATTAACAACTCAGGAAACAACAGGTGTTGGCAAGGATGTAGAGAAATGGCTACCCTCTTACGTTGTTAGTGGGAATGCAAACTGTGCAGCCACTCTGGAAAACAGTATGGGGTTTCCTCAGAAAGTTAAAAATAGAACTACCCTACAACCCAGCAATTGCATGACTAGGTATTTATCCAAGGGGTACAAAAATACAGATTCAAAGGGGCACATGCGCCTTAATCTTAGATAATAGCAGTATTATCTACAATAGCCAAATTATGGAAACAGCCCAAATGTCCATTAACTGATGAATGAATAAAGAAGATGTGAGATTATATATATAGATACAGATATATTCCATTATATGTAAAATGGAATATTACTCAGGTTAAAAAAAAAGAAATCTTGCCATTTGCAGTGATGTGCATGTAGCTAGAGTGTACTATGCTAAGTGAAAATATCAGTCAGAAAAATACAAACACCGTATGATTTCACTCATATGTGGAATTTAAGCAACAAATAAACAATCATAGGGGGAAAAAAGAGAGGCAAACCAAGAAACAGATTCTTAACTGTAGAGAACAAACTGATGGTTACTGGAGAGGAGTGGTGGTGGGTTAAATAGGTTTTGAGGATTAAGGAATACAATTGTGATGAGCACAGGATGTTGAATGGAAGTTTTGAATAACTAAAATGTACACTTGAAACTGAACATAGAAATTGTCAGAGTGGATGAAAAACAAGACCCCAGGATGCCTGGGTGGCTCAGTGGTTAGGCGTCTGCCTTGGACTCAGGGCATGATCCTGGAGTTCTGGGATTGAGTCCCACATGAGGCTTCTCACAAGGGAGCCTGCTTCTCCCTCTGCCCATGTCTGTCATGAATAAAAACAAAAACAAAAACACACATACACACACACAAAAACCTAAGACCTTACTAATGTGTTGTCTGCAAGAAATTTACTTTAAACATAAAAACATATATAAATTAGGGGCACTTCTATGGCTCAGTTGGTTAAGCCTACAACTCTCGATTGCAGCTCAGTTCTTGATCTCAGGGTTGCGAGTTCAAGCCCCACAATGGGTTCCACGCTGGGCATGGAGCCTACATACATGTAATATATGTGCCATGCTATAACTAATCAAAGAAAACAGAAATAGCAAAATTAATTTCAGACAAATTAGACTTTATAGCAAGTGTTATCAGGAATAAAGAGAGGCATTACATAGTGATAAGGGGGCCAATTCTCCAAGCAGACATGGCAATCTTTAACACATATGTGTCTAAGAACACAGTGTCAAAATACATGAGAAAGACTGATAGAACAGCATGGATAAATAGGTGAATCCATCATTATCATTGATTATTTTAACACTAGTCTATCAGAAATAGAGGCAGAAAATCACTAAGGACATGGCTGACCTCAACAATACCATCAGCCAAATATAATTGGTATGTATAGACTACTTTCTCCTACCGGAGCAGAATACAGATTCTTCTCAAGCTCACACAGAACATTCACCAAGATAGACCACATTCTTGATCATAAAACACACCTCAACAAATTTAAAAGAAATCATATGATATCTGCTTTGAGACTATAATGAAATTAAACTAGGAATCAATAATAGATAACTGAAAAATCCCAAAATATGTGGAGATTAAAAAACACACTTCTAATTATCAAAGAAATCTCAAGAGGAATTATATGTATATATAAAGTTACATATATAACTAAGTGAAAATGTAACACAATTTGTCAAAACCTGTGGGATACAGGAAAAGCAGGTCTTATTTGAAAATTTTATGGCGCTAAATGCATATATTAAACAATAAGGAAAATCTAAAAATCAATAATACAAGTGTACATCTTAGTAAACTAGACAAAGAAAAGCAAATTAAATATGAAGTAAGCACTGGAAAAGGAAGGAGATAGATATAGATCTTTTGATATGTAGATGATAGATCTCTAGATATATCACATATCAAGATCTAGATAGATGATAGATAAATAAATAGATAACTGGATAGATAACAGGTAGATGGTACATACATACATGATAGAGTTCTAGAAAGATATAGAACTATCTCTAGATACAGATGTAAATATATCATATAAATATGTCACATATATACAGTGATAAATAAATGATAGATAGATGATACATGCATACACCTATGATAGAGATGCAGGGCCCTTGGGGGCCCATCTGTCATGAGCATGCTATGAAGGCATGTAGTGTCTTTCTACAACGTCAGCTTTATTCAAGCATAAAGCAAAGTTAAGTCACAATTATAAAGCAGGTTCAGGATTCCAACCTCAATGACAATTTACCATGTGATTAAACTTGGCTTCTTACACACAAAAGCAGGATAGAAGACAAGCCACACAACAAACAAGATAACAGAAGGGTGCAGGAAGTTAATGAACCAAACACAAAGTCAGTCTGTGGGCACCCGGTTGAGATAAGGCCTTAGTCTGGTCTGGGCCAGCTCTTGGCATTTACTGCTTCCAACGTTCATGCAACAAAGGATCTAAGTTCTGTTTGGAGATCAACTGGTCAGAGCCTTCAGTGGCAGTTGCCTTTTTGAAGTGGTCAGACATAGAGGGGTCAGATCTAAAGACTCTGATACTTTGCGGCCAAAATCGTTCCCTTTTTAAAGGTATTTAATGAGTTTTGGGTCTCTGCAGACCTCCTCTGGTTCTGCTTGTCATCAGTTCTGGGGTGTCAGCTGATGCTGGTCCTGGTGATATCTCCTAAGTGCAGTACCTTAACTGCTTGCATCATTGCTTGACACAGGCCCTTGCTTGACAAAGGCTCCTGCTTGACATGAGAGAGTCCATTTTGCTCTCTACACTCAGATTTGTTGGGGAACTGGGAATAGAAGTTAGGATGACAGAGTTAAGAGAAGACACAATAAATGGGACAAGTGGAGCCAATCACCATACTCTTGAACCATAGTCCATGTAATGCTGAGATACCATGTTGGAGTGAGGGAGCTCCCTATCCCTTGATATGAGGGTAAACCCATCAGGCTCCTACTAGAGTTGGAGGCTGGACTGGCACTGACCCTCCTGTGCCCCCATTACCCTAATTGTGATCTGTCATTCTCAATAAATCATTTAATTCCACTCTTACTAGGTAGGTTCGCCTAAAATGTTTGTATTCATTCCCTTCATTTTAATACATATAGAATTTCCACTCACAGAATGCTAATCTAGAAAGAAGCTTTTTTTAGTACAGTAGCTATTAGCCCTATGTAACTAGTGCTTCTGAGGACCTGGTATTTTATTTTCTTTTAATTACTTTAAACTTAAAAAGTAATAATTTCCTCAGTAATTGAGAAAAATTTTAGTCTGTTCGAAGCATCTTAGGTATGTGAATCTCCTTTTCAACTATAAATTTATTTATTTATTTTTAAAGATTTATTTATTTATTTGGGAGAGAAAGAGCAGGCATGTGAGTGGGGGAAGTGCAGAAGGGAGGGAGAGAGAGAGAATCTCGAGCAGACTCCCTGCTGAGTGCAGAGCCCAAAGCGGGGCTTGAACTCATGATCCTGAGATCACAACCTGAGCCAAAATCAAGAATTGGACACAACCAACTGAGCCACCCAGGTGCCCCTCAACTATATATTTTATAAGATCAAAATACAGATTAAGGATTTCCCCTGAAAACTAAATGTTCCTGTGAAAACTGGAATGTTCTCTAAGTGAAAAGTATTCAATTTTGAAGACTTAGCACAAAAAGAAAGAAAATGGAAACCATTTCGTTAACATTTTCCATTCGATTATGTATTGAAATTGTATTTTGGATATACAGGGTTAAATAAAATATATTATTAGAGTCAATTTCACTTGTGTCTTTTTATGTTTCTTAGTGAAGCTACTAGAAATTTTTAAAATACGAATGTGGCTCCCACTGCAAGCCCTTGGAGATATTTACCTTAGACACTTTATACTTTCTCCCTCATGAGGTGGTATGCTGGCTTTTCACTTAACATTTTATGTAGTGTCACTCTTCAAATGTCTTGAAAACAAAGTTTAAAGCTCTCCTTGTTTACTAGAGGAAAGGAACCAGAAGGGATCCACGTGCTCAAACACTCTCTGGTGGGAACAGAAGTGAGAATGTTGAAGAGATCTGGAGTGGGACTTAGAGCACTAGAAATGGCAGGTCCTGTTCAGGAACAGTTGTCAGGGAGTCAGAAATTTTATTGTGTGACTGTGTGAGAGTAGAGTGCAGGCAAAGGGCACAGTTAGAGCAACTCAATATGATAGCTCCCGGGTTTGGGCTACTTGAGTTTAAATTAATTAAAATTAAAATTTCCATTCCCCATTCTAATAACCACATTCCAAGTGTGCAATTACTTCAAGAACCATATGAGTTACTTGTATTACTTCCCTAGGGCTGCTGTAACAGATTACCACAGACCCAGTTACTTAAAACATCAGAAACGGACTTGCTCACAGTTCTGGGGGCCAGAAGTCTGCAATCAGATGTTGGGAGGGCTATGCTCACTCTCAGGCTTTAGGGAAGAATCCAGTTCCTTGCCTCTTCCAGCTTCCAGTAGCTGTCAGTCCTCCTTGGCTCATGGCTACTATATTCCTACAGCTTCCAGCTCCATGGTCTCATAGCCTCCTTTCTTCTGTGTCTTCTCCCCTGTATTTGTCTCAAAACTCTCTCTGCTCCTCTCGCAAAGATGTGCGTGATTGCATTAGGGCCCAGATAATCTAGGATAAGTAGTGCAACTCAGTATGGATCTTTAACTTAATCTAGGATAAGTAGAGCAACTCTTCTGGATCTTTAACTTAATCACGCCTATTGCCATATAAAGTAGTATTCACAGGTTCTGGGGATTTAGATGTGGGCATATCTTTGGGGCCACAATGCAACTCATTACAACATGTGTTGGTACAGATATACAACATTTTCACCATTGGAGAAAGTTCTTCTGCACAGGGCTGTAGAGGAAAGTTATGAAACAAGGGTCAAAACACTTGATGATAGAGATGCAATAAAACACCGGGACACCTGCACCCCGATGTTTGTAGCAGCAATGTCCACAATAGCCAAACTGTGGAAGGAGCCTCGGTGTCCATCGAAAGATGAATGGATAAAGAAGATGTGGTCTCTGTATACAACGGAATACTACTCAGCCATTAGAAACGACAAATACCCACCATTTGCTTCAACGTGGATGGAACTGGAGGGTATTATGCTGCGTGAAATAAGTCAATTGGAGAAGGACAAACATTATATGGTCTCATTCATTTGGGGAATATAAAAAATAGTGAAAGGGAATATAAGGGAAGGGAGAAGAAGTGTGTGGGAAATATCAGAGAGGGAGACAGAACATGAGAGACTCCTAACTCTGGGAAACGAACTAGGGGTGGGGGAAGGGGAGGTGGGCGGGGGGGTGGGTTGGCTGGGTGATGGGCTCTGAGGGAGATGAGCACTGGGTGTTGTTCTATATGTTGGCAGATTGAACACCAATAAAAAATTAAAAAAAAACAAATATTCCAATAATAAATTCCTGTCATAAAAAACAAACAAAAAACCCTTGATAAAGGTTCAGAAATAAGTCAGTAGCTGGTGAATCTAAGGCAGTAGGGGCAAATGTCAAAGGAATATGGGTTTTTTAAATTGTTGTAAAACTAAACAAACACATAACAAAATTTTCCATCTTTATCATTTTTAAGTGCGTGATATAGTCCTGCTAACTATATGTACATCATTATGCAAGAGATCCCCAGAACTTTTTTATCTTTCAAAATTGAAACTCTGTAGATTTTTAATGACTCCTCTCCCTTCTCCCTCCTGGCAGTCACCATTCTACTTAGTTCCTAAAAGTCTGACCACTTCAAATACCTCATATTAAGCTGTATTTGTCTTTTTGTGATTGGTTTACTTCACTTAGCATAATGTCCTCAGGGCTATGCATGCTGTTGCTCACAACAGGATTTCTTTCTTTTTAAGGGTGAGTAATAGTCCATTGTGTCTATGTATCAAGTTTTGCTTATCTATTCATCTTTCAGTGGGTCCTTAGGTTGCTTCCCCCCTAAAAGCAGGGGTTTTGCACGTGCTGCCAAAGTCAGGTCTGAAAACACCCAGGGAAGCCTTCTAGCATTCTTGCCCTCGAGGGTGGGAGGGCTCCGTCCCTGAGTCATCACAGAGACTGCTGGTGCCTTCCTGTCCCTAAGCTAGGGAGGGGCCTACCCCGATGGTGCACGTGCGCGGCGTGGGTGGCTCTCAGAGGGCTCAGCCCAGGGTTTCGCCGTCGTGGAGCGCGCTGGAAAGGTCTCAGGGGTCCAATCCCCCTAGAAGCATAGGCCACCCGCAGCCCAGGGTGCAGGACTGGTCAGAGGTTCGAGCATCTCGGTACCTTCTGCTCAGCGTTTTGTAGAGCAGGTAGGAAGAGGGTCAGGCGTGGTGAGACGTCTCCAGTGGGGTGGGGTGTGGGCGGCACAGAACCAGGGAACCAAGCCCTCGGCCGCCCTGGCTTTTCCTGACTCGGCACTGGGGGAACAGCGCAGCAGGGCCTGTCCTGTCGGCGGGACCTGCGGTGCCAGCATCTCATTGGCCAGGACTGGGCGGGGGGGCGGGAAGAACAGGAGGGACCAATCGGGGTGGGCCACCTGGGGGGCTGCTCCCGCGCAGGCGCAAGTCCTCGGCCCGCCCGGGAAGAGCCGCCTCCCCGACGGGGCAGCGGGTGCGGGCCGAGGTGGGTGCGTGCGGGCTCGCGGGCCACGCAGCCGGCCTGCTGCTGGGGGGAAGCGCGTTCCCTGTGGGGGAGGCCGGCGGCTGCCCCAGGCTTACAGCAGAGGCCATTGCGAGTCTCCTGGGAGGGGCCGGCGGTTCCCAGGTGGCAGGAAGGCCCCTCGGGTGGGGGCGCGCCTGGGGGCCGGCGCCCACCTGTGCAGGCGCCCGGACTGACTGCCTCCCGCTTCCCGCGGGGAACGGCCGTGGCCCCAGCCATGAGCCCAGCAGCTCGGCGCGGTCTTCTGCTGGCCTGCAGCCTGGCCTTCGCGCCGCTGCTCGCAGGTGAGACGAAGGGCCCCCTGCCCGCCGGCCGCCCCGGCTCCCTGCCCCGGCTCCCTGCCCCGGCTCGCTCCATGCTGCCCCCCGTCGGCCACGCGTCGGCCACGCGTCCCGCGGCAGCTGCTGGCTCAGCAGGGCGTCCACCTGCCGGGCAGACGAGGAGCCTGCGCCGGTGACCCACGGCCCGCTGACCGGTGCTGCCCCATGGCTCCCACGGCCCGCTGATCGCTGATGTCCTTGTAACTCCCACGGCCTGCTGACCACTGCTCCCTTCATACCTCCCACGCCGCTGACCGGTGCTGCCCCGTGGCTCCCACGGCCGCTGATCGCTGATGTCCTTGTAACTCCCACGGCCTGCTGACCACTGCTCCCTTCATACCTCCCACGGCCTACTGACCACTGCTCCCCTCATAACTCCCACGGCCGCTGACCGGTGCTGCCCCCGTGGCTCCCACGGCCCGCTGATCGCTGATGTCCTTGTAACTCCCACGGCCTGCTGACCACTGCTCCCTTCATACCTCCCACGCCGCTGACCGGTGCTGCCCCGTGGCTCCCACGGCCGCTGATCGCTGATGTCCTTGTAACTCCCACGGCCTGCTGACCACTGCTCCCCTCATACCTCCCACGGCCTACTGACCACTGCTCCCCTCATACCTCCCACGGCCTACTGACCACTGCTCCCCTCATACCTCCCACGGCCTACTGACCACTGCTCCCCTCATACCTCCCACGGCCTACTGACCACTGCTCCCCTCATACCTCCCACGGCCTACTGACCACTGCTCCCTTCATACCTCCCACAGCCCGCTGACCACTGCTCCCCTCATACCTCCCACGGCCGCTGACCAGGGCTGCCCTCCTAGCTCCCACGGCCTCCTGAGCACTGCTGCCCTGTGGCTCATGGCCTACTGACCACTGCTCCCCTCATACCTCTCACAGCCAACTGACCAGCTGCCCTCATGACTCTTACATCCTACTGACCAGTACTGAGCACAGAGTCTCAATCAACTACTTGGTCTCAAGCAAACCACTGAGGCAGTTCCTGCTTTCCTGACTTTAATAAGAGTTGTGACAAACTGAGGGGGGAAAATCAGAGAGGAAGACAAACCATGAGACACCATTAACTCTGGGAAACAAAGGGCTGTAGAATGGGAAGGGATGGGGGATTGGGGGACAGGCACTAAGGAGGGCAGATGATAGGATGAGCATTGGGGTTATTCTATATGTTGGCAAATTGAATTTAAGTAAAATATTTTTGTAAAAAGCCTGACTATGGGAGAAAGTAAAGGGTTGCCACTCCTTTGTTTAAGGAGTGCTTCTTGTTTGTTTTTCTCCAGAGGCACCTCCTATTGGGGGAAAGGAGGAGAGAAAATGTTCACCACCAAAATGTGAATCATGAGTCTTAAGTAGTTCTATTTCTTCATGGATTTCCCTGGGGGTTTGGGGTACCCTATGGACAGCCCCTAAGCACCCCTGGTTGCTCCAGATGTAGGACGTTCTCATCTACTTATGGGCACAAGTCACTCAATTAGTGCCACATAATCGTATTTAAGTTTACCTGGTTGTTTCGACCTCCATCATCCGTACTGTTCACTAATTCAGTGCCCAGAGGCCTTTACTGCTCATGGTCTCCTGTATGCCTTCCCTTCCTCCCTCTGCCTCTTGAGTTCCCATCTTGTTTGATAGGAAGGGGTAGAGCTGCCTGAAAATAGACACCCCTCCTCCCCGCCCCTCCCACCTACCCCCTACTGGCAGGCCAACCACCACAATAAAGAGTGATCACTTAACAAGAGGAAATGAGTCAATTTAGAACTTCTGACAAAATTTAAAAGGTTAGCATAATTATAGATAAAATTTCAGGTCTTTCTCCATTGCTTTCCTCCTCTGCTGTGCATCCTAATAAAAGATTACAGAAGATCACTTGTTTTACTGATTTTGGGAACAGGTCTTAGTAAAATGTGGAAGTTTATGCTGAGCTTTCAACCTTTAGTGCTCTTCTTCTTTCCACTAATTCCTATTTTCCTCTATATTTTTCTCCTCCAGAATTCAAAGCCAGTTTCACTGAGTTTTCCCATCAAATTCCTCTCACAGTGAAGAACTGAGTGCCATTAATCTGTCCCAGGTGCTCTGCATTCTAACAAAAACCAAATCCCAAGTAAAATATGGACAGTTGCTTTTAATTACACCAAGAATTGAGTTCCAGCCAGAATGTGATATTAAAGAACATGTAGCTACATATGTTAATTTTTTTAGTTGTGTTTATTTTTTACTTTTAGTTTTCCCTTGACTGATTAAAAGAGTAATGTAGAAGTTTATCAAGAAATCCTTTAGTATCTCACCAACTCTGGTAGGGACCCATCAGGGGCCCTCCTCTAAAGGTAGATAGAACTTTTGTTTATGGTCATGCAAAGACAATTCAGAGGATAACTGGAATGAGGATTGAAATAAAGGAGGGTAGAGGGAAGCAGTAAGATTATGTCAGTCTTACAGTCTTTTGTGCTAGGTATGTCTTATGTCTTTTTAAATTTTTATCACTTTTTTTTTTTTTTTTTTTGCTGTGAGTTTCAGTGAAGTTATTTTTGGAATTTTGAAGCCTTTGCTTTTAAGTACACTTCTTTTTTTTTTTTTTTTAAGTACACTTCTTAAGTGACCTTATCTAATTGGAACATTCCTCATAATGGCCATTGTAATTCTGGGTTGTAATTCCCCTGAAGGCTGGCAGCAGTTTGGTAGGACCCTAACTTCAAATGAAGTTTAAACCACATTTCTGTCTGGCCATATCTAGTCATGAATAGAGCATAGCTAACATTTCTCTCTGGTCTTATTTTGGGGGACCCCAGCCTGACAGTTACCAAGCCACATTCTTCAGGACACAAAACAAGCTTGCAGATTTTTATGGCTTCCAGGATCATAGTTCTTAGATATAAAATAAGCCGGTGTATGAGAAGATGGATCACTTAACTCTTTGGATTTTAAAAATCCCCTTCTCTTATTATTTAGTTATTCTTTTTCTTTTTATTTTTCAAGATTTTATTTATTTGAAAGAGAGAGCACAAGATGGGGGAGGAACAGAGGGAGAGGGAGAAACAGACTCCCCACTGAGCAGGGAACACCACGTGGGGCTCAATATCAGAATCCTGGG
Source organism: Vulpes vulpes (assembly GCF_048418805.1). NCBI lineage: Eukaryota > Metazoa > Chordata > Mammalia > Carnivora > Canidae > Vulpes > Vulpes vulpes. The sequence continues at coordinate 11,023,032 of NC_132786.1, read as the reverse complement.
ATCCCTACCCAAGCTGAAGGCAGGGGCTCAACCAACTGAGCCGCCCAGGCGCCCCTAGTTACTATTTTTCTTCTACCCAAGCCTTTGCATCATGCACACAGTAACAGAATCCAGCAGTACTGAGGAGATAGCAGTGTGGATGCCAGCAGTAGCTAAAGAACTAGGGGCTGGGGCAGGATTGAACCAGCACACCTGCCACAGCCATTCCCAACATGGACTCTGAGAACAGAACCAAGGACTGACTGAGCATGAGAAGTGACAGCAAAGGGGCCAACAGAAGACCCTGTGTGCACCACCAGCAGTCTTCAGAGTGGACTGACCCAGGGGACTATAGGTGGTGGGGCCCTACAGACTGGAACTGGGAAAGGAATTAAGCCGGCAAACCCCACTAAGTGACTGAACTAAGGGCTAACAACTGGCACTCTGTTGGTCCCTTTTCTCAATATAGACTGATCATTCACTCTGGCCTGGAGAACCAATTAGATCAGGAGCTTGGAGCAAAGACAGCAGAGCTCCGAGTAGTTACCATAGCCCTCAGAAACTCAAAGACAGTGAACTCAAAAGGGTTTTCAGGGTGCCATGCCTGTGTTTCTCACGTTCCCTGAATCTGTTAGAAACACACAAATTCAACCGAGTAAATCTGAAGGTCTGATTGGCTTCTGTAAACACTATAAATCAGACAGCATCCCATATAATAAGTAGAGAGGAGCTCTGCAGAGCTGCAGGAAAGGAAAGGAGATAATTTTAAAGGCAGAGAGAGGGCATTACAAAAAGGGATTCTGTATTAGCAAGAAATGCATCGTTTCAGCAAGGTCAGCCTCTAAAAGGGAAGGAGTCTCTCAGGTGATGGCCTCCTCGTGTTGGCCAGAAATTTCCAGTTTTTGGCTGGTTCAAGATTTCCTTGCTGAACAGTTGAAACTACAGTTATGTTGGGTATAAAATCTTGGTTTCCTGATGGGGCCTTAATCTAAGTGACTCCATATCTCCATTTTGGGCCTGTGGTTTTTTTTTTTAACAGTAGTTCTATTTTTAATTTTTCTAAGGATTCTGTATATTGTTGTACACAGTGGCTGTGCCAATTTATAGTCCCAACAGAAGTGCACAATTTTTCTACATCCTCAGCAGCATTTGTTATTTCTTGTCTTTTTGATGGAATTCTAACAGGTGTGATGTCATGGTGATTTTGATTTGCATTTTCCTAATGACCAATGATTTTGAACGTTTTTTTGTATACCTGATGACCATTCTTATATCTTTGGGAAAATGTCCATTTAGGTTTTTGCTTACTTTTTAATTCAGTTTTTTTTTTTCTGTTTTGTTTTGTTTTTGTTTTTTTTTGCAGGTCTTCCTTCCCCATTCTTCAGGGGCAAAAGCAAATTTTAGAACATATTTTTTTCCTATTCCTTCTCATTGTTTTTATTTAGTTTTATTTATTTGTTTTTAGTTGTATACATTTTTAAGTAAGAATTATATGCCCTGTGATCTTTATAATACTGAATTATTCTGCACAAGCAAATGGAAGTAAATCTGTTTTAGGCCTCCATTTTAGCAGTTACCCCTTTGGGGCACCTGGGTGGCTCAGTTGGTTGAGCATCCAACTCTTGATTTTGGATCTGGTCATGATCTTGGGGTCAGGAGACCAAGCCCTAAATTGGGCTCCACACTCAACAGAGAGTCTGCATAGAATTCTCCCTCTGCCCCTCCTCCCACTCAAGCTCTCTCTCTCTCTCTCTAAGATAAATAAATAGATAAATAGATAAATTATACTTTCAATGAGGCTTTTCCTGACCACCTTAAGAATTGCAACCACACCCTGTACTTCCTATCCTTTCTGTTTCTCTTTCCAGTATTTATCATTGTCTTACATACCACATATTTTCCTTCTTTCTTTCTTTTCATCTATCTCCCCCACCAGAAAGCAAGCTCTATGAAGGCAGGGATTTTTGTGGCAACTCCTCTGTTGAGTCTCACCTCTAGAACACTGGGGAGGGGTGTAGGGGAGGGTGAAGAGAGCAGACCCAAGTTCTAAGTCTGCTTTGTGAGCATGGGTATGTTTGCCTGTCTGTGACAAATAGCGAGCCTGTTTTGTTTTGTTTTGTTTTTAAACAGCTTCCTGGGAGATTAAGATGAATGACTTCGAAGAGAAGGACGTTGATGAATTCAACTCCAATGGTTTTAAGTGCCCAACATGCTTTGCAGTGATGGAAAGAAAGTGTGACAATGAGCTCAAGTGGTGCACAGCAGATAAGATGAAGTGTGTTCAATTTTCTGGCATCATAAACACAGGTACGTTTCTAGTATGCAATATTGTGTAGATACAGTACAAGTGGTACTCTCTCATAAGCTTAGGGGTATGTGTCCCAAGGCGGGTGTTGAAGAGAAACGAGCTTTTGTCCAAATTTCTTAGAAACAAAGATACTATAGTAGCCTCATGCTGAAAATGTGTCTAACTGAGTTTCTCACATTCTATCATTTATTTATAAATTTTTACATGGTTTTATCAACAGTCTCTGCTAGCTTTGAGGAAGTTGGCTCAGCATATTGGATGAACCTTCATCCTCCTCTAACTTCCATTGTTTTCTTTTTAAACATGGGTAATTTGTGTTCTCCACTCCACTGGGGTTTTTAATCTTCAGAGTAGAAGCTTTGGAGAAAGGCAATGAGGAAAACATAAACTTGCTTCAGGGAGACTGTAAAGCTTAATTTATTCTACTTGCTTTTAAGAAATCCAACACAAAATTCTAAATTGAAGATACAAATTAGAAATGAATTAGAAGCAGTAATATAGTTCAGCATGAAAGGCAGGGGGAAGAATTTCAGGAGGGCTGGATTATTTGCATGGTTATTCTTTACCTTCTCAGTTTCGCCTGCTGACTCTGGGCGTTTAGCCTTCTTGGAGTTCATCCTAGGTGTTGAAATTAAAGGGGCTAGTCATGTCAGTTAGTCTCTTAGATACTTATGTTTCTACTTTCTATAATTTAGGTAGCAGAGGGATGCTTTGCTTTAAAATAGCAATCATTAAATGGATAAAGAAGATGTGGTTTATGTATACAATGGAATATTACTCAGCCATTAGAAACGACAAATACCCACCATTTGCTTCAACGTGGATGGAACTGGAGGGTATTATGCTGAGTGAAGTAAGTCAATCGGAGAAGGACAAACATTATATGGTCTCATTCATTTGGGGAATATAAATAATAGTGAAAGGGAATATAAGGGAAGGGAGAAGAAGTGTGTGGGAAATATCAGAAAGGGAGACAGAACATAAAGACTCCTAACTCTGGGAAACGAACTAGGGATGGTGGAAGGGGGGGGGGGAGGGGGGGGGGGAGAATGGGTGACGGGCACTGAGGGGGTCACTTGACGGGATGAGCACTGGGTGTTATTCTGTATGTTGGTAAATTGAACACCAATAAAAAATAAATTTATTAAAAAAATAATAAAAAATAAAATAGCAATCACTGGGTATGGATATGGCACCCACCCAGAGGAAGTAAAATGAAATTACGGAGAACATAGAGCTACCGCCATATGTTAGGATGTTTCTAAAGACACTTTGAAAGAGAGGGAAGCCAATCAGAATGATAGCTTTTAAATGGTTATTGTTAATTCTTAAAAGATGACTCAAACCAAGAATAAAAGGACATTAGATTTATGTTTCATCATGGAGGGTACACATAACTGTAACACAGGTACATGCAGCTCCTCACAAAGTCATTTGAAGATTAATAAGAACTAAGGACCAAGAACAAGTTCTTACTGCATCTTCATGAAATGTCTATAAAGACATGCTAGACCCACAATTGGTAATATGGACTGGAAATTTTTTTACTTAAAGAAGGTTTGGAAACTATTAACAATATTTGATTGAGATAGGTTGTGAGAGGATTTAGGCACCTGGAGGCTCTGTGGTTGGAGGACACCACTCCAGCCTATTGTCTCTGCCAGAGACAGTTGTGTTGGATGACACACACAAGTATGGCCTGGCTTACGTCTTACTCTAGTCCAGCCTGGGTGGGTCATACCTGGTGTATAAGAAAGGAGGAGGAGAAAGGCAGTCTTTTTTATTTTATTTTTATTTTTTTGTAGGTCTTAAAGACATTGCTATTGAAATGAAGAAATGCATACAAGCACACCTCTCTTCCCTTATATTCCCTTTCACTGTTATTTATATTCCCCAAATGAATGAGAACACACACTGTTTGTCCTTCTCCGATTGACTTACTTCACTCAGCATAATACCCTCCAGTTCCATCCACGTCGAAGCAAATGATGGGTATTTGTCGTTCTAATGGCTGAGGAATATTCCATTGTATACATAAACCACATCTTCTTTATCCGTTCATCTTTCGATGGACACCGAGGCTCCTTCCACAGTTTGGCTATTGTGGACATTGCTGCTAGAAACATCGGGGTGCAGGTGTCCCGGCGTTTCATTGCATCTGAATATTTGGGGTAAATCCCCAGCAGTGCAATTGCTGGGGAATAGGGCAGGTCTTTTTTTAACTCTTTGAGGAACCTCCACACAGTTTTCCAGAGTGGCTGCACCAGTTCACATTCCCACCAGCAGTGTAAGAGGGTTCCCTTTTCTCCACATCCTCTCCAACATTTGTGGTTTCCTGCCTTGTTAATTTTCCCCATTCTCACTGGTGTGAGGTGGTATCTCATTGTGGTTTTGATTTGTATTTCCCTGATGGCAAGTGATGCAAAGCATTTGCTCATGTGCACGTTGGCCATGTCTATGTGTTCCTCTGTGAGATTTCTCTTCATGTCTTTTGGCCATTTCATGATTGGTTTGTTTGTTTCTTTGGTGTTGATGTTAAGAAGTTCTTTATAGATCTTGGAAACTAGCCCTTTATCTGATATGTCATTTGCAAATATCTTCTCCCATTCTGTAGGTTGTCTTTTAGTTTTGTTGACTGTATCCTTTGCTGTGCAAAAGCTTCTTATCTTGATGAAGTCCCAATAGTTCATTTTTGCTTTGCTTTTGTTTCTTTTGCCTTCGTGGATGTATCTTGCAAGAAGTTACTGTGGCCAAGTTCAAAAAGGGTGTTGCCTGTGTTCTCCTCTAGGATTTTGATGGAATCTTGTCTCACATTTAGATCTTTCATCCATTTTGAGTTTATCTTTATGTATGGTGAAAGAGACTGGTCTAGTTTCATTCTTCTGCATGTGGATGTCCAATTTTCCCAGCACCATTTATTGAAGACTGTCTTTCTTTCAATGGATAGTCTTTCCTCCTTTATCGAATATTAGTTGACCATAAAGTTCAGGGTGCACTTCTGGGTTCTCTATTCTGTTCCATTGATCTATGTGTCTGTTTTTGTGCCAGTACCACACTGTCTTGATGACCTGAAATCTGGCATTGTGATGCCCCCAGATACGGTTTTCTTTTTTAAAATTCCCCTGGCTATTCGGATCTTTTCTGATTCCACACAAATCTTAAAATAATTTGTTCTAACTCTCTGAATAAAGTCCATGGTATTTTGATAGGGATTGCATTAAACATGTAAATTACCCTGGGTAACATTGACATTTTCACAATATTAATTCTTCCAATCCATGAGCATGGAATATTTTTCCATCTCTTTTGTCTTCCTCAATTTCTTTCAGAAGTGTTCTATAGTTTTTAGGGTATAGACCCTATACCTCTTTGGTTAGGTTTATTCCTAGGTATCTTATGCTTTTGGGTGCAATTGTAAATGGGATTGACTCCTTAATTTCTCTTTCTTCAGTCTCATTGTTAGTGTATAGAAATGCCGCTGATTTCTGGGCATTGATTTGGCATCCTGCCATGCTTCCAAATTGCTATATGAGTTCTAGCAATCTTGGGGTGGAGGCTTTTGTGTTTTCTATGTAGAGTATCATGTCATCGGCGAAGAGGGAGAATTTGACTTCTTCTTTGCCAATTTGAATGCCTTTAATGTCTTTTTGTTGTCTGATTGCTGAGGCTAGGACTTCCAGTACTATGTTGAATAGCAGTGGTGAGAGTGGACATCCCTGTCTTGTTCCTGATCTTAGGGGAAAGGCTCCCAGTGCTTCCCCATTGAGAATTATATTTGCTGTGGGCTTTTTGTAGATGACTTTTAAGATGTCGAGGAAAGTTCCCTCTATCCCTACGCTCTGAAGAGTTTTGATCAGGAATGGATGCTGTATTTTGTCAGATGCTTTCTCTGCATCTAATGAGAGGATCATATGGTTCTTGGTTTTTTCTCTTGCTGATGTGATGAATCACATTGATTGTTTTACGAGTGTTGAACCCGCCTTGTGTCCCGGTGATAATTCCTACTTGGTCATGGTGAATAATTTTCTTAATGTATTGTTGGATCCTATTGGCTAGTATCTTGTTGAGAATTTTTGCATCCATGTTCATCAGGGATATTGGTCTGTAATTCTCCTTTTTGGTGGGGTCTTTGTCTGGTTTTGGAATTAAGGTGATGCTGGCCTCATAGAACAAATTTGGAAGTGCTCCATCTCTTTCTATCCTTCCAAACAGCTTTAGGAGAATAGTTATGATTTCTTCTTTAAACGTTTGATAGAATTCCCCTAGGAAGCCATCTGGCCCTGGATTCTTGTGTCTTCGGAGGTTTTTGATGACTGCTTCAATTTCCTCCCTGGTTATTGGCCTGTTCAGGTTTTCTATTTCTTCCTGTTCCAGTTTTGGTAGTTTGTGGCTTTCCAGGAATGCGTCCATTTCTTCCAGATTGCCTAATTTATAGGCGTATAACTGTTCATAATATGTTTTTAAAATCGTTTGTATTTCCTTGATGTTGGTAGTGATCTCTCCTTTCTCATTCATGATTTTATTAATTTGAGTCTTCTCTCTCTTCTTTTTAATAAGGTTGGCTAATGGTTTATCTTTCTTATTAATTGTTTCAAAGAACCAACTCCTGGTTCTGTTGATCTGTTCCACAGTTCTTCTGGCCTCGATTTTGTTGTGTTCTGCTCGAATTTTAATTAACTGTCTTCTTCTGCTGTGTGTAGGATCTCTCTGCTGTTTTTTCTGTAGCTCCTTTATGTGTAAGGTTAGCTTTTGTATTTGAATTCTTTCCAGTTTTTGAATGGATGCTTGTATTGCGACGTATTTCCCCCTTAGGACTGCTTTTGCTGCATCCCAAAG